>NC_081786.1:21996915-22596915 GCF_963082965.1 Carassius carassius
AAACACAGTGGCAGTGAGATTCATTTCCTGGCATAGTACAACCAGAACTGCTGAGCTCATCCTAGAAATCTGACTCTTCATAAAAAAACTGCTACAAATTTGCCAGTATAATAAGTGCTGGCTATGCAAACTAGCTTCATTTGAGTTCAGGAGTATGCAATGGACCACAATGCAGCACGTGTTTGTGTGTGTGGTGTTAAATCAAGCCAGCAAGAATGAATGAGAGGCAGAAAGCTTTATTTTGTGTAAGGTTGTGTGTAATGGGAGGAAACAGATGTAGGTGTGTGTGGGTGTTTCGCTAATCGAATGCATGGCTGGGACCACTGGAACAAGCATCATTGAGACATATTAAATGCAAGGCCATGAAAACCGCAGATGGGGTGTAATGCATCCTGCTCTGACCAGGCAGGCCTACTAAAGGGGTACTCGATACTTGAACTGGTCTGTGATTTAAAGACGCCCTTTAGTCCAATAAAGTCCCAGCACAGCACAGCTCACACAGTGAAGCAACTTTTATGGAATAGCTCACCAAAACATAAAAATAAATAAATAAATCTCACAAGCAGCATCATTTATGACATTTCGAACATTTTTAAAGGAACATAAAAGGAGATACCTTGTTAAATGTTGAAGCTACTCCTTTCTTAATGCAAAAGCATATAGTGCACTGTCCACAATTATTTATTATTTATTTTATTTTTTTATGGAAATGTTTATGTTGTGTCCCAAATGATGAACTATACACTATGCACTTATATATATGTACTTTGTGCTGCATGACGTGTCCATTATACTTTTGTTTTTTCATTTAAATAAGTGCATCATCCTGGTACTTGAAGTGCACTATTTGTTGCACTTTTACTTGCACTATTTATACTGCAAAATAGCATGGAATAGTGTATAAGTACACTAATTGAGACTCACCTTTCGTTTTACTTCTGATTAAATCAGATCAGTTTTTGTTGTTTATGAAAAAAGAGCAGCTCCGAGATTCTGCAGAATTTCTTCTTATGTATACCACAATAAAAAAAAAAGTAATTGCGATTATGGTCACTGTTTCTTTAATAATATGGAGAAGTAGGGTTCTTTTGTGGTCCGCAGGAAGACAGACCAAATAGGGCAAGTAAAAGATTACAGAATTTTCATTTTGTCCAGATGTATTGGTAAACATCAAATATCCATATCCTAAAAGCTATTCCCACTTAAACAAAAGTACAGCTCCCAGACTCCCACTTCCTGACACTTTGAGTTAATAACAGAAGATATTGAATCATTTCATCCAGGAACGCACAGAATTGTCAGAGACGAGACTTTTTATGGAGTCCCCCAAGGCTCTGTACTGGGTTTTATTAGCATAATGCTACAGAGACTCAGACAGCAAGACAAGACCTCTGCTAAAGCGAACAGTGAAGGGCCTTCAAGTGGAGCACAAGTGCTGATGAAAGAAGCAAAGAGCATGATTGGGCGAGGACTCAGGAGAGAGAGCAAGAAAAAAAAAACGACTTTCTTACTCTACTAAATAACTCATTTTTATCATACTGCCTCATCAATCTCATGTGGCAGAGATGGAACTGACTAGAAAAATGGCAGATTGGAAAAGCAAAAAACGATGAGGAGAAAGAGAAAAAGGGGAGAGAGGCCTATGCAGCATAATTAGCTCGAGCTGCTTGGTTACCTTCCAAACACAGCAAAGGATACTCTGAGCAGGAGAAGGGGCGGGGACAGGGAGAGAGAGAGAGAGAGAGAGAGAGAGAGAGAGAGAGAGAGAGAGAGAGAGATGAAGGGGATGATTGCATTCCACACACACTTGAAGCTCAGTCTCCCTAGGAGACGCACTATAGCAGTATGACAGTGCAACATCTACACTAGAGTACGACTGTACGATTATATGTGCCACGCTGAGAGTGTGTTTGAGCCAGAAATAAGGAGAAGTAAATTTGTCACTTAGCAGAAAGAGAGTAGTAACAGCAGGAGAAGAGCAAAGTAAAAAATATCAAGAGAAACCAGAAAGAGACTGTGGGAGTGACAGGAGAGATGCGCGTGGGGATGAAGTGGGTTTGTCGGAGGAGTTGAGCCGTGCCACTCATACACACACACACACACACACACACATTTCCAAAAGCTCAGGACTCCCAAGGAAGGAGGAGAGGATGAAGAAACACTCGGCCCGAGTGGCCCCTCTCAGCTCCTATAGCGCCCAGGTGCTCACCTGCCCCATCTCTGAAGGTAAAACAAAATGATTTTGTGGTGTTGATTAAATATAAAGTACAAATTTGTCCCAAGAAATGTGCTTATCTGAGAAAACGTTGTTTTGAAGTTCTTGAGTTAGTATTAGAATTAGCCTAGTAGCCTTTTTATGAAAATGATAGAAGCTCATTTAGATAGCTAAACTAGTCTGTGTTTGAGCAGAGATGAAGAAAGATGATGTAAGTAAGTGAAAAATAGAGATATGTACAATTAAGTTTGTAAGTTAGTATGGCGTGAAATGTGTAGAGTTTGAGTATATGTGTGCAACCAAGTAGAAAAGGAGCTGTAATCCCCCCTCAGCAGTTTATATCACACTTTCAATATTAAATTACATTTTATTTACTGATGATACTGTTTATTGAAGTACAATGCCGGTTTCATGTTGCTGTTGTATTGTAGTCCTTTAGGGACTTTACAGTTTGTCAACTCGACAAAAATACAATTAATTGTTTATTAGTGTTAGTTCACGGTGCATTAACTAATGTTAACATACAATTTAAATGTTAAAAATGCATGAGAAAATGTTCAAAAACATTAACTAAGACTAATAAATTCTGTAGAATTATTGTTGGTTCATGTTAACTGATGTTGTTACCTAATGTCAACAAATGAAACATTTTAGTAAAGTCTGATTACTTTACTTTTTTGGTGCTGACTCTGGTTGTAGCAGCAGGTAGCATATAGCACTTTGCGTTATGGGATTGTGTGATGTTTCTGATCACAGTTTTTAAAACTTCCTGGTTGTACTGTTATCAAATCTGAAGCTGTAGCTCGACATTGATAACTGAAAACTGATGCTTGATTTATATTGATTACATTGATTATCTGATTTACATTTTTATACATGCATTGGTTCTCAAACAAGCTAATTGCTATAATAAATTGCTAATTTACCTTTATTTGATTTATTCATATACATATGAATGAAAAATAAACGGTAACACTTTAGTATAGGGTCCAATTCACACTGATAACTAGTTGCTTATTAGCATGTCTATTATTAACATATTGGCTGTTTATTAGTGCTTATAAAGTACATTTAATGCATAACATCCATAATCCTACCCAATACCCTAAACTTAACAACTACCTTATAAACTATAAGTAAGCATCAAATAAGGAGTTAATTGAGGCAAAAGTTATAGTTAATGGTTAGTTAATAGTGTGAATTGCACCCTAAAATAAAGTGTGACCAAATAAACTACTACAGGTTCTGTTTAAAAAGAAAAATAGAGTGAGATAATTTAGTTTGACATGTAATTATACAGATATCAACTTTCAGTTTTTAAGTTGTTTTTTTCTACATCTCAAGACTTTAAGTTAAAATATATGTAAGGGAGAGTGTAAATTTTAGGTGCTGTCACCTCAGTTTAAACCTATATTAAACCTTTTCTTTTCTGAGACTTTCAAGCATAAAAAGGTTGCAAAACACCATTATAAATGTCATCATCCATATGAATTTTTTGATTGTTTGTTTCTGTACTGACATGGGGTGACAGAATTTTCTTTTTGACAGTAAAAAGTACAAATATAACAAGGTCATAGAAACTGATAAAATAATAAAGAAATAATAAGAAAAATAGTTTTATCAGCACTGCTTGATATATGTCAGCAACCCAACTACTCATCATAATTCAGTGTATATTACCAATTCCTGTTCCAAATGCCTTCTTGTAAAACAATGCTTTTGAATCTCACTGCTGTAAAATAACAATAGCATTCTGTGCAGCGCAGTGAAAATATGTAGGGGCGGTAAACCAGGGATTTACCATTGATGTGACATTTCTGTGCCTCCACACCTGCGGTTCCCTGGTATTGTTGGTTTCAGCAGGTTGTTAAGCTATCCAGCCAATCCACAGGATATAAAAAGTCTGTCAGTGTGGGTGCACACTGTGGGGGCCCTTTTTCAGTATAAAATATGTCTAAAAAGTTGTCAGGTATTTTTTAATATATATATATATATATATATATATATATATATATATATATATATATATTTTTTTTTTTTTTACTTTAAAAATTACATCATGTGAGTTGAGTTGTGGTTTAGTTGCAACTCTGTCAAAATTGCTCGTCAGTTGAATTGCTCGGCATCACACAGGACAAATTTGCTCATAACTGACGTACTTCTTAGAGTCCAAAAATCGTGACTTTTTCTTAGAACTTGATGTTATAAGCACTGTGCATTTTTTAGCTGTACATTGTCCATAATAAATGTCCTATTGAGGGTACCCGTGGCCATGCTCATGTTTGTTAAGTGTGAACATTGGCTTGTAGTATTGGAAGTTCAGGTAGCTTTGTGGATTAGAAGTTATTTAATAAAGTGTTGAGGTGAAATTAGATTTATTATATTAATGCAGTTTTGTGGCTTCTCCCAGGCAGAATATTGCTATTTTGACAGCATTTACTGCCAGCTCAACATCATTGAATCTACATACGTTTTTGTTGGTAAGGTGAAAGTGAAAGAGCAACAATCAATAATGCAAAGTGAGGTCAGGGTCTTGTGTACTGTTCATTGAAGCATCCAAGGACTTTGGTTAATGCAGGCCTTTCCTAATGCTGTCGATTACAATGCTTAGGATTTCAAAAGCCAACAAGACAAACACATGGAAAGTACAAGAACACCATACTGTCATTCCAATAACCCCTGCCTTCATAAAATTAGAATCAAATCAGACATTAGTGCAGTGTTAAGTATAAAGAGGTCAGTGACTACGATAAATAAAAGTTATGTGTATTAAAACTTTTATACTCAATTTGATGACTCTTAATACTTCCTGAATTACAGCTTCTTGAATGTGTAAGTGTCCAATAATTTTATAATTATTTACATATATTTTTTAAGGTATTTTTTGCAAATATCATCAAGTATTATTATTATAACTAAGGGTATGTTTATACAACAATTATGTTCTAAAAATAGAAGAAACACATACCTATTGGCTGAACATATTATTTTTTTCACATTTTTTGTACTTTTAAAAAATGATGGTATTGGTATCGTTTTATGGGGGCTCGTCCGGGATTAAACAACAAAAAACATCCCAAGACATTAAAAAGTTATACATTTTGTACTGGTGGTAAAATTACCTTGATTTGATAGTAGCTTGTGATGGAAGCGGTGTTGCGTGTGATGCTCAGTGTTGCACTTTCTGTGATTCAGCTTGAAACATTAGTAATCATGGCATTGTTGTGCGATCTTAGGTCATTTCTGACCAGAGAACTTTAAATTTAGAATTTTTTTAAAATCGTAGCTTCACCAGAATGGTATGACACTTGGTGACTTTTATGGCACTTGGTATGTGAACACACACAAAAAATTGAGGACAAAAAGCTGAGTAGTCATGAAAAAAATAGTCACACTCATTGTCTGTGGTCAAAAATGACCGACCATAGGAAATGAATGGTAAATGGGAAAAAATCTAAAATTCCGAAAATTTGTGTGTGCACAATCTACAATCCCCACAATGCAATGAAGGGTTGAAACTCTAAAACATCTACACCTACGAACTGGTGTAACAGTAATACTGCAACTATGTAAAATCAAATCAATAATATATCAGATCAGATAGATCCACTCACACACACACTTACTTACACACACATACATATAAAATTATACATACTCAAATGAATTGGTATGGCTTATAACCATATTATATGAGTCAAAAGACTGAAATAAAAGGTTAAAAATCAGATCAGGCCCAGAAGGATTAAACTGTGATAAAGCATTCCTGTTAATTTTTGTTACATTTTATAGAATTTTAATGATTTGTGTAACAAATTGCTTTCTGTGTTCAGGTTTGAATGTATTAAAAATAATGCAAAAACCTACACTTCAAATCAACATTTAAAAAATAAATAAATAAATATAAAAACCTTTACAAAAAGTAGTCTTTGAGAATGCCTTAATATACATTTAAATTCACAACCTAATAAAAGTAAACAATTATGTATAAAACCAACTAGTGAATTTACAAGTCCATCTATATAGCACTATGCAGGAATCTAGTGGTTAAACATTTTGGCAATATTACAATACGAATCAAAAACAGTTTTGTTCAATTACTTTTTTCTGAAACAAATAAATCTGCAAAAACTTTTCTTTTCAAGAATTTAATTATGTTAACAAGTTTTTTCCCTACATTATGATACCAGGGCATCTCACCATAAATGAAAGATATATTCAAGTCATTGTATGTATGAATCACATTTTTGAATTAATTTGTGAACACATTCTGCCATTGACCTAAACACATTAATCATAAACACCCAAAAATAAATATAAAGAAACTGCAAGTAACACAGTAAATTATTATAATAATTTTTTAAAACAGAATATTTACATTTACAGCTTCAAAACATCATTTTATTATAAAGTCTAGTTCCTGGTATTTCAGTAAGGCTGAGATCTATGGCTTGATAACAGGATCACAACAACAAAGTGGCATTGTGAGCATGAGTGAGTATGTGTGTGTGTGTGTGTGTGTGTGTGTGTGTGTGTGTGTGTGTGTGTGTGTGTGTGTGTGTGTGTGTGTGTGGACGTGCTTGCTGACCCAGCACACTATGCTAGTGACCATGGGCCAGCGCACATCATCTTTTATTCCTGGCCTAGTGTAAATTGATCACTCTGAGTCTACAGCACAACGGATCTTGGCTTTGTGATACTAGCGCTCTTCCCCCTCAGCATACTGATGATGTCAGTACAGCCTCAATGAAGGACAGAATGTATTCTGATTGGCTGATTTTTTGGTGCGCGCCCTGTGATGTTGAGTTTCTATGTATATCCCACTATATCTGAATGGTCTCTGTGCTTCTCCATGACCCTGTGGAGCTGTTTTTGACAGAGGCTTGTCTGTGCGAGGTAGGCAGATTTCTAACACTGTCCGGCTTAAGTGCTTCACCTCCAGGTAACTGACACTCACAGCTACTGATCGATACATCCGTACGTACCACAGAGAAACATCAGGGGCAGCCGCACGAGGACGTGTTGCTGAATTTCTCATGAATAAAACGCATCAGCAAAGCACATGATTAGCATTTCTTAACCCTGTCTAAAAACAGTTTGTAGTGCGTGTTCCAATGTTGGACCAAATAAAAGACATGGACAGAAGATTTTTGTTATACCGGAGGTAGGAACAGGAAGTACTGTAAGTGCAGGAGAGTTCAAGTGTATTCGCATGTCCTGCTGTAAATAATAAAAAACAAATGTAGAAGGAGGACTAGGTAAGAAAGAAGGAAAAGACCATTCAAAATACAGTAGATGAGGTTGGCAGTTGTGTTTGAGTTTGAATACATGATTAGCCTGACTGGAGATGTGCAGGTAAGGTTTGTTTTTGCACTGAAGACATGCTTAATATGATGTAGACTCAAGTGAAGACTTACATTTTAAGTCAATGGTGCTCGAATTAAGAAATTTCCAGGAATTCCTTCAGTTTGTAACTGTTGTTGTGGTAGCCAACTGTGCTCATTTTTATTTTCAGCAATATCACAAAAGTGTCTGTTTAATTAATTCACTTGTTCTTTTTTCTCCATTTTAACATTTTTCCTAAAGAGACCAGGCATGTGTTACCATCGTTAGGTAACTTAGTTTATTCGATTTAACTCTATTGTTAACAATGGAACTTGCAACCAATGCTTTTGGGAAGCACACCCCAGAACAGAACAGCATACTAACGGAAGTTAAAATCCATCATGGCAGCACTCATGAAATATTAGTACATTAAATATTATAAATATTACATTTCAATATGGTAGTAAAACATAGTGTTGCACGTTATATTGGACCAATTTATCACATAATTAGAAGCAAAACAATTACTAAACTGTGTAATCTGTTAAAGAGACTACTGAACAGACATAAAGTTTATTTTAAATGCAAAGAATTAAAAAATAAAAATAAAGCTCTGTAAGCACTTGCATTTTTTATAACACTATAAGTGTGTCCTATTGGGTAATGAAAAGTGACTAAATGTCCCCACAAGTTTTTAGGTCCCTGTGAGGAGATATGAGTACAAAGTATAACTCATACACAATTATTATTACTATTATTATTTATTTGTTTATTATTTTTTTCTTTAAAAAAAATTGAAAAGCTCTTGATGCAGAAAGTTCCATGTGAAGGTTAGTGTTAGGGGCAGAATATGCAGTTTAAACAAGCTTATAAAATAATACATAATTAAGGTTTTTTTATATATATATTAAATAGCAGAGTTTTCTATGAGGGTAGGCTTAGAGGATAGAAAATACAGAGGATAGAGGATAGAAAATACATTTGTACTGTATAAAAACAATTATGTCTATTCCCGTGTGTGTTTGCAAAAGGACACAGGTTCAAATCCCTCCTAGAAAAATGACAACTGTGCTTGATGCTCCATCATTAGCATACATTTTCATAATAATGCATTTTAAGGTGATGTATTTAGCTAACATGCTAACATTTAAATAAGAATACAAATATGTATTTAGACAAAGTTTTAACATCCTTTGAATAGAATATGTACGCTAAACACAGGTGGAGCTGCAGAACAGTGTACAGAAGAAGAATAAAAATAAGTGTGAGGGATTTCATAATCCTATTATATGTAATGAGGCAAGGAGATATAATGTGTGCTGTAATGGTGCAATACTGATCTGTGTGTTGCAGGAGAGGAGGGCTCAGAATCACATGCAGAGACTCCAGTCAGTGAAACAAGTGGAAAAGGCACTGCATACCAGGCCTGCGCCAACACAGTGCTCAAGGTGCTGGGGGGTTTGCTGGTGGTACTGTGTGTCTCCTCGTCCTGGGTGGGCATCACACAGGTGGTCCAGCTCACGTTCAAATCCTTTTCCTGTCCCTTTTTCATCACATGGTTCAGCACCAACTGGAACATTTTCTTCTTCCCCCTCTACTATTCTGGGCATGTGGCCACCACCAAAGAAAAACGGACGCCCATTCAGAAATTCAGGTGGAGTCAGAATGAATGATTAAGATGTGATGTGAACAGCAGAACATTCTGCAGGAAGTATAGAAGCCAACATATGAAAATTAAACATTTACTAATTCATCTTTAGCTAACACGTTTATCCAATGCAACATACTGTTCACTAATTACAGAGAAAGTTCCCCAAAGCAAGAATGGACAGCTCCAGTCCTGAAGGGCAACTGTCATGCAGAGTTGAGCTCTATCCCTAAAGATATATCAAGTAATCTGGTCCCACTTTACTGTATATTAGGTGGCCTTAACTACTTTGTACTTACTTCGTACAATGTACAGTTGTATCTGCTACTGAGGTGGGATACAGGTAAGGTTAGGGACTGGTTTGGTATGGGTGGGTTTAAGGTTGGGTTAAGGTGTAAGGAATGGGTCAACAGCGTAATTCTAAATGAAATTGCAGAAATTATTTCCAGATGTAATAACATGCAGGTATTTGTTTAATACCTAAGTACATGAATGTATACAATAAGTGCATTTCTATCAAATGATTAATTTAAATAAGTACAGTCAAGGCCATCTAATATAAAGTGGGGCCAATAATACTGAAAACTTCGGTTAGATTTTTCAGGTTTGATTGGGGAGTTAAACTCTGCTTTAGTGCAAGTGTCAGTAGAAACAGTTCAGTTCGATTCACGAGGAAGTCATTCTGAACGGTTTTGTTAACTAAAGTCTCAAAAGTGATCTGTTAGACAAATTGAACATTGCTATTTTTCATGAATGTAACAAGAAAATTGGTGTGGTTTTCAGGAAAAAATTAATAAATGTTTTGTTTCCGCACACAAATATATTGTGTCTATATAAAAGCACAATTAAATGGTCAATGTACAATTTTTCGGAAAAAACAGTAAACTTGAAGGTCCCCACTAAACTTAACCTTCAGGGGGCATATGCAAATCATACAAAAATATATAAATGAGATGCCACCAATTCTCCAAGTAGTTACAAAATGACATTAGAATGAATTCTAGTTTAATTTTTGAGTGTCATTCACATTAAAGCTTTGTCATGGACTTTGATCTTGGTTCATTTGTACTTCCAAATATTTTAACTTGGCACGTCACGATTGGTTAAAAGACGTCTGAGAACCAGCGTTTGCCATCATTGACATCAAACCTGGTTTGAACTTTAACTTATTAACCTCTTAAATCTTAAATACCCCACAGATAACCTCTTGCAGATTTGCAAATCATTTGGTTACCAAACTAAACCTTCAATTTCTAGGTTAAGCCACTGGTAGGCTACAGTGCTGCATTATCAAAGTAAGCAAACAACAAAAACCTTAGTTTTTTTCTCATTTCTCTGTCTAGGGAATGTAGTCGGTTGTTTGGGGAGGACGGAATGTCTCTGAAAGTGTTTCTGAAGAGAACAGCGCCTTTCTCCATCTTGTGGACACTTACTAACTACCTGTACCTGTTAGCACTGAGAAAACTAACAGCTACAGACGTCTCGGCGCTCTACTGCTGCCACAAGGCCTTTGTCTTCCTCTTGTCGTGGATAGTCCTCAAGGATCGCTTCATGGGTGTGCGGGTAAGTGGAATACATTTAACCCTATTGTCTCAGCAACCATTTGATTATGTTTGAAGCTGAAATCTGGCAAACCGTTTCTTTGGTACAAATGATATTTGCTTTAAGAATCTTACTGAATCAATACAAATGGAAGCCAACAGCTAATCAAAAATCCTTTTTTACTGGAAATGTTGTATACAAGTGAAATTGTGTACCAAAATGTATGCAAATTGACCATAGCAGGTACTATAATATTTACATTTATATTTATATCTTTATAGGATAAACTCTAAATTATTGCCTTATAATCCTTGAGTTTGTGTTGCATTCTCTCTTCATTTTTTTATTTATTTTAATACGTTTTTGAAATCTTATGTCACATTTTAGTTTGAGAACCAATTCTCACTATAAACTAACTATTTACTTTGAATTTTGCTTAAACTTTTAATTTTCTGTTTATTAAGTATTAGTAAGGTAGTTTTTAGGTTTAGGTATTGGGTCCGATTAAGGGATCTATTATATGGTCATAAGAATGTGTATTTTAAATATAAAAAAAATATGCTAGGTATCTGAGAAATGTTATATAATAAGCTTAGTTAATCGTGGGAATTGGTGCCTAAAATTTACTCTTCTGAACTTGTCATTAGATCATCTGGAGACACTCGAAACAAAAAGTTATAATTGGTTTGTACTTTGTGTATATACTTTCATTAACTCCACAACACCCCAAAAATTGCTTGCTGTTGTAGGCCACATTATTTGGTAAGATTGTCAGATTGATGGTTATGGAGAAGAAACGAGTGATGTGGCACACAACAGATACAAATGGAGAGTCAACGAGAATTTGTTCTTGTTCAAGTGAAAAAAGCTTTGCTTTGCCAGAAGCTGTTAGTATGCTTACATCAGAGCTCTTTTGACTTTCATTGCACTTGATGTCTCTGATCTGGATGCATAACTTTTTTATAATCTCCTTGAAAACTATCCACCAAAAATTAAATGATGCACACTGATATTTATTGTGGTATAAACCTTATTAGACCTTACTGTTTCATAATGTCTTTGTAATCTTTTCTCTTAGATTGTGGCTGCCATTATGGCTATCACAGGCATTGTGATGATGGCTTATGCTGATGGTTTTCATGGGGATTCCTTTATGGGTGTGGCCTTAGCAGTTGGCTCCGCCTCCACTTCTGCTCTCTACAAGGTGAGTGCAGCTGAAAATAACGATTCCCAGAAGATCCTTGACGACCATTAAGACTCCTTTAGTATTGATATGCTTTTCCTGCAAAACCACTCAGGTGCTGTTTAAGATGTTCCTCGGCAGTGCAAATCTGGGCGAGGCTGCTCATTTCTTCTCCACCATGGGCTTTTTCAATCTCATCTTTATCTCCTGCGTTCCCCTCATCCTGTACTTCACCAGGGTGGAGCACTGGGGCTCCCTCTCCTCTTTGCCCTGGGGTTACCTCTGCGGGGTGGCCGGCCTTTGGCTAGGTAATGTGAAATTATGGAAACCAATTCTTCAGATCTACAATAATCTAAAATGATTTTTTTTAAGTTTAATACTATTATTCAGAAAGGATAAATTGAATTGGTCAATAGTGGCATGCAAGACACTTATAATGTTCCAGTTTTTTTTTCTTTCTTTTAATTCAAATAAATCTGGTTCTTTTGAGCTTTCTATTCATCAAAAAAAAATCCTGAAAAACATGCATCGCGGTTTTCAGAAAAATTATTAAGCAGCACAATTGTTTTCAAGAATGATAATAATAATAATAAATGTTTCTTGAGCATCTTTGCATATTAGAATGATCTCTGAAGGATCCTGTAACAGTGAAGACTAGAATAATGGCTTTATAAGATCATTTTATATGATCATTACATTTTAAAATGCAATAGTTATTTTAAACTGTAAGGATACATCACAATATTAATATTTTACTGTATCTTTGATCAAATAAATGCAGCTTTCTTAAGCACAAGAGACAAAATAATTTTTGAACAATGGTCTATTTGTTACTTGGGTCACACTTTATTTTAAGGTCCAATTCTCGCTATTAACAAACCATTGACTATGACTTTTGCCTCAATAAACTCTTAATTTGCTGCTTATTAATCCTTAGTAAGGTAGTTGTTGAGTTTAGGTATTGGTTGGGGATGTAGAACACAGTCATGCAGACTATGTGCTTTATAAGTACTAATAAACAGCCAATAGATTAATATGATAATAAACAGCTAGTTAAGAGTGAGAATTGGTCCCTATACTAAAGTGTTACTATTACTTGTTTAAAAAGCAATAGAAAAATATGTTTTTGGCACCGTAATGTTACGCCATCTACACTACTAAATGGCAAATGCTAACCAGCTGGGGAAAAACACTAAATAAATAAAACCTTTAGTTTGTACACAAGTACTGGCGTTAAATCATGCTGACGGTTTACCACTTGATCACAGCTGATTCAGATGTGAGTTAGTGTTGTAGTGGATCAAATACAACCCTTAAGTACACTTTCAAGAGTGCTTTAAGTGCATAGTAAGTGAAAGAAATCAGGTTAGAATCATCAGTTTACACCTCGAAGTGGCATTCCTTAGATATCCAATATGTGCTGCATCAGTCTATGTACAGCATAATAGTAACCGATCCACTTATATTTACTCTATATTTGAGCTGAAGTGGAGCTCTGTATCTTTAGGGGGTTTTAAGGATAATATGATATCCATTCTCTTTTGTCACTGATCCAAATCATGTGACATTCTCTGTGTATTTGGCCACTTAGAGAGGATTGAGTGACAAAAAATGCTATATGGCCAGACCATAACATTAAGTTCCTGTTTTTGACACACTCTCTCTCTCTCTCTCTCTTTCACTCTCTCTCTCATAGTATTTAACATCCTGGTCAATGTAGGAGTGGTGCTCACGTATCCTATCCTCATATCCATTGGAACGTTACTCAGTGTTCCAGGCAATGCAGGTGTGTGAGTCTATGTTGTACATCATTTGTCCTTGAAAATTACTATTACTGTTTGATATATATGTATATTGTACAGTCATGGCCAAAAATATCGGCACCCTTGGTAAATATGATCAAAGAAGGCTGTGAAAATTCATCTGCATTGTTAATCCTTTTAATCTTTTATTTTAAAAAATCACAAAAATTTATCCTTTCATTGGATAATAAGAATTTAAAATGGGGGGAAATATCATTGGTGTTTGGGTATAATAGTCATGTAGCATGGGTATATTTGTAGCAGTAGCTAACAATACATGTACTGTGTGGGTCAAAATTATTCTAAGATCATGTTATATTTTGATATTTTGTAATTTCCTACCATAAATATCTCAATACTTAATTTTTGATTAATAATATGCATTGCTAAGGACTTCATTTGGACAAATTTAAAGGTGATTTTCAAAATTTTCTGCACCCTCAGATTCCAGAGATTCAAATAGTTGTATCTTTGCCAAATTTGTCCTATCTTAATAAATCATACATCAATGGAAGTTTATTTATCCATAAAATGTACTCTTATGACTGTTTTGTAAGCCAGGTTAAATAGATGGGTCTTTAATCTAGATTTAAACTGCAAGAGTGTGTCTGCCTCCCGAACAATGTAAGGTAGGTTATTCCAGAGTTTAGGCGCCAAATAGGAAAAGGATCTGCCGCCTGCAGTTGATTTTGATATTCAAGGAATTATCAAATTGCCTGAGTTTTGAGAACGCAGCGGATGTGAAGGACTATAGTGCAATAAGAGCTCATACAAATATTGATTGAATATTAAACCATTCAGGGCTTTATAAGTAATAAGCAATATTTTAAAATCTATACAATGTTTGATAGGGAGCCAGTGCAGTGTTGACAGGACCGGGCTAATATGGTCATACTTCCTGGTTCTAGTAAGAACTCTTGCTGCTGCATTTTGGACTAGCTGTAGTTTGTTTACTAAGCGTGCAGAACAACCACCCAATAAAGCATTACAATAATCTAACCTTGAGGTCATAAATGCATGGATTAACATTTCTGCATTTGACATTGAGAGCATAGGCCGTAATTTAGATATATTTTTGAGATGGAAAAATGCAGTTTTACAAATGCTAGAAACGTGGCTTTCTAAGGAAAGATTGCGATCAAGTAGCACACCTAGGTTCCTAACTGATGATGAAGAATTGACAGAGCAACCATCAAGTCTTAGACAGTGTTCTAGGTTATTACAAGCAGAGTTTTTAGGTCCTATAATTAACACCTCTGTTTTTTCAGAATTTAGCAGTAAGAAATTACTCGTCATCCAAGTTTTTGTATCGACTATGCATTCCTTTAGTTTTTCAAATTTGTATATTTCTCTGGGCCTCAAAGAAATATAGAGCTGAGTATCATCAGCATAACAGTAAACACTAACACCCCTAAATAAACACAAAATAATTTATGTAATATATTTTATTAAAATTATTTGTAATAATCTTTACTATTTAAATTGTGACTTTTAAATAATATTAAATATAAAATATACTATAAAAAATTGCATTGTGGTAATGAGGATTTGTGTGCAAAATGTGCTTAACTGACATTAAAATAATGTCACAAAGGCAACAAAATAGCAATTAAAATAGGTAGAATTGTCTTTATACAAAACCAATTTATTATAATTTTCCCTTAAGATTTATGGGTGAAAATAAGTCCCTGACATGTTTATGACAGGCTCTGTGATAATCCTCCTAAAAGTACAACAGAGCAGGGCCGTGTTTCCAGACAAAGATTGATCTTAGTGCTTAAGAGCGTTTTCTACGAGTTTTGTTTTTTACGATCGTTTGTTATTGTTTCATGTGCATTTCCAAACAATGCACGTAAAGCAATCGCACTTAGCCATGCTTTAAGTGCTACTTAGGAGTCGCTATCCGTTTGTCAAGTGCTGAAATGTCACTGTGATGAGTGGGGTGGGGCCGAGAGCCGTGGGAACGGAGCGAGGCCGGTGGAGTGATTGGAAATCAGCGACACCTGCTCGACCCACCGGTCTCGAGTCCCACGGAGGAGATCGGAAGGATATAAAAGAGGAGCGACGACAGTGAAGGGCGAGAGATGACCGGCACTGGATTTATTTTATGTTTTGATTTTGATTGTGCATGGCAGTTGTCCGTGAGGGGCTGTCGTGCTGTTTTGTCTTTATTTTATTATTAAACTTCATTTTGTTTGTCTGCCGGTTCCCGCCTCCTTCTTCCCACAAAAAAACTTTGTTACAGTTACCTTGCAGAATGGCTCGTAATTGTAGTACACGATCGTTTATTGACGTTAACCTAATGCCAAACAGACAACTTGGATATAATAACTATAATACAATACGATATTATATTATATTATAGTGTATAATATTATATTTTACACAATAATATATAATATACTTTATTTTTATATTATGTTTAGAAAATGTTGCCAGTTGCCTAAATGAACTGTAAGTCGCTTTGGATAAAAGCGTCTGCTAAATGCATAAATGTATTTAAATGTACTTATTTATATACATTATAGAAAGAGAGAGACAGAGAGAGACGTTATTTCCGGGTCCAATACAGCTGGTTTTCATGTACTTCAGCATGTCATTGACAGATTTTTTCCCCCAGTCTTTAAAGCATTTCATACATTACTTCTTGTTGTTGTTTTTGTTCAGTCATTTAATTTAAATTTGTATTTCAATTTTTTTCTGCCCTTTTTAATCATTTCATTTATAAATTATAAAAAAAAAAAAGAAAGAAAGAAAATGAGTCATAAATTGTACAATAAAGTACAATCAAATCCTTGGGAAACAGACCGTAATATTAAGATCAGTCGTACGATCGTTTTTACGAACTTCTTAGGCTTACAAAGCTTTTGGGAAACTCAGTCCAGATTTCTCAGCCTTCAAATAAATAAATAATTAAATAAATAAAATGTAAAAAAAAAAAGGTGACAGTAAATGCCTTAAGAGGGTGCTTGTCTTTAAAAACAGTCTTTCAAAGTCAGTTTGTTAAATTTCATGTGGCTTTTCTTCAGAAACAGACAGTATGATTCATTTGTGATTTATGCTACAATCCCAATGTTTGCCTGTGTACTGCATTTTAAAGGAGTGTGAATGTAAATTTATAACCATTTTACATTTCCATAGCCAGTAATGAGGAACCAAAGCTATTAACTTGATTTGATTTTTGTCTTTATGAGCACCAATGTTAATACTTAAAATTCATAGTTATTTTAAAGTCAACAAACAGCCACAGGATTGCAATTACTATTCATCTAAAGAGTTCTCCCTCTTAAGTAACAGTAACTAATGCTGAACATTTCCTTATTAATGACATTTATTTGACTGGAGTTAATTGGTTGCTTTGCAAGGGTCAGTAATTCTCTCCCACTGAGATTTTGACAGTATGGGCACAAGGTTACATTTAAATGATAGGTTAAAAAATTTGAGTTTCTAATAAAACTGTACTGTCAAAAGAAGAAAACTTGCAACTCTTAATTACATTAAATAAGTAATACGGTTTTCACCCAAGCCTGCTTAATCTCTTATTTATGCCTAATTAATTTTATAGTTTGCATTGATTTCTGTTAGTTTTCTAAGCAATCAGCCTGAAAGATGATAAAATTTGCTGTCTCTAGGGATCAGAATATTGTGTGCACCATATAGCAACATACTTAAAAACACTCCGAACACCTTAATAATGTTTTAGACTACAATGAAAACAAGTGTCAATGACATGAAACATACTTGGTTTACCAACGTTACCTCGGTTCCCTTAGTTACAGAATGAGTACTGGGTCATATGCCATTTAGGATAGATGCTACGGGGAAAAGTCCTTTTTTCCAATTTCTGAAACCTTTTTCAAATCACGCAGTGAAACTGCATGACCATTGGTTTGTGGAGTTCAATAGAAACTAACCAATGGCGGATCGAGCCTAAGGTGAGCAAGCCCGCCCAAGCCTGCCAAAATGAGCAGGGAAACGGGTGTCCTTGCGAATAGCAAGGCAAAGTACGCAGTACTCGTTCCATATCTAAGGGAACTGAGGTTACGTTAGTAATCAAGTACATTCCCTTTCGATACTACACTCGTATTGCATCATATGCCGTTTGGGCTAGATGCTACAGGGACAATATAATCACGCCGTGCTATCAGGAAGGATGACCGAGTATTCGTCCAAAGCACTAAGAAGGGCTTGTAACGAATACGTAAGAATATCCAAGACCACGTCGGGGATGCAATATTTACAGTCATCTTGTTGTCCTCATATGGTTCAGGCACCAAGGGGCCTGAGAACACGTAGGGGGAGAAGCTTGAACCAGGGGCCCGGACGTAGTTGGGTTGTAGAACCTGACGAATGTGGAGGTCAAGTCCAGCCAGCCACCGCACATATTTCTGCAATACACACACCACTAGACCATGCCCACGAGTAGGCCATGCCCCTTGTGGAATGTGATCTAACACCTATCAGACATTGTAGCCCTGAAGATGAGTAGGAAAGAGCTATCTCATCCACTATCCATCTGGATAGCCTGGGCTTTCGAGACGAAAGACCTTTGGTGGGGCCTCTGAAGCACACAAAGAGCTGCTGCGAATGGTGACATGAGGCGGAATGGTCAATGTAGATTTTTAGAGCCCTGACAGGGCAAAGTAAGTTCAGCTCCCGATCATCCTGAGAAGGAGGAGGAATGGAGAGAACGACAATCTGGTCTCTGAACAGAGTTTAGAGAACTTTACAGATGTACCCATGTCTTGGCTTCAGGACGAATTTGGAGTCACCATTTTGGAGGGTGGTCTGGCCGCAGCAGAACTTAGCCTCCTACTCTTCCTGGCTGAGGCATCAGGCTGACTTCTGAGGTGTCTTTAAAGGCAGCTAGGTCGTGTCCTGCTGTGTCCATGGTGTGGAGGAGCTTGGCCTGGAACACCTGGAGCACTGCCATGGTGTGCAGTGCCGATGTAACCTGGCCGGCTGAGATGTAGGTTTGCCGCGAGGGCCTAAGTAGTCTGGCAGGGTTTGGACGGATGGGTAGCCTTGGACTTACATCCAATTGCAGTGGGCGGGCACAGAAGTACGGCCACGGCTTCATCAACTATAGGCATGAGTTCTTGAGCCGATGTGAGCTCGTTTTTCAAGTGATGAGATCCTCTGCCTGCTGCTTTTTTCCTCACAGTAGAGAAACGGGATGGCGCAAGGAGCGGTGTAGCTTCCTGAAAAGAAAGCTATCCGCGAGTGCAGAGATTCCAGACTCATATCCAAGCAATGTGGACAGGTCATGTCGATGAGCGCAGCTTCAGCGTGGGACTTCCCCAGACATCACACGCACTCATAGTCCCTGTCATTAGCGAGCAGGGGTGCCCTGCACAAGCTACATTTGAAACAGGGAGAGGCGGCTGATCTGCTGTA
Source organism: Carassius carassius (assembly GCF_963082965.1). Taxonomy (NCBI): domain Eukaryota; kingdom Metazoa; phylum Chordata; class Actinopteri; order Cypriniformes; family Cyprinidae; genus Carassius; species Carassius carassius. The sequence goes on from NC_081786.1 coordinate 22,016,028, forward strand.
AGAGGCGAGCTGGTCAGCGTTGAATCTCGGCTGATTGAGCGGCTTCAGGTCTCGGATCCAGCAAAGAGAAATCCATCATGGCTGAAGGAGAGTGAATCAGTTTATCAGTTTGCCTGTGTGAGACGGCCGCTTATATAGCCCGTTTTCCTGCCCATGTGTGTGTGTACATACAGAGCTTCGAACTTGGGCTCAACCAATCAGAATCAAGGACCGGAACTATCCGTTTTATAATTCTGTATATAAAATGTTTAGTTTATAAAATAGTATATAATTTAGTTTACATTCATTTTATTTCAAACAAAAATTTGTTTTAGTCTTATTAAACTTTAATACTCCTGACAGGAAACCTTATTGATAGTTTGGCATAATTTTATTATTTAATAGTAATACATTTAAGAACTTTGCATATGGGTTTTGAACTAGAAAAAGGATCTGTTTCTTTCTCCAGCTATTGATGTACTGAAGCATGAGGTCATCTTCAGCGTGGTGCGTTTGGCTGCCACCTGCATCATCTGCCTGGGCTTCCTGCTGCTGCTGCTCCCTGAGGAGTGGGATACGGTCACCCTGCGCTTCCTCACCACCCTGGCTGACAAGAAGACGGAGGAGCATGGCGAGGAGCTCTCAGAATCCAGCGTCCACACACGCAGCCGGAGTAGAGCCAACGGAGCCGTATCCATCCCCATGGCATGACCTTTGACCTGTGAATGAACAGCCAGCGCTCAACACTGATCCTCCCTATGATTATGTGGCAGTTTGACTGTATTTATATGTTAGAAAGACAAAAGAGAAGCGAAGAGGAAGGATGTTTTTTTTTCTTTAATAATAATCACAACATCAACCAACCAGAACACAGAAAGTCACCGAACGATAAGAGCATGCTGTCCTGCTCTTTAATAGAGTGTTCTGAGAAGAGTGTCCCATTAAAACAGGGATATTTACTGACAGTATTTTATTTTATTTTTTTATTTACAGAAGGGATCTAGCATTCTCTTCCCTGCAATCTCTATGGGAAGATACGCATCCATTCCATAGAAATGGAATTTCTGACTTTTGTCTCCCGATGCATGACAAACCCTGCACCCCTGAACCCCTCCGCTAGCCCCTTCCCATGGAATGTATTCTGTGAATATAGACTCTGTCAGGGCCAGTTCGGCTCACTGTACACATGAATGCATTCAGAGATTGGATATGTATGTATATGATTATTTGCATTGTACGTAGTAGTATGTAGGAGAAATATATTATGCTTTAATGAATAAGCCTTTCTTTTCTTTTTATAATAAAAGACTAAAATAAACATCTGCTTTGAAAAGCGCTTGTTATTTAATTTTTCAACACCTGAAGTGTAGTGCTACAATCGTGTTCCGGAAGAAAAAAATATATGTATTATTTTTTCATTACTCAAGAGAGTGCTGACATGAACTTTGAGATTCTTAAGTGATCTTATATATATTTTTAAAAAATGCTTGATTCTTGGTGAAGAGTCACAATCCTGAAGATATCCACCAAGAATGGAGACAGAAATGGGAACGCATGTTATGACACTCTCTACTCATCTATACTTTCAAACAACATATATGTATGTTTCTGAATATTTTACAAAAAAATAATTTAAAAAAATTCCGCAAGGATGGATTAAAATGATTTAAAGCTACCGTAAAGACTTTCACACTGTTTCACACTGGAGTAACTTTTCAGCACAAAAATAAATAACATTTAAAAAATATATTAAGATAGAAAACTATGGAAGTTGTTTCCGCCACTGAATTAAACAAAATAATAGTAATAATAATTGTGAGTTTTTATCTCACAATTAAGACTTAAAAAAAAAGTGAAGTTACTAAGAGAGTATTTCATGCAATTTTGTGGGGAAAAAAAGTCAGAATTGAGATACAAACTTCCATTTCTGATTTTTATTTTTTTTATTGTGAAAACTCACACTTGCAAGTTATAAAGGTGATTCTGAGGAAACAAATAGACTATTTCCTTACAATTGCTATTTTATACACTATCTAGAAATTCTGACATTATTTCTCAGAATTGCATATATCTTGCTGAATTCTGATCAATCATTATGCAGAATCCCCAATTTTTGTTTGACTAACAAACCAGACAGGAGAGTAGATTAACGGTGGACTTGAACTTGGAAAAATTGTGTTTATTGTGTTGGGGTAATTTAACAGTTAAAACCCAAGGACCAGATATTTCGCAATGAAGACCAGGAGTCAGAGATGAGTGCAATTAATAATAATAATTTTACTGAAGAAAATAGTTTGCAGTTTCATCAGCAGAAGTCAGCTTCAATACTCTCGCAGGAGTTCGTAGGCCGTTCCCCGTACAACTCAAAATCAACCACAGTTATACCCTGACAGAGGATACTAATTGCATCAATACATAAGTCAACAAAATTCTGATTGGTTCCAAAACCTAGATAAACTCTCCAAAGACGTATATCTGATACGCTGGACACTGGCAGTTGATCGTTTGTCCTGGGACTGTCTGAGCTTCTCCCTGTACAGACAGATACTAACACACATACACAGAGAACTTATCTAAAATTCAAGGCTTTCTAGCACTGGCGAGTGTCTTATCATTACGGTTGGATACACACACATAATATGTGGCCATTAATCTTGAGGAAAAGAAATACAGGGTAGAACAAGATTCTTTAATATCTCATAAGCGCACATAAGGTTACACATTTCACTCTTGCCATAACTTGATTAATAGTCAAACAAGAAATCATGTAATAATATAATTAATATCAGTATGAAGCATATGGCAACTCGGCATCCACTCCTTCAATTGACATCTTGAAACATGATACCTTCCAACAAACAATACAGAGCAGCTTACTTTTGATATGAAACAACGACAGAATTTTAATTGTAATATAAAAGTCATACAATAAATACAGTTTTGTGGCTCCTTAATGTGTTGTAACAGATCACTGTATTGCCTGAGTTCAAGCAGCATGTCAACCGTTCATCTCTTCCTCAAAATAAACATGAACGAACATCAGAAGGTACAGTATCTTGTTTCAACCACAGAAAGTACACACCATTTTTCAAGTTCAAGTCCACTGACATTAAAGGGTTAGTTCACCCAAAAATGAAAATTAGCTTGTGTTTTACTCACCCTTGAAGCATCCTAGGTGTATGTGACAACATTGGTCAGCATACAAGACTTTCAAAAAAGTTCAGAACTGACCCTAACCTTTTGGAACAGTAGCATATTTTGTTTTTTACACTCAGAAACAATGACTATATACGTCAGTAGTTTTATTTTATATCATGAATCTAGTTTTCTGAGTGCTATAGACTGAAGCATCCGTTTATCATATGAGTGCTATCAGCAGTTTTTTCCATCATATTTTCTATCACAAGAAAACTGAAAAAGACAGGAAAGTGGAGGAGGAATGGTATCTGTAAAAAATGACACACAATGTGTAAATGACATTTGAACCTGCATCCCGTGAGCATAAATGCTCTACAGGTTTTATGACAATGTGCGCAGTCCACTGTGCCACAGCTGTGACCATGATACACACCAAAAGACAAAAACAAAACCCTTCATTCCCTCATTTCTCTCTGTAATAAACACACTAGGACACCGTCACAGTCCCGTGACAGCCGCTCTGTGTGAATGCATATAACAACCTTGCTTTCTTGGAAATCTAATGAGATATTAGCTGTGTGGACAGTCTGAACATCTTCAGTCCTCTGGAGAAGTCCATTAAACCAAATGAAGCACAGAAAAGGAAGTGAGGGGTAACAGAAGGGGAGGTATAAAGAGCTCAGAGGAAGGCAATACTGACGCGGCAGCAGATAGATATACAGTCATTTTTTTATGGCCTATTAAAAAGTTTGGGGTCAGTATGTTTTCACAAAGGTAAAAACAATAATTATGGTAAATTATTACCATAAATTAAAATTATTTGAGATATATATATATATGCTAAAGAAACATTTCTTATTATTATCAATGATAAAATAAAGCTGTGCTGATATTAATTAATTTGTGAAAAAAACGTGATATGCTTTTCTTTATTCTTTGATTAATATATCAATTATTTTATGATATTTAAATGCACACACAAACACACACTTATACTGCATGCATGTTACATGGTATTACCTCTAAATGGGTAATTTTACAATAATTCATAATATTCATAATACAAAAATATTATCATGAAAAAATACACTGGCCAAAAGTATATATTGGTTTGGTCATATATGTTTGTCAACTTTGCATACACTCACATATATCAGCTAGATCAATATAAGAAAACTATTTTATTGATTATTTGATTACACAATTGACTTTTTTGGTATATATACTGAATATACTGATAATGGTATAACATAAAATGTATTAATCTAACATACAAAGCTTTCTAGGAAAACATTTTTCTTTTCATCATTCCTACATTCAGAAGTTGTAGCAAGCAGTTTTTCTTTATTTAAAAGAAAAAATACTATGAATGTGCATAATTACAGTGCTGTGTAATAACTGCAACCCAGCTAGGTTCGTTTTCTTTAATTTCAAGTTATACCTGCTGTAATCAGACAAACAGAAAACTGTCACTAATTCTGTCAGTCATCAAGCTTGGCTCCCTGAGCAGTCGCATGCCTGAGCAATCAGTGGAGAGACGGGCTTCTCACCGCCGTCCAAGCATTAACACACAGATATAAAGTAACCTGTGGGGACAGTCACCATGGAAACTTGCCTCATTACACCAAAACCAAGAAATATAAAGCAAGAGAGGGGGGCACGCACCTGCCATTTCACAACCCAACTTTGCAGGAGTTTCATTTTGTACAGTTAAGCAGAACTAAGGGGGAATACTCTTTGCTTAGGTTAAGTCAAAATGTAACCGAACAATTTAACTGGATCGGATGCAAGTGGACATTTTTGAAGAGTAGATACCCTCATCTTCAGTATTACATATTTAACCAGATGTATGGACCCCTGGATACAACATTCAGATGGAGTGAGTAGTTAGGCATGGACTATACCCTGGAAAGTAGGACAAGAAATGGAGTTTAACGCAGTTCTTTGAGGAACCTATTTTGATATATAACTTACCTTGGTTGGGAGAATAAATGTACCATGGGGAACAGCAACTCCAGGCCAAAGATTTGTCAAGTTGCACCATCTCATAGTCAACCAATGGAGGATGAGCCTTCACTGTTTCCAACCTCACCATGGATGATTACTGCTGTTAAAGGTACAGAGATGCAAGAGAAAGGGATTGTGGGACAGACGAAGACCAACCATCTGCCTCCTTTGACAGGAAGACATAAAATACCTAATTCTGTTCAGTTAGAACTAGGTGAGTGATATAATCATTTACATTTGGCACTAATTATGAACAATATTATTATATGGCCGTGCATTTTGCTGCACAACACCACAGTTAATGTTTATGACTTTTAAGATCAGTTTTAAACCCATTTTGATTTCTGAATTTCAGCAAAATAAAGCAATGACTGTCAAATCTACTTATGACATTGCTAAAAGAATGTTCAAACAAAATTATAATAGAGTGCACAAAATTCTTATCTAATTGAAGTGTATGCATAGACTATAAAGCTGAATTCAGGATAGCATGCTATTATGTGTTAACTTACGAGTAAGAATAATGGCTATATGCAATTCTGAATTCTTCCTGGGTAAGCCATTTTAACAGGCCTGACAAGAGCAACATTGTCTCAACCAATGATGTGGGTTTAGGGTGGGACTATCATTTTGTTTGACCAATAGCAGATAAGAGAATCTCTCAGGAAATCTATTTAAAAAGTTAAATTTTTACTATGCAGTTAATGTTGGTGCTATATAATGGAGTAGCTTTTTGTTTTTATAACAAATATAAATATATTATAAATATATTATAAATATAATTCTATAATATTTTTTTTAACATAGCATGATCATGTGCCTTGATTTTGTGTTGTGTCACAGCATTATTAAGTCTCATCCACCATAACCAGCAGGTCTGAACATACTGTATATTTACTTTCAAATAACACATTCATTTTAATTTTAATTCTAATTATGAGCATTGAACTCACAGGGAAGGCAACCAACAACCCTTGATATAGGGGCTGATCTGAATCATGCAAGACATACAAAACTGAGTCTGAGGTCTTTAAATATGTTCTTTCATTTTCACTAAATTGTTTGACAAAATTTATCATTTTAAAGTCGATTTTAAAGAGGGTAAATCTGAGAATAGCTAATACCGCCCCTTTTTAATGAACATCATACATTTTGTCCTTTTCAGGACAGGGAATGGAGAGATGGGCCTGTCCGCTGCGATTCCAATCCCAGCCTGGGAGGGCACTGTGGCTCCAGCAACACACTACAGGTATATGTTCAAAAAAATAAAACATTCTTGAAACCAAACACATTCTTAAGGTAAACATCTTGATTGAACCTTCACAGAGTTACAGCTCAATTTATTGATGCGATAGAGTTGCATAGTTTGAAGATGTATGTATCTCAAGGAATATCTCAGGTCACTGTGATTTTTCATTTTGTATAGCAAAGCATGCAAATAGTGGTGCAGTCACATAAAGAGGGGGTTTCTGTCAACTCAGGATCTGAGTTTCTGATGGTGTTTCAAGTCTAAAAGATCTATATAAAGAGGGAGAAGAGTGACAGCTGGTGAACAGTGTGGTCCCAGTAGATCTGATTACTTTGTTGTTGGAGTGGAAAGTATGCTGGGGTGTAGCCGTGTTACCTTCTCTGGGATCCATCATCAGGGTACAGGGGACCAGGAGTAGATACCTTCTCCACACTCTGGAAATCCCAGGCACTGGGAGAGATCTTGCACCATCAACCAACTTATTCTCATTCTCAACTACCCTTTCCAGTTGATTTCAATTGTATATTTGTGTAACTGAAGCCATGTCTCTCAATCTCTAAACCAAAGTTTTGCCACTTTCTACCGAGGTTTTTAGAAATGCTTGAAGTGTCATGACAAGATTTAAGCAACTACTTACAAATGCCACTTGGAATTACATTAATACATTGAGGCTATTCTTAGATGGATCACTCAAGCATTCTTGACCTTCGCAGGGACACATGAAAGGTCTCCTGATGACACAGATGATGCTCAGTCGCCAAGCAACAAAGAGAAGACAAGCTCAGCAGAGGTGCTTTAGGAAAGTCGAGGGAAACAGAAGAGGGTGTACACCTCTTATCGTGAGTGTCTTAGTTCAATCGTTTTACCAATTGTTGAATTGCCCAAATGGACCTTTCCATTTTGGTTGAGCACTTAACATCACTGAAGTCTTGTCTTAGGTAACAGTGGTCGGAGGACAGAGGGCTTGTCTTGTGTCCAGGCCAATACAACAAAACATCTTCTGGGATAAGTCTGAAGGACAGATTCTGGATGTAAGGGAGCTGTTGCAGCCAAGTCCACAGGTGACAGACCCAAACGTGGGACACACAATGAGTGGCAAACCACTAATGGAAAAATTGAATTAAAAGACCAGAAATGTAGAGGTCTGGGGAAGGAATGTTGTCTGAATTCTGAATTCTCTGAATTCGCCAAGAAACAGAACAAATCTGGACAGTTGTGACAGGAACTTTGCAAAGGAATTGCAATACAAACATGATGCTACTTTGGTATAGTTAAAACAAGTATGGACATTACTCTGGTTCCTCCATGAAAATAGATCTACAGGAAGAATGGGAAATTACCAAGAGACTTTTACAGGCAGACTCCGAAAAGCAGTTAGTCTGAGACGATGCAAGCGCAAGTGTACATGAAGGAATGTTTAAATCTAATTTGTAATGCATCTGTGGTATGTTGTCTATTATTCAGAAAACATTAACTCATCCTTCGGTTCATAAATGATAGGGAAATATGATTACAGTCGTACACTTCTATCAAGCAAGCAGACCATACCGGTTTATAATTCTTGTGGATTCTGCAGAATTCAAGTGCAGATCAACAGTGCTCTACAGATACACATTGATTGTTACATTTCCAGCCAGGTGTAAATTGGAAGAATTTAATCTGGAATAGTTTGTTAACAGGAATGAGAGCGTAACCAGGGCTAAGGTAGGTGAAGCTAAGGTTGCAACATCATTCCCGATATTACAAATTTGCTTGTCCTTTGATGCTTGAGCCTATTTGAGCATCTCAGACTGCAGGGAAACACCAGTCTATCGCAGGGCTAACAAACACTCACACATGAGCGGCAGTTTATTGATTCCAATTCACCGGTCTCACATGTATTTGGATTGAAGAGGAATCTGGAGCACCTGGAGGAAACCAACATGGGGAGGAAAAACTCGACACACAATGTCCTGCTGACTCAAAAGAGACTCAAACTTGGGGACCTTCTAGTTGTGAGAAGGCAATACAACAATCCCAAGAATCCCAGTTTAAGTCATTAGATCATACACCCCCTGCAACCAAAATGACGTAACCTATTTCCTCCCATTACTTTGTCCCATATAAAAAAGGTGTTCCATGTAATTTTTATGGTAATTGTATAAAAAAGAAAACTTGCTTAAGATTTACTCAGCCCAAACATGATGTACGTAGATGGGTCTCTTTATCAAAACAGTTCTAGAAAAAATTTACATCCCTTGCCCACCAGTGGATCCTCAGTCTATCCTAAATCTTAAGCAATTTTTCATCTTTGGGTGAACTATCCAGACAGATATGTAAAAGTTTTTCCACGATGCTTTTTTTCCCCCAGCCTAAAAATAAATAAATAAATAAATATAAAACCATTAGGAAAAACAAAAGTTGAAGTGGTTAACCATCAAACAACTTGTGAAAACGTAATATAAATAAACTTTACACTGGCATAAAACAAATGTTACACATTATGTAGTATTAAGATTATGCAAAACAAATGGTGTCTAAAGACCTTAGTCAGAACATGTAAATCATTATGCTACATTTGCGATTTGGCTGTAAAACAGGAGTAGATGTAGTCTGAGGACTAATAACGATCTTGTCATGTGAACTGGTCTTGTGCAGTTATGATGTTAAAATAAACACTGTGGTGGTTTTGAGTACAGCTGCCTCCTCTTGACAACAAAAAAATATTTTAACAGATATAAATTAGTGTACTTGTACATAAAAATTAACATCCATGGATAAAAAAGTACCTCTGATGCTATAAATAACTAAAGCGTCTACATATATCTGAGTACAGCTAATGTCAAACTTTGCCACTTTGCTGCGATAAACTTTTTTTTTTTTTTTTACTGGAGTAAGCATCGTTTAAAGGTCAAGTTTGTAATCACTGCACTACTAGCAGCATCAAAAGTAATTAAAAAAATGATGTTGCAAACAAGTTCCAAACAATTCCCCGGCCACTATTGTACAGCCAAACATGTGGCTCTGCTTGACTGCCGGATACAGTACACACACAACCTTAAATCACACAATTAAAATCAAATGGAAACCATTACAAATTCAAAATCCCCAATTTCTCCTTTCAGAAAGAACAAGCTACAACATTTGCTTAAAAATCAAATAATTTATTTATAATTTTTAAACCAGGTCTGTTGTCCACTTGAAAACAAAGTAACTTTTGCAAGACATTTTGTCAAGGGTCAAAATGGGAGAAAGAAGGGTGGAGAAAATTTTAATCAACATGCAAACAGTCGCTCTTTCCCCAACAAAATGGATCCATGTTTGTGGAGCCAGAAGCCAGTCAGATTAGTGTCAACATCATCTAAATATGAGATCTTACCCAGCTAGAACCTGCCAGCTGTTCGGTCTAAAGCTGTTAAATGGCCATTACATTAAATGGACAGCTTACAGTAATATAATCCATAAAGGTCAGATATTGGCAGTGCAAAAAAAAAATCATCGTGCCAACCTCAATTTTAAACAATAAGTATTCATCCAAGCATTAAATGGTGAGGATCGACAGACAGAAATGCATTTCTGTCGGTCAAGGTTGGCACCTTGTGAAAGGTTTTGAATTTTATTAACAGGTTAGTTCACCAAAAAAAGAAAACTGCCATAATTTACTCACCCCAATGCAGTTCTGAACCTGTATGATAAGCAGAACATTAATTAAAAAACATATTTTGAAGGACGATAACTGCTTTTGTCCATACAATAAAAGTCAGTGGGATCCAATGTTGTTTTGAACCCAAGCGACTCTTAACTCTATGGACAAAAAAACCTGATTCATAAAAAAATATTTTACAGAAATCAAAAATGCACAGGTTTGGAACAATATGAGGGCGAGTAAATGATAGGAATCTAAACTATCCCTTGATTTCAGACTAAATTTACATCTGCAATCTAAAGACTGTCTTAGATGGTCTGTTTAGATGAAAACTACTCGAAGGCTCTCAAATTTCCATTTTAACATCGACTGTCCACAAATCAAAAGGAATAAAGTCCTTACAAAGACAGATTGGCTGTTGATAACCACTGGGACCTTGAAAGCAGCCCCTGACAAGTTGAAAGGAGAATTGAACACAAACCAAACACCTGAGCCTTACTGACAGACAGCACACGGTCTGATTACTGGGACATTACATTTCTGGCAGATGTACTACCATTTGGGCCTAAAAAACCAAACTAAAAAAAAAATGATGCAGAAATTCCACTTCTCATAAATCCATCAGCAAATATAGTTCTTAAGCGCAAATTTATAAAGCAACCCATCAATATTCTCAACAACTGAGAGCAGCAGCTCTATGGGGAACTTTTCCAATGACAATCAAAAACGACAAATCAAACTTCCATATGTACATTTAGCAAAGCAAAAAACTTGTTTCCCACTCCAAACTTGAAAAGACAAAAATGTTTTCTTCCAAGAACAACTCATGAGCCAGCAGCAAAGCAAAATGGGGGTCTATTGGCAATGACATAGAAACACTTACATACAAACGTGGTACACACAAACCCATAAAATCGCTAACCTCCGGAAACCTCCTCTGTTTAATTTTAAAACACTATAAACAATGTAATCTTGCATATAAATCAATCTGTTTCATGACTTTAAAGCAACTATTTGCATGAGTCCATTCATCAAACTGAGCTGGTGAGATCTGTATTCTGCTCCTACTGGTCCACTAACGCAGTGGCAGACAAGGGATTTACACCCCCTCTAATCAGTGCAAAAATGAGAAGTGCGTCCGTTTGAGGTTCATTTGTCTAGGTCAGCACATCTGAATATCCAAACATTGTCTCAGGCATCGAAAGGGAGAATCTATGATGATGACTCTGCGGGGAAAAAAACAGGGAATACTCTTCTTTTAGGCCCATTTAGTAACTAATTTAGTTGTACAAAACACTAATGAAGAAGCATTGAGATTTCTGTCAGAATCATGAGTCACATAAACCAATATGGTATAATGTGAGCTAACAAGACCAACTTAAAAGAGCAGAGGTGCCATCTGCACTGCTTCGCAGCATTCAGGTTAAAGTGTTTCTGAATCGGTTTATGTTAGTTTGTTAAAGATCATACTTTCTAAAGTGGACAAAGCTCTAATCAGTGTTTTCCAAAACATAAAATTAAACCTAAAATAAACCACAGACCCCCGTATGCAAAAAAAAAGCAGCAGGCTACAAAACTATTGCAACCTGCAATGCTCCCATGCATCCTCTTTAAAAATAAAAAAAAAATGGTAAAAGAAAAATTTTAGTAGTTGAGTCGGTTTAAACACATTTCCATCCTTCGGTTCGTGATTGTTCATAAAAAAATAAAATAAAATAAAAAAACTGAGGTGTGGCGTATTGTTTACTTTCGGCATGATTCATTTAGCCGATGCCGTCACCATGTTCGGCCCAGTTCATCTCCACAGCCTGACACACATACACGGAGGTCTTACGTCACGCTATTGACACCTGAGCATAGAGGCCACCACGTTTCCTTTTCGTGTCAGTGTCACATTAGTACCCAACTTTTTGTTTTTCTTTTTTGCAATAACCTCCCTTGCTGTCGCACAAAAAGTTCTTAAAACACTTTATTATGATTGGTTGAATTTTCCCTCAGTTTGCCCTTTGTGGCTCAGCAGAGGTCGAGTGTCTTTCTATTGATGGGAGGTCAGGTGATCTGAGCCAGAGGACTGTGGCGGAGGAAGAGGAGGCCAGAGGGATGGAGAAAGAGTTGAGGGACCCCGTAGTTTGATTTAGCGAAGCCAGAGTTTGAGCCGAAGTGCGTCCACTCCGTTTAAATAATATCTAAACAGCCGCTTGTCCCTGACAAAGCCCAGGTTCTCATAGAGTTTCAGGGCTGATTTGTTGGTGATTTCCGTCTCTAGCACCACCTACGGATGAGAACAAAGCATGTAGACATAATGGGCATAGTAAAGTTTTTGAAATACACGCTTACAAAACCTAGATGAGGGAAGAAAGATGTTGTGGCATATTTGGAATGACACACTACCACATACTCTCAGTTGATACATAGCATGTGTATTTTCTTTACACTATATATAAATATATATATATATATTTTTTTTTTTTGCTTTTAAAATGTCATTCATTCCAGTGATGACAAAGCTGAATTTTCAGCATCATTACTCCAGTCTTCAGTGTCACATAATTCATGAAAAAGCCATGCTTTAAGTCTACCGTGTAGTATGATGTAGTAGTTTCCTTCCAAACACACCCATAGTGTGAAATCTCTTAAGATGAATCTCTTACCTCATCACAGTCCCCTTCCACCATAGCATAAATGGCCTTTTTGACAAGGTTGGTGCCTAACAGAGAATAGGCACAATAATTCATAACACATTCCAAGTATAATAAATACCTGTTGAACATGGTAAATAATACAATATGTAAATGAAAATATATATGATTAGACATTCTCGACAGAGAATGGCAAACCCTTGATTCATAGCCGTTCACAGACACTAAATGTATCCATGAGCTGACACTGAAGCAGATGTGTGTCCAATAAAAAGATCTGTTTCTGTTGCCATTCTGAGATGAGGGGCTACAACGCTAGCACGGCTCTTACCGATGCCTTTCCTGCGAAATTTGGAGTCCACAGCGAGCATGGCGATGTATCCGCGACGGAACATCTTCTTATGCATGTCTAGCTTACACACAATGGCACCGACACAGTCCTTCTCCACCATCGCCTGTGACACATCACAGAAAGACACTGCAATTACTCTTGTGGGCTGTGAACTTGGAGCAAAACAGTGACAAATATCTCTATTATTAGCCTCAATCTGTGATAATTACACAACCCTGACCTTGTTGTGTTCTTAAAGATATAAATACTCTTTTACACCCCTGAATGTGTCACAGTTCAGGCATAGTCACTACAGTGGTACATTTTTTAAAGAAGGCCATAGTAACCACAGGTAAAACCATGATATGGCCTGCTCCTCATTTGCATGGTTATTTATGCAACTGTGGTTTCTCTGAAACAAACTATGGTTTTTGTTAAACTACAATGACTTCCGTCAATGTATTTAAAAAAATACTCTCACAAAAATATGAAATGCAGAAATACTATAGTACTGAATGTTTAACCTACCACAGTATTGGTCCAAAATGCATGGTACACTTAAAACAACAACACAGGAGTACCATGACACTTGTTGGTAGTCATCTGTTCCCAAAAAGTATACTTCCTCAGCCCCAACAGATTGATATCACACATTTTTGCAAGAGATACAATAAAATAATATGTAGTGTTACTACAGTAGAATCCTAGTAAATATTTGAAAGTTACATTTAACCAGGACTAAATCCGTTATTTTAAATAATATGACATTTGGGGGAAAAAACACATCAAATACAATTAACAAACAGTATAAGGTGTGTTTTGGACACGGTTATTCATGACATGTTTTTGAGCCACCGCAAGCAACAAAATGTATATTTCTACAGTTACCGTGACTTTTTATTACAGATACGGTAACATCATCATGCCATGTTTTGGACACATACCATTGTAATATCATGATGTATATTGGAATATCACTTAAATATGAGATATACCAAGATGTTAATTAATCAGTCAAATGTTACGCATCACTAGACCATGATTTTACATCACTGTACCATGGCCATGTTATCATTTTGATTATAAAAGCGATTATGCTGGAGGCTCTTATATTGATGAAACATAACAGAATGACAGGTTTATGAATGACTTTTGGTGCTTGTCAGTAAGTAAATCTATACTTTATCAAAACAGTTTGTTTAGTATGAACCATAATTTACAGTAAAACGGTACATTTTCAGAAGTGGTTAATGTGCTTAAATACTAGAAGGAGTAAAGGCAGGCCATCATTAAAATCATTTTGAAATCTTTTCTGGCTACACTTACTATAGTAACATGGTTATTTTAGTCAAGGTAACATGGCATGTGTCCAAAAAAAAAAAAAAGAAAAACAATGCTAATACCATCCTATTCTCGGCTGCACAGCTTATACAATATCCTCAATCAGCAATATCTTATACATCGTTTACACAGGGATGTTAGCTGTTTTGTTATATCAGAGATGATACTGAAGGCTTTGATCAAGAAGAACCGAATGACAGGATACATACCAGAAAGCAGAGCTGAGGCCAGTTGTGAATAAAGTACCTATAGGTGTATATGGAGTAGGGCTCAGATAAGTCTTTAGTTATGAGTCGGATGATATCAGGCATCTGGAGCTCAGACTCGTATCTCACGTATCGGATGGAGTCGTCGTGCTCCTCCAGCGTCAGCCTGGACATCCCCGCCGCCGGAGCGCTGTCAGCGGCCGCCTGCTCTACTCGAGCGCGCTGCGGGCCTGGGCCTGACTCAGCCCCGTACATCAGCGCTGCCGTAGCCGCCGAACCAGTCCCGCTACTTACATCGTTCTCCAGTCGACACGAGCTGCTCTCCGTTATCGCCATGCTATCAGTGCAGTTTATCCCGTTGTTCGGTGGCGACTGGCTCTGTGATATATCACTGCATCGTTTATTTCTCGTGAAATTGTTGTTGTCCGTGTGATCACTCGGTGTCTCGCCGCCGAAGAGATCGGAAGCAGCGTTTTGATTGTCGGACGGCCGGTGTTGCTGGACGTGGTTCTGGAGGTGAGTGTGGTGGCACTGGACCCCGTTCAGCTGGGCTGTGTGGAACTGGGCGGCTGATGCATTAGGATGCACGTTGTTCTGGTTGGATTTGACTATCGCCTTGTGGTCGCTGGCGTGCTGGTGTCCCGGGCGGGGGCTGATGATGTCCCGTCCGTCATCGGTGCACCCGTCCACGGGCAGTGCTGAGATCTCGCTCGGGGATGAAGGCAGTGCATTAGGCCCAGGCGGCACTTCAGCCATTCCACAGCATACAGTTACTATGATGACAGAAAAACGGAGTCGGAATCAGCCTCTCACAGCGAACGACGGCAAACACAGACGTGCGTCCGGCTGCTGGTACCCGATAAATGTAAAAATAACGTAAAGTTCGTGGACTATCTCGTGTCTGTCCCTGCCATTACTCAATTCACTCCACACTGGCCTATTATCTGCCGTAAAGCAGCGCGGATGATTTACGACACTATGGTCGGCGCGTTGCACTAAAGGATGCTGGGAAAATGAGTTTTTTTAAGATGATACGAATCGGTTAGACTTCCTGGATCACTTTTAACACAAATTAAAGGCGCATTATTTATTTATTTGTTTGTATATTTATTCTTTTATTTATTTGTTTGTTTGTTCTTTTAGGCCTACATTTACATAAAAAAAGAAAGTTTGGACGTATTAAATCTTTTTCTAAAAAGAGCCACTAGATGGACCCATACATCAAATTATGCGGGACTTTGCCCCAGGGCACATCGTGGGTGTTCATTAATGTAGATTGTGCTCTCTTTAAAATTACTTTATATACTACAGAAAAATTGTCTTTATGAAATAATACTCTTTAATAACTAGCATGTTGAAGTAGTAGTGTCGTCTGTTCAATAGAACAATTCAGTAGATAAAGTTGGGTAAAATTAACTTTGAATAAAAATTGTAAACATTTAGACTACCCGTTTTATTTTTTTTAATTACCCTGTTCAAAAATCCTCAAGAAGAAGAAGAAACAGATTTTAATGGCAGCCAATGTTTTCAGATTTGAGATATTATTATATTTTACCATGTCCTTTTTTACAATGTTTGAGAATTTTTTTTTTTTTAGTAAACTATGTTGTAAGTTTGTATGTGTTCATGTAGTTTGTTTATTTGTGTGTTTCTTTATTTAACTAATCAAATTAAACCATAAATCAGTGTGTAACTCTAAGTTTTTTATATTTTGGTCTTAATTTAGTTTTAATTAACCCTAATTCCAACATGACAAAAAATCTTTTAGATCCCAATGTTCTCAATCTCTCAGCTATATATTTAAATCAAAATTTGTAATTTAATTATTACAATTAAAAAATACAGGTGCATCTCAATAAATTAGAATGTCGTGGAAACGTTCATTTATTTCAGTAATTCAACTCAAATTGTGAAACTTAATTGTGAAAATTAAATTATAGTGATTTCTTCAACTGTGTTGGAAGACATTTTTTTTTTCAATACAATAAAGATAATATCCAATAGGACACAAGATTGAAATAATAAGAAAAAAAGATGATTGATTATTTTATGATTCCTAATTATTGTAGAAATTCCAATAAGTCCAACAATCCTGAACACATTGTGTTATAATTACTGTATGCTGGGAATGGCCCAACTGACTCCAGGTTAGGAGCCAGTCAGACTAAAGCTCTTTGAATACAGACGCACAGAGCAAATGAAGAGGACCTTATTGGAGACTTGCTTCAGCCGTAATATTGATCACACTCAGTGTTCAAAGGAGGAAATCCTTGTGAGAATGCAGCCCTGGCTTGTTCTTACAGAGACCCAGCAAAGCAATCATTAGACGTGGCAGACGATTCTTCTCTCAGACAATGGTTTGCTTCAGTGGAGAGCTCTTACGTGGCTCCAGCCGAACCATCATCATCATCTTGCTCCATGGGAATTCACAGCCATAACTGACAGCCAAATGCAACTCAGCGGCTATTTATACTTATGAATGGCTTTCTGTCCAATGTATAAGGTGACACACAATTTATGCACCTGGTTAGGTTTATAACATTTAACTAGGCAGATACATCCGACAACATCATAGACTGCATAATTGATTTCCTATTCTAACAATAAAAGACCAGAAGCAAAGGGTCCTTTAGTTGCAAGTTGGATGACTGGTATTTTCAAGTCTCCATTAACTGTTTTTGTTGGCCAGGAGAGAGACCGAGACAAGCTTAAGTGGGACCTCTATGGGTCACTTTGGAAACTAATTAAGAACCTCTTTGGATACCAGTCTGGTATTTCTCCTCAACAATTGCCTTCTCTCCCATCAGAATACACTCTTTTCAGCCTCACCAAACAAGCTCAGGGCCAAAGTCCTCTTGTGAGTGAGCTCAAGGAGCCTCTATATAAACCAGCTGAACAGCTAATAGAGAAAACCAAAGCCTGAACCCCAGTAAACACTCGGGGCCCATTCTGAAGCAAAATGAAAGAACTGTTAATTGAATTTTAATTCTTCATTACTTCTTATTAGTGAAAATGAAAGAACATTGGTGCAGATAAAAATTTTTCTTATGTTGTATAAAAGCTAGTTAATCGCTATATATATATATATATTTATGACTGGAAAATAATAATATTATATAATAAATGTCTGTCAGGTTCTCTGGCCAGTCATTCATTATATATCAGCCCATTTTCAGCTAAATAAAGGAGTCGTTTGCATTCAAGAAACATTCTGAGACACTGATGATTTCATATTTTGACAGAATAAATACATTGATATGTTTAAGTCAGACTGTAAATGTAAGTCAACAGCAGCATTTTCATATGTGCCTGATCCTTGTTTAATATCTACAATGATTTATGAAGGTTTTATGTGCATTAATGAGATGCCGTCACAGAACCATGAGTCCAGAGGACACCGGGGCGTCACCTGTGAAGTTCCAGATGTAATATTCTGAAGAGACAAGCTCTCGTGCTAGAGGGAAAAAGGTATATAGGTAAATTTTCATAGGTGTTATACTCAACTTTTTTTTTTCATGTCAATGAGCC
Source organism: Carassius carassius (assembly GCF_963082965.1). NCBI lineage: Eukaryota > Metazoa > Chordata > Actinopteri > Cypriniformes > Cyprinidae > Carassius > Carassius carassius. The sequence continues at coordinate 22,034,071 of NC_081786.1, forward strand.
TTCGTGTACTTATTTCAACATGCAATCTTTAGTGTTATTTTAGATTTTTATATATACTATTAAAGTATTTAATATTTTGTATTAGATTTTATATATATTTTAGTGCTGTCAAACGATTAATCGCGAATTAATCACATACTATATGAGTGTGTTTAAGAAAATTTTTGTTTATATATTAAATATATTTATATATAATATAAAATATAAATGTAAATATTTTCAAAATATATGCATATGTGTGTCTATTTCTATATACATAATAAATAAACAGAGTACACATACATAATGTGTATAATGTAAACAAAACCTTTTATTTTGGATGCGATTAATCGTTATTAATCTTTTAACAGCATTAATATATTTCTATTTTGCATTTCTATTTTTTTATTTCAGTTTTAGTTTTACTCATTTTAGTTCTTCAATGTAAGCTTAGTTTATTTCCGTTTTCATCTAATATTTTATTTTATTTTTATGTTTTGGTTACTCACTTGTGACTCACTTGTGACAATGCGCGGCTTGGCAGATGAGTAAACCTGCACCGAGTGTTGGTCCACACAGCAACCAGACAGAGTCAAATCTGGCACACGGAAATACAGCTAGAAAGAATACAGTGACAGATGTCTTAATGTCTTTTTATATAAACAACAAATCAGTTGATGCTGAATTCCCCCTCACTTTTATATATGCAGTGAGTCCTGTGCACAGGTCCAGCAACAGTTCCTGAAAAATGAACAGTCCCTTCCAGTGCTGCTTCACGGGACTTTGGAAACCTCTGACCTGAGGTCACATTGGGCAGAACACCTTCAACCTCACACTGAAAAGCATGAAGTCATAAATGTGATACAGGTTTATAACACTAATCAAACTATACGTTCAGTGGGGAGTAACTTTGCACATGGCCATGCCGTACACATCCCAGATGTCTTGTTGACTGCTCTTGCCGTACTGCATGGACCTCACCTTCTCGGTAAGGGCCACACTTACTACCACCCTGCCTCGATGGACCCCTGCCTTCCATGCTGGCTGCTTTTGAGCCCCCCCAGGGCTTGGAGCCACAGCAGCAGGCACTGATCCAGCAGGAGGAGGGGTGTCCAGTGGCCTCCCCAAAGGTCAAACCTGCAGCAGCACAGAGGGAAGAGCAGCCAAACGGGAGGCCAACACATCAGACTCTGGTTTAGCTCCAGGGCCACAAAGGAAATCCTGCAGGCCTGACAAAAGAGCTAAGCCCTGAGAGACTGAGGCCAGGCTGGGGAGAGGTGGCCGAGGTTTGGGAGGTGCTTCCACTAGAGGAAGGCAGGCTAGGATTAATGCTCCCTGGGTGACCGTGAGCAAGGGCCAGAGGGTTCTCCCACCCTGGACATCCAGACGGAGCTCCACAGCGGGTGAGCAGTGCGGACGGGCGCAGTCGTCCCGTGCTTCTATGTAAGGTTTGTCTGCATCCACCAGGCCCAACTCTGTAAGCTTGGGTATGACGCGGTCCTCTGGAATGGCCACATACTGAGTTCCAGCCAAGGATTTGGCACGGAGCTCAACTGTTGGGAATCGCCTGAATTAAATAAACATAACAAAAAAATAATAAATTTACTATGCTGGGAAAAGCATTCCAATCAAACGCTGTGCATTTTGCATTTTTCATTTTCATGGAAAACCCTGACTACTTACTATGTACTGTATCACACAAGGTAATGTGTTTAACTTGACTTTCAGTGGGCTCCGCCCACAGTGTAATAATAGGTCTGTCCCAATACCCACACCTGCAGTTTGGGCTGTGTGTGTGCATGTGACAGGAAGAAGCGTGCAAAACTGTCTCAGGAAAAATGGCAAGCACAGTGCCCTTCACAGATAAATCCATCACTAATACCACTTTAACCAATATTATATCAGTGCAAATATCACTGCTGAAGGGTCATTTGTATGCCAATACTTGTATGCCAGTAATCACACCAATAACAATAACTATAATGTCAACAGAGTAAAATATAACTGCAATATTTTTATCAGCAATGTTCGGACAGTAGTACTTACATACTAGTAAACTGTAATAAATTGTACTTTTTAAACAGTACGCATAATGCAGCTATGGCTGAATTCATAATAGTGTCTTATTTTAACTATTTCTATCATATGATTTGGCAGTTGTATACTCCACAATTTGGCAAATGTAGTATATCATCCAAGTATTCCATGCTGAAAATTGTTTGCATGCTGTAATAGGTACAACTACTAAATATGACCCTGGACCACAAAACCAGTTGCAAGTAGCAAGGGTATATTTGTAGCAGTAGCCAAAAAACACATTGTATAGGTCAAATTTATTGATGTTTCTTGTATGCCAAAAATAATTAGGATATGAAGTAAAGATCATGGTCCATGAAGATATTTTGTACATTTTCTACCATGAATATATCAAAACTTAATTCTTGATTAGTAATATGCATTGCTAAGAACTTCATTTGGTCAACCTCAAAAGGGACTTTCTCAATATTAAAAATTATTATTATTATTTAAAAAAAAAAATTTGCACCCTCAGATTGCAGATTTTCAAATAGTTGTATCTCGGACAAATATTGTTGACAAACCATATATCAATGGAAAGCTTATCTATTAATCTTTCTAAAATCAAATTCAAAAAATTAACCCTTATGACTGGTTTTGTGATCCAGGGTCACATATACAGTACAGATGCATAAAATTGAATAACAGTATGCTATTCTAAAAGGCTACTTTAAATACAGTATGCCGTACATAATTAACAGTATGCAATAGGCTGAAATGCCCTTACCTGGAAAACCGCACTTTTCCAGATTCACCCTTCTCCTCAATGCTCGTACACTCATGCTGCTGTTTCTGTCCCTCTGGATGAGCGGGACTACTCTAACATGCCAAACATCTGTTAGTGAAGTATGAAATTGTTAGTTCACTAGGTAAGACGATTTTTTTTTTCACAGGTCGATAGTGTGTGACCGATATAAACTTAAGATCTTAACATAACATGTTTAAAAATTAAAGCCAAATAAAGGAACTCGCCTCTGTCATGTTATTCCCACTCGACAGCTTGTTCTTCCCGTATGCCGACGGTCACGTGACATTTTGGGGCGTGGTTCGGTCTCTGCAACGGAGCTGACGTAGAATCAGCCGTTAAAAACTGCGCTGTTTTGAACTACATTGTAATAGAACATCAAAACTGATCTCAGACCTGCTCTTAAACGCATAGCCCTCTTACCCTCACCCCGTGGTGGCGAGGATGGCGGCGACATCAGCAGGACGTGATCGAGGAAATAGTAATCGAATGAAAGCGGGAAATTCAAAAAACATTGGAAATACTGTTTTGGGAGCGGTTGAGCACGACTGCTTCGTGAATGGATCAGACGTAGGTAGGTGGGCGGAAATGGATTACAGTGAAGAGAAAGAAGGAAATGAGGGAATATTGAAGGGAGAGGTTTCAAAAAAGAGAGTCAGTCAGGTAAAAGGGAATAAAAGAATAAGGAATGAAAATGATGAGAATTCGGAAAGTGAGGAAGAAGAACATGAGCGAAATGAGAAGGAAATACATGAGAATTTTATAGTCATAATAAGATTCAATGAAAAAGATCAAGAAAACATGAAGATAATCAACCCGTTTGTATTAACAAAACATCTGGCAAGTAAGATAGGGGAGATCTTATATGCTAAGGTCCTAAATGATGGAAATTTGTTGGTCAATTGTGCAAATGAAGATCAGTTTGAGAAAGCAATCAAAGTAAAAGAGATTGGAAAACTGAAAGTGATAAACACACGGAGGGTGGGAGAACAAAATGGTGGAAGATGCAAAGGAGTGATCACAGGGGTACCAATGAATGTAGGAATGGAAGAACTTAAGAGACATCTTAAAGGGGGGGAAATAGTGATTGCACAAAGATTAAAAACTACAAGAGAAGGAGTGAAAAAGGATAGTGAAACGGTATTGATTGAATTTGAGGGGGGAAATATGCCAAAAAAGGTATACCTAGGTTATATGAGCTACCCAGTGAGAATGTATGTACCAAAACCATTGAGGTGTTTTAACTGTCAGAGGTTTGGACACATAGCCAATAACTGTAAAGAGAAGAAGAGATGTGCTAGATGTGGGGGCGAGCATGACTACGGAAAGTGTGGAGCAGGAGTGCAACCAAAATGTTGTAATTGTGGAGGAAGCCATAATGTGGCTTATAGAGGATGTGAGGTGATGAGACAGGAAAATAAAATCCAGAAAATAAGAGTTGAAAGAAGGATTACTTATGCAGAAGCAGCAAGAGTGTCAAGAGTACACAATAATATCACTATAGAACAAGCAGAGTTGGGGGTGGAAGAACAACAACAAAGAACAAGTGACAAGATTTATGTGGATAAAAAGGACTTGGTGACGTTTATTGCAGGAGTGATAAACAGTACAGCTGAAGTTAAATCAAAAAATGATAAAATACAGCTGGTTGTCAAAGCAGCAGTAAATCATTTAGGACTAGTGGGACTGACGTGGGAAGAAGTGAGGGAGAACCTCACCAATCAGTCAAGCCAGGAAGCACCATGTATTGGTTAATATTAATGGTTATCATCTTACAATGGAATGCAAGAAGTTTACTGGCCAATGGTCAGGAATTCAAACATTTCATTAAAGACAGGAAAATAAATCCAGATGTAGTGTGTATCCAGGAAACTTGGTTAAAGCCAAATTTAGAGTTTGTGATTCATGGATTTATAGGGATAAGAAATGACAGAGAAAATGGGGGACGGGGAGGAGGAGGATGTGCTACGTTTATTAAACAAGATGTTCCATATAGGGTACTGGAAAAGGGAGAGGATTTAGAATACATTAAGGTAGTAGTGTGGGAAAGAGGGGAGGAAGTGGTTATAATAAACTACTATAATCCTTGCAAAAGGTTGGAAGTAGATAGGTTATTAAGGATACAAGGAAATAATAGAAACAAAGTAATATGGTGTGCAGATTTTAATGCTCACAGTAAAATATGGGGGGGCTCACATACAGATGTAAATGGAAGGGTAATAGAAGATTTGATGGATGATAAGGAATTGGTGTGTATGAATGACGGAAGAGGAACAAGAATAAACATAACAACAGGAAATGAATCGGCATTGGATATTACATTAGTGTCTAATCCCTTGGCTGGAATAAGTAACTGGCATGTTTGGAGCGATACTACAGTGGGCAGCGATCACTACCCAGTATCATGCTCAGTGGGAGAGCGAGTGGAAATAAGACCAGGTGAAGGAATACCAAAATGGGGTTTTAGAAGAGCAGATTGGGTAAAATTCCAGCAATTAAGTGAGGAATCATTATCAAAGATAGACATTTCTGGTAATATAGATGAAACAAACAAACAAATAACATCAGCAATTATTATGGCAGCAGGTGGATCTATTCCAAGGAGTAAACAAAGGAGGAATAAAAAACTGGTACCATGGTGGACAGAAGAGTGTCGTCAAGCTGTTAAAAACAGGAATAGAGCATTTAAACTAGTTAAAAACACCCATAACATGCAGCATTTGATTCTGTATAAAAAGGCACAGGCTAATGTGAGAAGAACAGTGCGTCAAGCTAAAAGGGCAAGTTGGAGGAACTTTTGCAATGAAATAGGAAGAACAACGCCTGTTGGTGAGGTTTGGGGAATGATAAAAAGGATGGGTGGAGTAAGGAGGGAAAGGGAAATTCCAGTTATAATTACTGAGGAAGGTACAGCAATCTCCAATAAGGATAAGGCAGAGGTAATGGCAAAAACATTTGTAAAAATTCACAGTTCAGATAACTTGTCAGAAGTATGCAAAATGAGAAAGGAAAACACAATGAATCAGTATCCTGGTGTGTTAGACTGGAGGGAAAAAACTGATGATACAATTGATGAACCTTTTAGTATGGCAGAGTTGATTAGAGCAATAAATAAAGCTAAACCAACATCTCCAGGAAAAGATCAGATATGCTACGTCATGCTAAAACATCTAGGGAAAGAAGCACTCTTAAAGTTGCTGAACCTTTATAACAGAGTGTGGGAGGAGGGAAGATTACCGAATGCATGGAAAGAAGCAGTAGTTATTCCAATAAGGAAACCAGGCAAGGATCCTTCTAAACCCACAAGTTATAGACCAATAGCATTAACATCAAATGTATGCAAAATTATGGAAAGGATGATAACAGAAAGGTTATCATATATACTAGAAAAAAGTGGAAAACTAGCAAAATATCAAAGTGGTTTTAGGAAAGGGAGGAGTACCATGGATTCGGTTATAAGACTAGAAAATGAAATAAGAAAGGCTCAGGCAAATAAGGAATCAGTCATTACAGTGTTTTTTGATATAGAAAAAGCGTATGACATGATGTGGAAGGAAGGATTGTTGATAAAGTTGCACTTGATGGGTCTAGGTGGAAGAGTTTTTAATTGGATAAAGAATTTTTTGTTTGGAAGAAAAATTGAAGTACGAATAGGGTCAGACATATCAAGTCAGTTCGATGTGGGCAATGGAACACCTCAAGGCAGTGTGATTAGCCCACTACTTTTTATCATCATGATTGATGATGTCTTTACTAAGGTACCAATGGATATAGGGAGGTCACTGTTTGCGGATGATGGGGCGTTGTGGAAAAGGGGAAGGAATATGGAGCATGCAATCAGGAAAGTACAAGGAGCAATTGATGAGGTGGTGGAGTGGGGATATGATTGGGGGTTTAAGTTTTCAATAGAAAAAACTCAAACAGTCTTTTTCACCAAGAAACAAATTAAGGAAGGGATGAAGTTAAATATGTATGGGAAAGAATTAGAAAGGGTTGGAACTTTCAAATTTTTGGGGATTATTTTCGATTCACGGTTAACATGGGTAGATCATATAAAGAAAATAGAAGGAAAATGCAAAAAAGTAATTAATGTAATGAGATGTTTGACAGGTAGGCAATGGGGAGCTAGTTGTTATGCATTAAAAACAGTATATGTGGCATTGATTAGATCTGTGTTGGATTATGGGAGTGTAGCTTATGGGTCAGCAGCCAAATCTCTATTAAAGAAACTAGATGGGATCCAGGCACAGGCATTAAGAGTGTGTAGTGGTGCTTTTAAAACTTCACCAGTACCTGCACTGCAGGTAGAAATGGGAGAAATGCCGTTAGCAATTAGAAGGAGGCAGCTGATGACAAATTATTGGGCTAATTTGCAGGGTCATAATGAGTTCCACCCCACAAAAATAGTGTTGCAGGAGACCTGGGAGAATGCAAGTTACAAAGGAGAGAATTTTAGTAGAATAGGCAACGAGGTAGCAAGAGAATTTGGAGTATTTTATATGAAGATGAGCCCTACTGTAGTATATCCAATGGTGGCTCCGTGGTTACTTGTTTGGCCTGATATTGACTGGTATTTGTTAGAATTAAAAAGGAAGGATGATGGAAAAGATCAGATAGATTTGGTAAATGCATTTAAGTACCTTATAAATAAAGATTATAAAGAATTTGTACATGTGTATACAGATGGTTCTAAGAAACCTGAGACAGGAGTGACAGGATATGGGGTGGCAATACCTGCTAAAGGAATAGGAATTAATAGAAGAACATCTGATTTTTTAGGAGTATATACAGTGGAAATGGTGGCAGTATTAGTTGCGTTAAGGTGGGTGGAAAAAACAAGTCAAGAAAAGGTTCTGATATGCATTGAGAGTTTAAGGTCTTTTCACTCTAGCCGTCAAGATGTATTATATGAAGTCCTTCAGTCAGTAACAAGAATAACAAATCAAGGAGGACAGGTACAATTTATGTGGGTTCCAGCACATGTAGGGGTGAAAGGGAATGAGCAGGTGGATGAATTGGCAAAGAGGGCTTTAAAGAAGGGAAATATAGAAATGCAAATTAAAATAAGTAAAGCAGAGGTCAAAAGTATCATCTGGGAAAAATCTAACCAAATTTGGCAAGAAAGGTGGGACAGAGAGGAGAAAGGAAGGCATTTATATCAAATTCAAAAGAGTGTAAAAATAAATAGGTTAGGTGGTGGGCACAGGAGAGAGGAAACTGTAGTGACAAGGTTAAGGCTGGGGCATGGTGCTTTAAACAGATCACTGAAAAAGATAGGAAAACACGAGACAGGCTTGTGTGAGTGGTGTCAGGAAGAGGAGTCAGTGGAGCACATAATTATAAGATGCAGGAGGTATGAGGAACAGAGAGTAACAATGAGGAATAATTTGAGGGAAATAGGGGTGCAGGATTTAACATTAAAAGGAGTGTTGAGCATAGGTGATAGAGCACAGGTTAGGATATTGTTAACTTTCTTAAGGGAAACTGGTTTGTTCAATAGGTTATGAAGATAAAATAGGGATATGGGTAAGTGTGTTGGGTAATGAATGAAAGTGTGTTTTTTTTTTTTTTTTTTTTTTTTTTATGTAGAAACTAGATTGTAAGCCTATTGTCTGATTCACACTCCGGAGCAGAAGGGGGCGGTAATGCACCAAAAGCTGGTTGCCAACCGCCGTTAAAAACAAAGAAGAAGAAGAAGAAGACCCTCACCCCGTGTCCTTTCTTTCTATTTCCGGCCCGGTCATGGCAGCCGGATGCAGGAAGCAATTGTTTTCAGAATAGACATTAAACAACAAGGAGCAAAAACTACGCCGTTTTAAGAAGTAAAGTTATTTACGGACTTACCTTTAGCTTTCTGGCGCTGGTAAATATGGCTACGACAGCTCAGTTATTCGAGGTAAGGATGTTTTTTCTGAAGTTGTCACGAAGGCTGTCACGGTCTTCGCCACAACTTAAGCTCTTTTCATATATATGTGCCTTATTTACATTGTGGCATTTACATTGTTTAGACATAACTTGCAGCAAACAGTAACGTTAGATTAGCACTAATGAGAAGCTAAACAACACTTTGTGGTATAAATACTCTGCCTAGCTGTTATCATTTAAAATTAGAATTTTCAATTCTCTAGACATGTGGTCTAAATAATTTATTAAAGCTTATTTATCTGTGCATACCATTATTGGCCATTACATTTTGCTTCTTATTCATTATTATTTTTGCGATCTTAACAGGAACCGTTTGATGCTGATGAGTATATTGAGAGACTGGCTTGGAGAACACCTGGAGGAGGATCCAAAGGAGGTGCAGAGGCATTTGACCCCAAAAAGTGAGTCTCAATATATTTATAATTGTCATAAACATACACCACAAGTCGTTTGACTTTAAATGTATGTTTAGTATCATCGATATTAACACCCTGTGATCTAAAGCTTAAATGTTTGACATTAGTATTGTAGACAAACAAGCATCTGCTTATGTATAATTTCTTCTTGAAATTGTTAAATTGAATGGGTTAGTACCTCATGAAATTGGCAATGAGAAGCTCAGAGTGTACAGAGTTGTAATGTTGAAGCTGAAATATAAGATTGAATCATCATTTTAATTTCACGTTATAAACACATTTTGATAGACCTTGTTGTATGCTGAGAGAGGTGAGTGCGATGGGATCTCGTAGTTTTGATTGTGCTTTACTATTCTAAAAGATTAATAAAGTATTAGTAATCACGCTTATGCTTTTGATTGGTAGTACAGTTTTTAGATTGTATTAATTTTCAGCTTTGCAACTAATGGATTATTTAAATTCCTTAGAAGTCTATATGTGGTTTATATAAGTGCATCCATGTGTCGTATGCGTTATACAAATCATAATTTTTACCTTATACATATTAAACGTTGTTTTCTGTAGGATTGGACCATCCATCATTCTCAAATTGCTACACATTCACTGCATTTTTTTTTCTTTCATTTATTAAAAATACTAAGGAAAATTTCATGCATTTAGATACTGGCAAGATCCTAATAGTCTTAATAGCTCTATTTAGCACATTTGAATTAAAATCATTTGACATATTTTTTCTAAAGTAAAGCAAAAAATGCAACCATATATGCAGACATATTCTTTCTTTTCTTATTCTTTTTGGGTCTAGTTATACATATAAAAAAAAATTATAAAAATATTTAGTAGCCTAAACCACACTTAAACTTGTTGTTGGCTTATAAAAAGATGATTTTAAAGAATCGGCCTATAGCACAAAAACCCCTTTTAAGGAAAACCTTGCACAAATTAGGCAAAATAAAAGAAGTTTAAATAGATGAAACAATAGATGTTTTTTTTTAGATGAAGACAAATAGTTTGGACACTTTACGATCATCATATGTTGGACATGATGAACTGTGTGAACTTAACTGACTTCAAACGTCTGTTGAAATTCACCGTGACATCAGCTGGTTAAAAGTAACTAGAAAAACGTAGTTAGTAAAGTTAGTTGGGAGAAAATGTATAAAATCATTCATTTATCATTTCAAATGACACTTGTTTTGCCACAGATATTTAGTTTTCTAATGCAGTGAAATTCTAAAGTGTCCAAAAACTTTTCAAAGTTCCTTTTCTAATAAATGTATAATGTGGACGTAATCACAACATACAATTTTGTTGAAGTTTGACTAGTTTGGCAGTCATTTCACTGTCAGAGACAAAAGCATAAAAAAGACAAGAAGTTCACTTTAACACACATGCACAGACACAGCAAAAGTGCTTTTGACTGCCAGAGCAGAAACATCGCCCCAAATTTTACACCAAGCTCTCAAATAACCGACCATGAAGAGGCTGTTGTGAGCTGGGCAAACCATTGACTTACAAATGATGGAAGAGAACAAATTTGAGAGGAAAAGATGGAGAGGAAAAAGAACTTAAGCTGCCAGCGGCGTTTAGGGAATTACGGTGATATGAGATTATATACTCATCACTTCAGTATGTTTTGCCACCATCCAGAGAATCCAAACTTGCTGAGTTGGAGCTTTTGACTTTGCTGTCCTACAAGTTCTTTGAAATGCAGCTGACGAAGCTTTTGGTTGTATGCGTGAGGTATCCTAAATATACACACACACACACACACACACACACACACACACACACGCGCGCGCACAGCGCAGAGAGACACTTTTTATGAAGAACCACAATTTATGGTAACAGGCCATTAGCTGATTTGCTGCCGAGGTAAGTTCTTATGTGATCTCGACAAATAAGATGCTCTCCCTGGATGCTTCACCATTTGAGATCAGTCTCTGAGATTTTTTTCAGCGTCTATTTGAAGAAGCATTCATGAAAGATAAATGAGTCTCAGCCCAGCATAAACTGATCCCTGCCGTTGAGCTGGTTTCAGGATCTGGGTACAGAGCTTCAGGCGTTTTCGTGTGATTGGTCAGGTTTTATATAACATTTCCTCACAGATTACATGCTAGCCAAGCTAACTTAATTTGGGACATAAGCCTACATCGCGCAAATCAGACTGTGAAATGGGCCGTTTTTCAGTCTTCTGTGGACACAAAGAGTGTTCTTTGGAACGCTCACCGAAGCCTCCGCTCTACTGTACTTTTCATGTATGAAAATGACTCCAGAGTTCTGGTTGTCAGCGATTCTCCTTCTTTAAAATCTGATGATTATGTTATCCAGAATGATTCGAGTATGTGAAGAACAGCATTCTTATGAAAGCAAGACCATATGTTTAAATGTATTGACTTGTTTATTGTCTCAAATGTGCTTATTAGGTTAGTGACCTAGATTTTGTACATAATAGTTAATAATAGTTGTTTTTTTTTCTCATTAAAATTGTCAAAATTATTAACTGAATAGAAGGGGGAAAAATTATAATAATCCAGGTTTTCGAGGTGGTCTCAGACTTTTTACTGTATGGTTTACGTACAGATTACATTTACTGTATGGTTTATCTAAATATTGAGAAAATCACCAAGTTGTCCAAATGAATTCTTAGCAATGCATATTACTAATCAAAAATTAAGTTTTGATATATTTACCGTAGGAAATTTACAAAATATCTTCATGGAACATGATCTTTTCTTAATATCCTAATGATTTTGGCATAAAAGAAAAATCAAACATTTTGACCCATACAGTGTGTTTTTGGCTATTGCTACAAATATACCCCAGCGACTTAAGACTGGTTTTGTGGTCCAGGGTCACATATATTATGCAGGGTAAAAACTCCATAAATGCAGTTATGGCATGAAATTCTCATATGCAGTACACCCAGAAAAGAATGTAACATGAAAAACAGTACTTTCCTTGCTCTTTTAAATAGGTCTTCAACATGCTCTGTACACACACACACACACACACACACTACTGTTCAAAAGTACAGTGTTAATTTGGAATGGAATAAAAGTCTGTACTTGCACTTTTGATCAAGTGAATGCATTATGCAAGTTTTAATTTAAAAAACTAACTGACCCCAAACCTTTAAACAAGTTTTAAAAATAGGTAATTCAGAATATGACCGCCCAGATTTATCGGCCCACCTTTTTCAGCACGCACACTGTACTGTCCATGCATACTCAGAAATAAAGTGTTGACACCAAGCATCTATTATTATCCATTACAAGGCAAACATAAATGTTATCTTTAAGCCTACTTGCAATGCTTTTATAATAATAAATGATAGTGGTAATGTTGCATAATTATGTTGGCTATGCATGCACTGCATGAACTGTACACTTACAAGTTTTAGAATACAGAAGTGTTGTGAAACTAAATTAGGGTTTAGCTGAAAGACACCAAGAATGACATTATAAGTGGACTTCGGGGGGTGGGGGTAGGGGATTAAAGGCTACAAACATGCTGTGTTGTATTCCCTTAAATGAGTTTAAAGCATTTAAAAGGCTTGTCAAGACAGAAATTGTGCTTTGCTGCCAGCAGCTCTATAATGTCATGTCTTTGGTTCCAGGTTGCTGGAAGAGTTTGTGAACCACATTGAGGAGCTAAAACTGCTGGATGAAAGGATTCAAAGGAAGGTGGAGAAGTTGGAGCAGCAGTGTCACCGTGAAGCCAAGGAGTTTGCCCACAAGGTCCAAGACCTGCAGAGGAGCAACCAAGTCAGTGGCTTTTACATTTTGCTTTTATTTTAACCATTTGGGGAGCCATGTGTTACTTCACCATGAATTCAATTACACCTGCCTATAAATGTACCCCATTTAACCTTCACTTTCTTGTTATGCTTGAATCAAAGGTAGCCTTCCAGCACTTCCAGGAGTTGGATGAACATATCAGTTATGTTGCCACCAAGGTATGTCATCTGGGAGATCAGCTAGAAGGTGTTAATACTCCAAGACAGAGGGCAGTGGAGGCTCAGAGACTCATGACATACTTCAACGAGTTCCTGGATGGAGAACTGCGCAGTGATGTCTTCAACAATCCTGACAAGGTCAGATTTAGAGAAACTGCCTAGTGATACTACATCTTAAGTACTCAACTTCAGAAGCCAAGAGGACTAAAAACACAGTGATGGAATTGCATCATAAGTTCATGTGTTACATGACAGATTTCAGTCACTTAAACATAAATGATGATGTTAATATTTACACTAGTTTACGTTTTAAGAGAACATTAAGTAACTCTTTAACATGGACTTCATCTAAACACCACACCACATGTATCACAAAACTAATTTTAGTAAATGTCAGTTATGCTTTATATCAGTATTTATTTATTGCTCTTTACATATGCAGTTTTTGTTTACATATTAAATATTGTATTTCAATGGAAACTTATTTTTACTGTTAGTTACGCAAAAAATGTTTACATTTAAAATAAAGAGATTCATGCACAATTTGAAGACCGCTATTGGATCATTGAAGGTATATGCTGTTATTATGTGACTTTGCATTACTTTGAAAAGATATGTTCTTCCTTAAGGAATAGCTCAGCCAAAAATGAAAGGTTGTTCATCATTTACTCACCCTCATGTTGTTTCAAACCTGTATAAGTGTTTTTCTTTTTTTATGTTGAACACACAATAAGATACTTTGAAGAATTTTGTAGAACCAAACAGTTGTTGGTCCCTATTGACTTCCATAGTACGGAAAAAATACTGTGGAAGTCAATGGGGACCAACAACTGTTTGATTACCAGCATTCGTCAAAATATCTTTTTATGTTCAACGTAAAAAATAAACTCATACAGGTTTGGAACGATATGAGGGTCGGTAAATGATGACAAAATTTTCATTTATGGTTGAACGATTCCCCTAAGAACTAAATGGTACAACCGAATTAAGTACAGATATAGTTGCAAATCAGCTAGTAGTTACTTAACCCTTAGCATGGGCTTTATGTTCCAATTTAAGTAACAACTTATGAACAGCTGGTGCAACGCTACTCATGTCAGGCCAGACCCAGTTGATTTACTGTGGCTGTATATCCATGTTGCCTATAGATATCAGATTTGGGGGAAAACAGGACTTTCTAGACAGTGGTCCGTGTTGAAGTTGTAACCGAAGCAACTGTTGCAACAAAAGCCGATAACATTTAGTTCGTACTCAACAGTGATGCATACTGCCATGATGGATGCCTGAGGCTAATATATGTGGCCTGCTTAGATTTTGATGTACGCCAGCTTAATTGGAAATGCCACTTTATAAATTAATCTCTCAAGTCACTCAGTAATGATGTGACCAACCCTGGGTGGCAAGTCTTACATCTTCTGATGCTATTAGCATAAGGCCACCAACATGCTTCCAGAGAGCCATGTGGGAATATACCCGCCAGACTTTTCAATATTTCTCAAGACATACACGCCTCCAGAAGAGAAAAGAGGGGAAGTGAGAGGAGCTGCTGGTGAATAGCTGAGGGGGGAAGGAGAGAAGGGAAATGGAAGGAACGAAGGCTGGGTTAATCCCTGTGAAAGGGAGGGCCGGGCCCAGGCAGCAAGGAGACAAGCTCTGGTAAAACCCCCTACTGCTGGGAGACGGCTACATCACTTACATGGGATTTAGCTAATCTTAGCTGGGGGACAGATACTTAGAAAACCTCGGCGAGGAGAGCGGAAAAGGGATGGATCCACCTCACGGGAGCACAATAATGATGTTAGCTGAGGCAGGCAGGAAAAGGAGAGTGGGAACAGAGGATATGTGGACGGCAGGGCCTTTCGGATCGCCTTTTTCTTTTCCTCGTCCATCGGGCTTGAAGGGAGAGGTGGGGGGTTCTTGTCAGGGTCCTGTTTTTGCCTAGACCTTCTACCTGCCTATGGGGACAGATTATGGAAGGTGATTTACCGAGGGATTAGCTGTAGTCCATTCTCAATGGTCATGAGTGAGCGTGAGGTGTTTTGGCTGGGTAACGGCTGACGGATGGGGGTTAAGGTCTGATGATGATGAGGTTCAGGTGTGTGGGTCTGAGAAAACTCTTATCATCCTCATGGTGGACCTGCAGAGTGAGAGACATACACGAGAGGGACAGATTTACCATAAGCCGATCCTCAGATTTAAGGCTGCTGCCTCTGGCCTCTGTTTGTGTGTTGAGGTGCCTGTCCTGTAGTGACCGTATTCTCACTCTCACCATGGTCTGTTCTCATCCCAAACAGATAAAAGAAGCTGCAGACATCATTCAGAAGTTGCACCTGATCGCTCAGGAGCTGCCGTTTGATAGGTAAGCGACCTGCAGATGGATTCTAGGCCATAATGGAGGCTTGGGGAATGGTGTAATAATGTTGTGCTGTACAGGAGATCATATAAACAGCACTGATAACATGTTGCAAGCCTAACGGCATACTTTTTGTTTTTGTTTTTTGTGAATGCTTAGTGTAACACATAATCTTTCAAAGTGTACTCCAATTTATAGTGTACTAGAGTATACAGGCGCTCAAGGCATGTAGAGTAGCAAGTATCATCTTTGTTCAGTATCTGTGCTGTTTCTCTCCAGACATTATAACTAGGGATGTCAATTTTCGATCATACAATCAGTCGGCATTTAAATTAACGATCAATTGAATTATTCATTTTTAACCTTAATACTGCAAAATGCGTTTGTTGCAGTGGCATATACAGGTGCTGGTCATATAATCAATAGTCATATAAGTTGATTTATTTCACTAATTCAATTCAAAAAGTGAAACTTGAATATTATATTCATTCATTACACACAGACTGATATATTTCAAATGTTTATTTCTTTTAAGTTTGATGATTATAACTGACAACTAAGGAAAATCCCAAATTCAGTATCTCAGAAAAGTAGAATATTGTGAAAAGGTTCAAAATTGAAGACACCTGGTGCCACACTCTAATCAGCTAATTAACTCAAAACACCTGCAAAGACCTTTAAATGGTCTCTCAGTCTAGTTCTGTAGGCTACACGATCATGGGAAATAGAGCTGAAGATCTTTGCCCCGACGAGCTGAAGATGGGCCCCGACGGGTTCGGGCTTAATTTATATAATCTTACGCGGGCTCGGGCCGGGCTCAGGCTTGCGCTCCGGTTTGCGAGGTAAACGAATGGTCATGTAATGTGTTTAGATTAGATTGTGGAAAGTTTTGACCATGTTTATAATGAGAATAATGAGAGAATAATGACACACCATCAGTGAGCGCAGGAATGCGCTGAAGACATCTACAGTGGATAAATTCATTTTCCTCCACAAAAACATGCAGGCTTAGCCTAAATGTTGTGAGTAAAGGTTTTTCAAATGATAACTAAATATTCATTTAGTATTCATTCTATTTAGAGTGCTTAAATGTTACGATGTTACAGAGGACTATTTTTATTTCTTTATTCCAACCTCCAAGTGGCCTATAGTCTACGTTAGATATGAATAAATTATGTTAAAACACGTATAAATGACTCATTCTTGACTAAAGGAAAACGAGCTGTGTGTGCGCACATTTGAATAATGTCGGTACATAAACGGGTTCGGGCTTTTAAAAAGCTGTCAATCAAAATGTACTTGTCGGGCTCGGCCCGAAACCTATCGGGATCGGGTCCTGTCGGGCCTAACTTTTAAGGCCCGATTACAGCTCTAATGGGGAAGACTGCTGACTGACTTGCTGACCATTGACACCTTGCACAAGGAGGGCAAGACACAAAAGGTCATTGCAAAAGAGGCTGGCTGTTCACAGAGCTCTGTGTCCAAGCACATTAATAGAGAGGCGAAGGGAAGGAAAAGATGTGATAGAAAAAAGTGTACAAGCAATAGGGATAACCGCACCCTGGAGAGGATTGTGAAACAAAACCCATTCAAAAATGTGGGGGAGATTCACAAAGAGTGGACTGCAGATGGAGTCAGTGCTTCAAGAACCACTACGCACAGACGTATGCAAGACATGGGTTTAAGCTGTCGCCTTCCTTGTGTCAAGCCACTCTTGAACAACAGACAGCGTCAGAAGCGTCTCACCTGGGCTAAAGACAAAAAGGACTGGACTGCTGCTGAGTGGTCCAAAGTTATATTCTCTGATGAAAATAAATTTTGCATTTCCTTTGGAAATCAGGGTCCCAGAGTCTGGAGGAAGAGAGGAGAGGCTCACAGTCCACGTTGCTTGAGGTCCAGTGTAAAGTTTCCACAGTCAGTGATGGTTTGGGGTGCAATGTCATCTGCTGGTGTTGTTCCACTGTGTTTTCTGAGGTCCAAGGTCAACGCAGCCGTATACCAGGAAGTTTTAGAGCACTTCATGCTTCCTGCTGCTGATCAACATTATAGAGAAGCAGATTTCATTTTCCAACAGGACTTGGCACCTGCACACAGTGCCAAAGCTACCAGTACCTGGTTTAAGGATCATGGTATCCCTGTTCTTAATTGTCCAGCAAACTCGCCTGACCTTAACCCTATAGAAAATCTATAGGGTATTGTGAGGAGGAAGATGCGATATGCCAGACCCAAGAATGCAGAAGAGCTGAATGCCACTATCAGAGCAACCTGGGCTCTCATAACACCTGAGCAGTGCCACAGACTGATTGACTCCATGCCACGCCGCATTGCTGCAGTAATTCAGGCAAAAGGAGCCCCAACTAAGTATTGAGTGCTGTACATGTTCATACTTTTCAGTTGGCCAAGATTTCTAAAAATTGTAAGTAATATTCTAATTTTCTGAGATACTGATTTTGGGATTTTCCTTAGTTGTCAGTTATAATCATCAAAATTAAAAGAAATAAACATTTGAAATATATCAGTCTGTGTGTAATGAATGAATATAATATACAAGTTTCACTTTTTGAATGGAATTAGTGAAATAAACATTTTGATGATTTTCTAATTATATGGCCAGCACCTGTAAGTCACAGACATGACAAGATGTGCAAATGCCACTCAGCTTTCTCAACCAAATGAAAGGGGTTTTTGTCTAAGTAAAAGACTAGTAGCAGAATTGTAAAATGAATAGATGTGATTATGATCATTTTATAAAATGAAGAAAGTGCAATGTGCTTACCTTTGGGATCATTATACTTTGTTGGCTGTTTCATGTCCTGTCATGGAGACTGCTGAATGCGTCTTTTTATATGGTTATTTTGTCTGAGATCTACAAACCCAATTCCAATAAAGTTGGGACACTGTACAAATTTTGAGTATAAAAGGAATGGAATAATTTACAAATATCATAAACTTATATTTTATTCACAATAGAATATAGATAACATATCAAATGTTAAAAGTGAGACATTTTGAAATGTCATGCCAAATATTGGCTCATTTTGGATTTCATGAGAGCTACACATTCCAAAAAAGTTGGGACAGGTAGCAGTAAGAGGCCGGAAAAGTTAAATGTACATATAAGGAACAGCTGGAGGACCAATTTGAAACTTATTAGGTCAATTGGCAACATGAATGGGCAACATGAACCGCCTTCCTATTTGTTATATGTTCTGCCTCCCACATCAACATCATTGCGTTGGACTACTACACAGAGAGAGACCAGACGCGGAGGCGTGGTGCACTCAAATTTGCGCTCCGTGAGACAAGCTGGGGCAATGAAGCTAAGTGCTGTTTCTTTCCCTAATCGGCCCGTTGAGTCGACCACAGTGCTCATGGCTTTGATAAACGCACGCTCAGTTGTCAACAAAACATTCATCTTGAATGACTATTATGTAAAGTATGGTCTGGACTTTCTTTTTATCACTGAAACTTGGCTAAATGATGCTGATATGAGTCCTCTTGTTGAGCTTTTACCAAGGGGATGTAGCTATTTAAGTACTTCGAGAAGTAATCGTCGAGGTGGAGGCTTGGCTGTTATTTTTAATAACATGATGAAGTGCAAGTTACTGCCTGTTGAAAGTTCAAAGAGTTTTGAAGTTCAATTAATGAAGATTGACTTGCCCTCGCCAGTGATTTGTGCCTTGATATATAGGCCTCCTGGTTATAATAAGAATTTTCTTGATGAATTTTGTGAGTTTTTATCTGTGGTTGTTCCATCTGCTGACAGGATTTTGATTATGGGTGATTTTAACATTCATGTTTGTTGTCCTGGTAAACCCATGACCAAGGAATTCTTGAATTTAGTTGATTCTTTTAACTTATATCAATGTGTTTCCGGACCTACACACGATCATGGCCACACACTTGACTTGGTCTTTTCTTTGGGGATAACGATAGAAAATATTTGTGTTCAAGAAATGGCCATCTCGGATCATATGCCTATTAGGTTTAATTTTACCTCTACAACAAATGACTGTCATCAGCCTCCATCATTTTTGTCCAGGGTTATCACTACTTCTACATCTAGTGTGTTCTCAACTGCTTTTACTGAATTAGCCCCTCATATTGAGCCTACCATACTGTCAGTTGTAGGAACTGATGAATTGGTGGACTCTTTTAATCATGTTTGCTCTGAAATTTTGGATAATGTTGCGCCTTTTAAAATGAGATGTCAAAAAGTTAAAAAACGACCGTGGTTAAATGATGTAACGCGTAATTTGAGGCGGGTTTGTCGGCTTGCAGAGCGTAAGTGGCTGAAAGATAAATTGCAGATATCTTATGATATTCTTAGAGAATCTTTATCAAACTATCAAAACGCTGTTAGAGACGCTAGATCTTCATATTTTTCGCGAATTATATCACATAATGCAAATAATCCGAAGGTACTATTTTCAACTATAGATAAATTATTGAGGCCGTCTATCAACTATTTTCCATCCCCGTCTAAGGATCTGTGTGATAGTTTTTTAAATTATTTTATTGATAAGGTTGTTCTTATTCGGTCGAATATTGTGCCTGTAGGCAAAGTTGTAGCCGATATAATTAATCCTTCTCGTTGTTTAAGTAAATTTGCATCTATTACATTAGTTGAGTTGGAAAAGATAATAATGCATTTAAAGCCGACTACCTCACTTTATGACGTTCTCCCGTCGCGATTGTTTAAAGAGGTTGTAGACACTATTGGTCCTAATATACTTCTGATTATCAATAGTATTTTATATCATGGAACTGTACCTTCAGGGTTTAAGCATGCTGTTATTGAGCCGGTATTAAAAAAACATAACTTGGATTCACATGAGTTAAAAAATTTCAGACCTATTTCGAAATTGCCTTTTATGAATAAGATTTTAGAGAAAGTTCTCCTTAATCAACTTACAGATTTCTTGATTGTAAATAACATAATGGATATTTTTCAGTCTGGATTTAGGACCAAACATAGCACAGAATCAGCACTATTGAAGGTTACAAACGATATTTTGTTAAGTATTGACTCCGGGAAAAGTGTTGCCTTGATGATGGTAGATTTAAGTGCAGCCTTTGATACTTTAGATCACGCAGTTTTAATAGACCGCCTTAGAGATTATGTAGGGATCAATGGTGTAGCCCTTAAGTGGCTTTCCTCTTATTTGCATGACAGGACATGCTCTGTTAAAATTGGAAATTATGTCTCTGCATCTGCTGCTATTTCTTGGGGGGTTCCTCAGGGATCAATCCTTGGTCCGACTCTGTTTTCTCTGTATATGTTACCCCTGGGGTCTATTTTTAAGCTGCATAAAATTAACTATCACTTGTATGCTGATGATTTACAATTGTACCTTCCTTTGGAGTGTGATGGTTGTGCATCTTTTACTAATCTTTATAAGTGCTTGACTGAGGTAAAGGGATGGCTAGCTAATAATTTTTTACAATTAAATGAGGATAAGACTGAGTTTATTATGTTTGGGAACAAGGAGTTTGGGAATGCTCCGGCTGGAAATAATAGACTACTGTCCAACAATATGCAAAGTTATGTAAAGAACCTTGGAGTATTTTTCGATTCGGAACTGCGCTTTGATCGTCAAGTTAATAGCGTTGTGAAATCATCTTTCTTTCATTTAAGAAAATTGTCTAAATTGAAACCAATTCTTTCGTACAAGGACTTGGAGATTGTTGTGCATGCCTTTGTTTCAACCCGGCTGGATTATTGTAATGCTCTTTATCTGGGCATAAGTGAATCACTGGTTACTCGTCTTCAGTGTGTCCAGAATGCTGCAGTGAGATTTTTAACAAATACCAGAAAACGGGATCACATAACACCTTTATTGATATCCCTTCACTGGCTACCTGTTAAATACAGAATACAATATAAGGTGTTGATGTTTGTTTTTAAAGCGCTACATGATCAAGCTCCTGAGTACATAAAAGACATGTTAATTCCTTATCAGTCTCAACGTCACCTTCGCTCCTCTCGGAATATGCTCCTAACCGTCCCACGGTCTCGCTTGAGGCGTAATGGAGACCGCGCTTTTTCTGTGGCGGCTCCTGCACTTTGGAATGAGTTGCCACTATCCCTAAAAATCTCATCAGGCATGGATATTTTTAAAAAGGAATTGAAGACTTATTTATTTAATCAAGCCTTTGGCGTTTGATTAGGTCTGAGAACTGTGAGTGATTTTCTGTTCCATTTTCTTGTGTCTTGTTTTTAATGTAACTTAATGTTGGTATATATTGTAGAGTTAGTGATCATACTTATGGACAGCACTTTGGTCCATTCTAATGGTTTTGAAAGTGCTTTATAAATAAAAGTTGAGTTGAGTTGGGTATAAAAAGAGCCTCTCAGAGTGGCAGTGTCTCTCAGAAGTCAAGATTAGCAGAGGATCACCAATTCCCCCAATGCTGCGGCAAAAAATAGTGGAGCAATATCAGAAAGGAGTTTCTCAGAGGAAAAATTGCAAAGAGTTTGAAGTTATCATCATCTACAGTGCATAATATCATCCAAAGATTCAGAGAATCTGGAACAATCTCTGTGCGTAAGGGTCAAGGCCGGAAAACCATACTGGATGCCCTTGATCTTCGGGCGCTTAGACAGCACTGCATCACATACAGGAATGATACTGTAATGATAATCACAACATTGGCTCAGGAATACTTCCAGAAAGCATTGTCGGTGAACACAATCCACCGTGCCATTCGCCGTAGCCGGCAAAAACTCTATAGGTCAAA
Organism: Carassius carassius; assembly: GCF_963082965.1. NCBI lineage: Eukaryota > Metazoa > Chordata > Actinopteri > Cypriniformes > Cyprinidae > Carassius > Carassius carassius. Next base: position 22,056,264 of record NC_081786.1, read on the forward strand.
AAAGAAGCCATATCTAAACATGATCCAGAAGCGCATGCGTTTTCTATGGGAGAAAGGCTCTTTTTTAAAATGGACTGTGGCAAACTGTTCTGTAGTCAGACGAATCAAAATTTGAAGTTCTTTTTGGAAAACTGGGATGCCATGTCGTCCGGACTAAAGAGGACAAGGACAACCCAAGTTGTTATCAGCGCTCAGTTCGGAAGCCTGCATCTCTGATGGTATGGGGTTGCATGAGTGTGTGTTGCATGGGCAGCTTACACATCTGGAAAGGCACCATCAATGCTGAAAGGTATATCCAAGTTCAAGAACAACATATGCTCCCATCCAGACATTTTCCAACATGACAATGCCAGACCACATACTGCATCAATTACAACATCATGGATGCATAGAAGAAGGATCCGGGTTCTGAAATGGCCAGCCTGCAGTCCAGATCTTTCACCCATAAAAAACATTTGGCGCATTATACAGAGGAATATGCAACAAAGAAGACCCAAGACAGTTGAGCATCTAGAAGCCTGTATTAGACAAGAATGGGACAACATTCCTATTCCAAAACTTAAGCAACTTGTCTCCTCAGTCCCCAGACGTGTATAGACTGTTATAAAAAGAAGAGGGGATGTCACACAGTTGTAAACATGGCCTTGTCCCAACTTTTTTGAGATGTGTTGATGCCTTGAAATTTAAAATCAACTTATTTTCCCCTTAAAACGATACATTTTCTCAGTTTAAACATTTAATATGTCATCTATGTTGTATTCTGAATAAAATATTGAAATTTGAAACTTCCACATCATTGCATTCTGTTTTTATTCACAATTTGTACAGTGTCCCAACTTTTTGGGAATCAGGTTTGTAAACAAAACATCAAACATTTTTGTTGTGATATTCTTTCACTGATCATCTGTAGTGTTTTCTGTAGTGAATTCTTTCATTTACCTCTGTTCTTCTCTCTTTCCCATGCTTGTTTTCCTTATGTCCTGATTCAGATTTTCTGATGTCAAGGCCAAGATAGCAAGTAAGCAGTAGTAGACTAAACAAGGCAACAATTTGACTTACATAAATTTGAATTACATATTGGCTAAATATGCAGTGTAAACATAAACCCTGTGTTTATTTGAAAGGTAAATATCATGACCTTGAGCGTCAGTTGATCCAGGAGTTCACAGCAGCTCAGCGAAGGGGAGAGATTGGGCGCATGCGTGAGGTGGCAGCAGTCCTGCTACATTTTAAGGTTTGTTTGGCGATACAGTGAAGAGCCCTTAGGATCGTAATAGTTTTATTTTGGACATTGATATATAATGTGAAATTATTATTTCTTATCTTATTTGTTACAGGGTTATGCCCACTGTGTGGATGTCTACATTAAGCAATGCCAAGAGGTACCAGACTGAGACTATTTAGTGTTTCTGTTTTATTTATCTACCAAGAGTGAACTTTATCTTAGGCACAGTGTTTGCACTGTTATGCTACCTGTTTGTAGGGAGCGTATATGCGGAATGATGTGTTTGAAGACATTGCAATTCTCTGTCAGCGGGTTAATAAACAAGTTGGAGAGGTTTTCTGCAGTCCAGAGACTGTCATGGCTAAACTCATTCAGAGCATCTTTGAGAATAAGATACAGGTTCGTAACACATCTACACATTAACAAATCGTATAACTGTGTTTGGTTGAAATTTTGCCTGGTGTGTGATTTAAAAAGGGGATGGGGGGGCAGAAGATACATATAGGAATCAGGTTATAGTACAAACTTCCCAATAAACAACTAACTAGAACATAGTAGCAAACACTATCAAATATCAATGATACAATGATCGATGCTGCAAAAACATCTTGTAAATAGAAACATGATGGTGCTTAAAAAACACAAACAAAAATACATGTGGGAATGGCTCAGGTCGTCTGTTTTATGATTTTAGGCTCATGTCAAAGAAAGACTAGATGATACCCGCAACTCTGATGTGGAGCAATACCTCAAGAACCTCTATGACCTCTATACACGGTATCAATCAGTTTTCGTTATTATTAATTATTACAATTGTTGACATCAAACACTGTTTTTGTCTTGTCCGAAATGGTTCAAATGTCAAATCAGTGTGCTTTAATGAACACCAGGTTTGAACTGTCATAACCCTTTTGTTTTTAGGACAACGGCACTGGCTGCTAAACTCTCAGACTTTAACTTGGGCTCAGACAAGCACACATTTCTATCTAAGCTAATAAAGAATATATTCTCCTGTTACCTGGAGAGCTACATAGACATGGAGCGACAATATCTGCAAAACCGCAGTGGCATGATTCTTCAGCGCTTTTACGACTCCAAGAACCACCAAAAACGACCCGTAGGCACTGGAAGGTGAGGAAGTATTGCTTGATTGGTTTTCCCATTCTTTTTCCAAAGTTACTCTGAAAACATTGGGATATTTTGTCAAATACATGTCTTTGATAGATTTCTTACCATTACTGCCATCTCTTTTACACATTTTGACAGCATCCAGGAACTAAAAGAGAGGATCAGACAACGCACTAACCTGCCTTTGGGACCCAGCATTGACACACATGGAGAGACTTTGCTCTCACAAGAGGTTGTAGTCAACCTGCTGCAGGAAACCCGACATGCCTTTGAGAGATGCAACAAGGTATAAGAATTTTAAGCATTGTTTTAATACAAAAACATTGCTAGGCTTTTGTTTCTGTTGGAAGTTGTGGGCTGTAAACATTAGCATGATAGACCCTCTTTCTGTTATTATTGCAGTTGTCAGACCCAGCAGATCTACCAAAAAATGCCTTCTCCATTTTCTTGCTTTTGGTGGAGTATCTGTGTGTGGACCATATAGACTATGCCCTTGAGATTGGGCTGTCAGGTATGATAAACACCGACTACAACACAGAACAGTTCATAATAAAATGTTGCACAATAATGTTATTTAAGTTTGTCCAAATCTACGTAACTAAACTGAAAAGGTTGAAAATGAAATTTGAAAAAACATGCATTAACCGAAAAAAAAAGAAGTTACTGAAAGATTATTGGAAAATTTTTACTACCATTATGGAGAAAAGCCAAACTCAAGATGCAAAGCCGAACACAAGGCACAGGGCAATTAAATAAAAAAAGTTAAGGCCTGAGACATTTTTAAAAGATTGAACTTATTTTAACTTAACATGGCTTTCTAAAATGGTTAAAAACATGCATCTAGAAAAAACCTTTTCAGTCCTGGAAAAGTCGTGAGAATTAATATTAAAATAATGGAGATTCCTTTTGTGAATGTAAGTTATTCTAGGTATGATCTGTTCTGATGTATTTAATCAGATAGATATTGCTCTTATTGCATGAGTTGTTGCATAAGTTTTAAAAGACATCTCCATGAACTCATGAGAAATCATATAATTAAGGGAGACCAGAGACTGTCTACTACACAAAAAGTGTATTTCCTTTTATCCCTTAATATAAAAACTAAATTAAAAACTATAATGTACTGAAAAACATTTAGGCTATTACAGCCTTGGTTTAAATGAGTTTTTTTATCTAAAAAATGTTTTCTTTTTAGTGCAACATATTGAAAACCAAATGAAACTCATTAGATGTGTAATTAATTTACATGTTTTAATATACTTGTAATTCTACACAAATATTTTAGGGTTTATGTACCATTAGGTTTATGTACTTAACTATTAATATGTGTAAGTGAACCGTTTTGCGTTCACAAAAATCTAACCAAAAGAATCAATGAGAGTTCTCATTGACTGGATTTCTCACTGCAGCATTGTGATTTTGTTCAGGAGTTTAATATAATCTTTGTTACAAGACTTGGTTCCACCTCTCATCAAACACATCAAATCAAGTGAATGAATCTGAAATGGACTTCACATGCCGATCATTTCTTTTTTGTCCTTTGACTTGCACAGCCATCCCGTCTGCGGATGCCAAAAATGCCAACCTTTACTTTCTGGATGTGGTTCAGCAGGCCAACACAATCTTTCACCTCTTTGACAAGCAGTTTAACGATCATCTTATGCCTCTTATTAGGTAAGTTTGACCGACTTTGTCTCTTTGTTCCTGGAACCACTGGCTGATGTCTTTACCATTACATTTGTTTGAACTCTAACTCCTGTAGCTCCTCTCCTAAACTGACGGAGTGCCTGCACAAGAAGAAAGAGGTGATCGAACAGATGGAGGTGAAGCTGGACACCGGGATTGATCGGTTGGTTCAAAACTTCAGAAAACTCTGTTTAATGGAACTTCGTCTTTATCAAAGTGTATCTTTGACGACTTTATTGCCATTAAAGGCGGTTTCAGTGACCTATTTTTATGTTTCCTTGTTTTTAGGACACTAAATTGCATGATAGGCCAGATGAAGCATATCCTGGTGACTGAGCAGAAGAAAACAGACTTTAAGCCAGAAGACGAGAACAATGTCATGATACAGTACACTACAGTAAGAACTTGTACTCCATAATAATTGTCTTGTGAATCTTACATTAGCGCAATGAACAGATTCTCTGAATAACGTTAAGATACTTTAGAAGTATTTTTAGTATTAATAGCCATATTCTGTCTGATCTTTCCTGTGTTCTTTCTTCAAGGCGTGCTCAAAGGTGTGTGCCTATGTGAACAAGCAAGTGGAGCGTGTGCGCCGATCCATGGATGGTAAAAATGTGGACACGGTCTTGACCGAGCTGGGAGTGCGGTTCCACAGGCTGATCCACGAGCACCTGCAGCAGTTCAGCTACAGCTCCATGGGTGGTATGCTAGCCATCTGTGATGTGGCAGAATACCGTCGCTCCGCCAAAGATTTCAGAGTAAGGAGAGGTCAAAGGTCTTTTTTTTTTTCCTTTCTTTTTTTTCTGTCAATTACTCATCCTAATATTGTTCCATGCACCAGTCTCATTGGTAAAATGATATAAAAGGCTTTGAATATTTGACTTTATTGATTACAAATTTAAACAGTATACTTTTATCTACACCAGATTTAATGTGTGGTGATGTCTTAATTATATATAATGGCCTACACACATACACTCACTAGCCACTTTATTAGGTGCACCGGGTTGGACCCCCTTTTGCCTTCAGAACTGCCTTAATTCTTTGTGGCATAGATTCAACCGTGTGTTGGAAACATTCCTCAGAGATTTTGGTCCATATTGACATAATAGCATCTCGCAGTTGCTACAGATTTGTCTGCTGCATATTTATGATGCAAATCTCCCGTTCCACCACATCCCAAAGATGCTCAATTGGAATTGAGATTTGGTGACTGTGGAGGCCATTTGAGTAAAGTGAACTCATTGTCAAGAAACCAGTCTGAGATTATTTGAACTTTGGGACATGGTGCATTATCCTGCTGGAAGTAGCCATCAGAAGATGGGTACACTGTAGTCATAAAGGGATGGACATGGTCAGAAACAACACTAAGGTAGGCTGTGGTGTTTAAACGATGCTCAATTAGTACTCAAGATTGATGCTCCAGAGGCCCAAAGTATGCCGAGAAAATAACTCCCACACCATTAAACCACTACCACCAGCCTGAACCGTTGAGACAAGACCGGATGGATCCATGCTTTCATGTTCTTTACACCAAATTCTGACCCTACCACCTGAATGTCGCAGCAGAAATCAAGTCTCATCAGACCAGGCAATGTTTTTCCAGTCTTCTATTGTCCAATTTTGGTGAGCCTGTGTGAATTGTAGTCTCTGTTTCCTGTTTTTAACTGACAGGAGCGGCACCTGGTGTGGTCTTCTGCTGCTGTAGCCCATCTGCTTCAGGGCTTGATGTGTTGTGGTTATTTGAGTTACTGTTGCCTTTCCATCATATCTAACCAGTCGGCCCATTCTCCTCTGACCTCTGACATCAACAAGGCATTTTCGTCCATACAACTGCCCCTTACTGGATATTTTCTCTTCTTCGGACCATTCTCTGTAAACCTTAGTAGATCAGCAGTTTTTGAAATACCGTATTTTCCGGACTATGTCACACTTTTTTTCATAGTTTGGCTGTTCCTGCGACTTATTTATCAAAATTAATTTGACATGAACCAAGAAAAATGAACCAAGAGAAAACATTACCTTCTCCAGCCACGAGATGGCGCTCTATGCTGCTCAGTGCTTCTGTAGCCTACCACCTGAGCAGCGTAGAGCACCCTCACGTGGCTGTAGACGGTAATGTTTTCTCTAGGGCTGCTCCGATCACGATCGGCCGATCGTTTATGCGCATCTCGTCAGTAAAGCCGGTTCTCTAATCAGCGGTAAATTCCCTCAGGTGCGTGATTTCACATAGAGCAGCTGTTACTACACAGAGCCGTTGTTAACTGAGAAGATGCGCAAATAAACGCTGAAAATGAAGTGTATTTGCGCATCTCAGTTAACAATGGCTCCTTGTAGTAACAGCTGCTCTATGTGAAATCATGCACCTGAGGGAATTTACCGCTGATTAGAGAACTGGCTTTACTGACGAGATGCACACTAATGATCGGCCGATCGTGATCGGAGCAGCCCTAGTTTTCTCTCGGTTCTTGGTTCTAAATAAATGCGACTTATATATGTTTTTTTCCTCATCATGACTTATTTTTGAACTGATGCGACTTATACTCAGGTGTGACTTATAGTCCGAAAAATACGGTACTCAGACCAGCTCTGTCTGGCACAAACAACCTTTCCACGATCAAAGTCATTAAAATCCCATTTCTTCCCCATTCTAATGCTCGGTTTGAACCTCATCAAGTCATCTTCACATCTAGATGCCTAAATGCATTGAGTTGCTGCCATGTGTTTGGCTGATTAGCAGTTTGTGTTACCAAGCAATTGAACAGGAGTTCCTAATAAAGTGGCTGATGAAAGTATATGTATACGTATATATATAGACTGTTTCAACGGCAACAACATAAACAAAAGTTACTGCGCATGCGCGCTTTTGCGGACCTAACTTAACTTCCGGTAGACTTCCAAATAGAATCAATAACAACAGCCAAGTCCCTCTAGAGTAGAAATTTTTTAATAACAAACAAAATATGTTTGCCGTGTGGATCAGGCGTACTTAATGAAAATGCAAATTCATTCTTTGCCAGCAGGAGATGTTTTAAAGCATAGACATAAAGGGCGAGAAATAGAGGTTTCCCCAGTAACAGCTGTAAACAAAGCAGAGCTGGTACGCTCACACGCTGCTTTATCAGGCACATAACATGCAAGTCTTCCTTCAGAAATACAGCGATATAAAAACACCTGTGCCTCTTTTTGATATTTAAACATATAAATGTAAGGAATTATTATTATTAAACGTGCAGTACGTAACTTTACTCATGTTTATTCAATGAAGCCTTTTTGAAAATCGATCAGTTTTAAAATTGTAGCGAGTCTCCAAAAATAAATAAATGTATGGGAAACACATCCCGCAGAACAACCACCTGACCCCAACTTCAGTCTACTCATCACCTTGACTTTAACTGCATTTGTAGAAGGCACCGCAGCCAGACCGATATACACAACACATACCGGAAGTTAACTTAGGTCCAGGCGCGTGCGCCCGATGAAACCGTCTATATATATAGTGCTGCTTGAAGGTTTGTGATTCCTTTAGAATTGTCTATATTTCTGCATAAATATGACCCAAAACACAATCAGATTTATCTCAAAAGTAGACAATGAGAACCTAATCATATATATATATGTTATTTATTTATTTAGAACAATAATCCAATATTACATATCTGTGAGTGGCAAAAGTATGTGAATCTTTAGGATTAGCATTTAATTTGAAGATGCAATTAGAGTCCATCTGTTTTTCAGAGTTGTTTTAAATCTGTGACATGACTATCAGGTGTCAGTGTGTTCCCTGTTTTATTTAAAGAACAGGGATCTTGTGGAAGTGTATTATGGCACAAATAAAGGATATCTCTGAAGACATCAGAAAAAGAGTTACTGTTGCTCATGATGCTAGAAAAGATTACAAAGCCATCTCTAAAGTGTTTGGACTCCACCAATCCACAGTCAGACATACTGCGTTCAAATAAAGGAAACTCAAGACCATTGTTACTCCCCAGGAGTAGTTGACCAACAAAGATGACTCTAAAAGCAAGAGTTGTAATAGTCCACGAGATTGCAAAGGAACCCAGGGTAACTTCTAAGCAACTAAAGGTCTTTCTCACATTGGCTGATGTCAATGTTTATGAGTCCACCATCAGGTGAACACTGAACAACCATGGTGTGCATGACAACAGTTGTAAGGAGAAAGCCACTCCTCTCCAAAAAGAACATCGCTGCCTGTCTGCATGTCTGTCTGTCACGTGGACGAGCCATAGGGTTATTGGAGAAATGTTTTGTGGAACTTTTTGGTTTAAAGGAGAAGTGGTATGTTTGGAGAAAAGAACAGACTGCATTCAAGCATAAGAATCTTAAACCATCTGTGAAACATGGTGGTGGTCGTATCATGGTTTGGGCCTGTTTTTCTGCTTCTGGGCCAGGATGGCTTAGCCGTCATTGATGGAACAATGATTTCTGAATTATACCCCAACAGTGACCCCAAGCACACAAGTCATTCCACCAAAGAATGGTTAAAAAGAATAAAGTTAATGTTTTGGAATGGCCTAGTCAAAGTCCGGACCTTAATCCAATTGAAATGTTGTGGAAGGACCTGAAGCAAGCAGTTCATTGGAGAACCCACCAACACCACAGAGTTAAAGCGGTTTTGTACTGAGGAATGGGCTAAATTCCTACAAGCTGTTGTTAATGACTGATCAGCAGTTACAAGAAATGTTTCGCTGCAGTTATTGCTGGAAAAGGAGGTCACATCAAATACTGAAAGCAAAGATTCACATACTTGTGCCCCTCACAGATATGTAACACTGGATAATTTCTCTCTGTTAATAAATAACAAAGTATATATATTTTTTCTCATTTGTTTGATTGGGTTCTCTTTGTCTACTTTCAGGACTGATCTGATGATGTTTTGGGTCATGTTAATCCAGAAATATAGACAATTCTAAAGGGTTCACAAACTTTCAAGCACCAAGAGATTGTAATGTTTATTTGTTAATGGTCATTGGTCAAAAATAAATGCAATTAATTACTGAAAACAGTTTTTGCTGCTTAATATTTTGTGTAAATTGGTTACACAAACATTTATTTAATACTTTTAGATAAAATAAATTAATAATTTTATTTAGCAAGGATTCATTACATTGATAAGAAGTGTCAAAAAGACATAATGGTGGAAAATATTTCTTTTTCAAATAATTGAGAACCTGAGAAGTCTGTTTATCGTTGTTTTCTTAATTAAAGAGAATTAAAATTACCAATAATTAGAGAAATGTAATCTTTTTCTCATCTGCAACCAACCAGTAATGATATTTCTTGTGTAGGAATAGTCAACCTCGTCAGGAAAGTCAATATTTATGTGATTTATTTTCATTGATGAATGGATAATTTCAACCATTTTTACTTTTCCAAATATAAGTACAAACGTGTTAACTAACAGCTGCATGAAAATCCTCCACAGGTTCCTCTCGTGCTCCAGCTCTTCGACACGCTTCATGCTCTGTGTAACCTCCTGGTTGTTGCTCCGGACAACCTCAAACAGGTGTGCTCTGGAGAGCAGCTGACCAACCTTGACAGGAACCTCCTCCACGCTTTCGTCCAACTAAGAGTAGACTATCGCTCAGCCCGACTGGGACGGCATTTCAGCTAATGACTGGCAGGGCTGCCAACAGAACTGCCATCCGTTCAGAGCTCAGAGAAACACAAGTGGCCAATCTTGAGTGGCTTTTGAACCGTCTTTGTCTATGATTCAGTGTGGAAATTAAACTTTGAACAATTGTTTCCGAGCCCAACATTTCCCAGGTAGCTCAATTTTAAGTTGCGCTTTTTGTTCTATATGCAGGTTTTAATGCGAGCGTAGTGCTTTGCCCATATTTTGTTTATGATATAATTTTAAAAGGATATATAATGAAGGTAGAGGGCTGTTTTGTACATTTTTCCCTGTGTCTCTTCAGCTTCTAATGGAGAGAGGATGATCGTCTCGGATAGATGAACTGAGGTGGGCCACTCAAATGATTCTGCCACTGGACTTGGGTGGTCAAGAGACTCATTTTCATTTGCTTTTATTTTGATTGTGCCAAATCCATCCTCTGTGGCTCTTCTTGGAGTAAAGGGGGTGCTTCTGCACACTGCTCTGGATCAATGAGTTTGTCCAGCTCATTTCACTCAGGCTCTTGTGCACACATAGGGCTTCAAAGAGAAGACAATTACTGTTTTGAGCTGAACAATGCAGATGTTATACACATTTCCATGCTTTGAAAGCTGATTTAGTTCTAAAATCATTTCATGATCTTAGAATAACATCTTCAATGGTTTTAAACATGAGTACATTATAATTCTGTTAAAAAATAACAATAGAATCAGTGGTTTCATTTCCATGCTGCCCTGCAACCTGCAAAACTGACCTTTCCAATGCTAAAATGTAACATCATACATGAACAACAGTTATTTTGGAGATGTAAATGGAAAATATTGCATCCGTGCTAACAGCCTGCTGTTTACTGAAACTGAAGTAAAATTTGCATATATGGGTATAGCATTAATATATTTAATAAAAATTTTAAAAAAAAAATACACTAGGCAAGCAGCATTAATAGTCGTATGAGGTTTCTAAGGGCTTAGATCACATACTGTTGTTTTTATTTTGGAACCTTTAATTCAAGACACTTTCATCTGACAGGGATGTGTTGAATGCAGTAATGTTATATGAGTAGTTTAACCCTTAACCTCTGATGAAGAGGCAGGGGTCAAGATCTTTGACCTCTAGGAATGACCTAGGTGTGTTATACTGTTAGAAAGGATTGGATGGTCTGATGTTTGATTCCGTTATACTGTACTGATTTCAAAATTGAATTTATGTCAGAATGATGCTATATGAGCTGATTCGTGTGTACAAGCTGCGCATAATCAATTATTTCCAAAAATAAAATGTGTGAAACAATGTGATTGTTTTATTGATGGTGGTTCCAAAGCCAGAGGGTTTTTAGCCTACTGTTATGCAGTACATTTCATTTCTAAAATCATATCTTAATAAATTAGATAAAACATGATCCAAAAAATAATTAAATATTGAAGTGAACATATGGGTGAATTTCAAATGTTTTCACTACTTTAGTTTGAGCAGGTGTTGCCATTTTTGCAGTTTTTTTTCTTTTCAGCCATGTGTTATATTAATACAATTTTAATTGTTAATCAGTTTTGTTTTTTAATATATACATTTTTTAAGTCTATTTTTCAATTTTGAATAAAAGCATGATTTAAAAAATGACTAACATCGCATTCGGAGATTTCATGAATATTGTTGTTCATTTTCCAGTCTATATCAATCTATAGTGTTGAGTGAAAATGTATTTTTAATGAAGTAGCCTACATGAAGGAGAATATATATTCTTCTTGGAACAGACTTGATAAGTCTTTGAAAAATAGGCTCTTCTCAAGGACTCATCGTGTATTCTTAGCCATGAAGGTTTAGGATAATGTCTTCCCAAAGGAGGAAAATTATTCCCGCGACTTAAAAGACAAAATGGGAGAAAACTGCTCAGCTAAACCGCCCAGCACTGTTAAAGATGTGTGCGGTCGTCACGGCCAGGAAAGGCCGAGAGAGATAGCAACGCTTCAGAGCTGAACTGAGCCTCTGTTTTCACCACAGTGTGCCGTTCCTACAACGGCAAACAGGCAAAGTTAAACAGCACTATTAATTAGGCTAATATGAATATGATCACTGCCAGGGAAATTCAATTCTCTCAGCCCTAATCACAACTGGATAGCTTGTAAAAATTATTTTGTTAGGCCCTGGTGCAAACAGCGCGGCCTTTTCCAAACATTTGAGAACTATTTGTTTTGCATGGCGATTAGCGTTTGCTGGGAGCGCGCGCGCGGGGAGCGATAGGCTCCCGCGGGAACGACTGACTCGGGCTCGGGCGAGTGTGAGTGAACGCGGCCCGCTGATGTTGTTTGTGGAGGTCTGTGTGTTTGAGCAGGTGGCGAGGATTAGCGGTGCTGTCAACATTGAACGCTGGATAAAGCCTCTGCTCACCCTTTCCTCGGTCTGCTCATTAGAGCTCATCATTTTACCATTTCACTCTCGAAACACGTATCTGAAGAGGTAAGGCTCGTTTGGGGGAAGGAGAGCGTTCACAGACGTTTCCTCATGTGGGATGCTGATCTTTCTCCAGTTGTGGATCATGGATCAGTATCCAAAAGTTGTTAAAAGTCCAAGCCTACTTCTTTTTCTCAATTTTTTGAACAATTAAGTTAAATTGGCAAACTTTGCAGGACAATTCTCCATTAACATTAAATGTTAAACTTTTTTAGTCCTCTGAGACCCAAGCCACATGTTTTTGGGGCATTTGGGTTTTCTCTTACATTTGTTACGTTACAGTTTTATAGTGTTTTATAACAGCGGCAAGGAATTATGACAAATGTCATCTAATGATTTCAATGGACAAGAGGATTATCTGTGAATGTCAGTTTTGGACAAGTTGTCACATATGGTGTAAATGTTAGTTGTATAATTTTTTTTTTTTTTTAATATCCAAAAACAATGGTTTGATATTGTTGAATGTTACCTTTTATATTTTGAATAAAACCACCCTGAGGAATATTCACTGGAATAAATACCTCTTTCCTATCATATCATATTTTTGTACACACTTTAGGGTGCATATAAGATAGTTGTGCTTCAATTTAATAGGCATTTTTATGTAAATTACTGTTTGTCTGAGATCTTTGGCACAGAGAGATATTAACTTGCATTAAACACACATGAACCCATCTTTCTTAGGAAATATATTAGCATTTGCTCCTTGATTTAGATTAGTAAGAACTGTGTAAGAACGTGAGAAATAATAGTTATGAATACCATGAGTATATTAATGCTTTTTATAAATAATAATAATTTTTTTTCAAGGGTAAAGTATCATATCCATTTATATATTTTATCAATTTATAATTTTTCCCTTATAGTGTCAGGTAAAATCATGCACTGTACTAATGTTTCCTGCAAAGGACATTTATTCACAGTCTTGCAAAGTAAAATCATATTCTAATATGAACACTCACAAAAGGGTTATTTACCAGACACTAAATAATTATAAAAAACTAATTCTAGTTGCAAAATAATACATACCACTCTGTTAAAAAAAGAAAAGAAAAAAAGAATGTTTTATACAGAGGACAAAAAAAGAACTGTTATAAAAATCTTTGTTAGTTTATTAAAACTTTAGACAAAAACAAATTCTTAAAGTTTTGTGTATTTGTTTTGTGTTTTGTGTTGTATTTTAAAGATCAGGCCAAAACATCAGTTGGTGATAATATGGAGTTCACACTCGTGGAAGAAAAAGACACATCAGTTTTATTCAGACAGAGGCCCAAACAGTGCAAAAATTATAGCTTGTAATGTGATCTATACAATAATTTTGTTCATATTGACAAATAAGAGAGCTTTTTGAGGTAAAGAGCCTTGTTTTAACCAAACATACACTTCGTATCCTCATGTTGTTGTTTCTCAGAGTTAACTTTTCACTTCAGTTTTCTGAGCCCCCATTTGAAAACTAAAAGATCAAACCCATCTTAGTGTTCCTTGGTCATGTTTTAACTGTAGCTTGTGGTTACACGAGCCTTCCCACACACTTAATTAGTTCTTAAACAGTAAATCCAGCATTGTTGCAGTGTTATTAGAGCTCCCACAACCATCGGTCTGGTCCACGCTGCTTCCAGTGCCCTCCAGTGTTATGGCAGCCCTCAAATCCCAGCTTGAGCGCATCACTCTCTCAAATCGCCCTCTCTCTGCCTCCTGGAGCAGTGACAATACAGCATTACAGCACTCAATCCATGTCAACAGCAGCTTTGCTTAATGCCAGCTCAAAGCTTTTAAGCTAAATCTTCACCTAATGATGCTGAACGATTAGCCCTTTGCTCTTATACCTGTCGATAGACTCATATCAATTAGTGTTTGTTTGTTGTTGGTGTATTGAGGTGAAGCTCTTGCGCATTGCTATATTTGAGCTCAAGGTGCACCGACTACAGTACATTTACAACTTGTTTTTTTTTGTGTGTGTATTTATTCAATATTGTTGCTTTGGGAATTTAAGAGAGATTAAAGTGTCAAATTCTTGCCATAAGGAAACAATATTCAATATGAATTAAATGTTTAGCTCAGATTTGATTGCGGTATCAATTCTGTTGCCCTTTTTCTGCAGGATTTGTCTTTTTGTGTTCATGATTATTTTGTGTGTGTGTGCAGATGTTGTGCAACCTTCTCCTGTTGTGAAGCAGATGTTGCCCTCTGTTTTTTACCCACCTCTGCACCCTTTACCCCATGCCAAGTCCAAAGAAGCAATGTGAGGGACACAATGGAGAGGTGAAAATCCAGCAGAATAACAGGTATGAATCTTGGGTAAGGATGGTGTAATTTGAATGTTATTTTATTTGACATGTTTCGCGTTTTTGTCATCATGCATTTAAAACTCTCTCTATTAAAACTTGAAGACATTGTAATGCTTATAGCATTTCCATTTTACTTTAATTAATAATGAACAAGTTCAAGAGTTCAACTATATCATATGCTCAGTTTTATGTTGACATTTCAGAGGCTTAACAAGACATATATTTTTATTCATTAATAAAAATGAATACACTCTTTTATTCGTGTATTTACATGTTTTTTTAATGCAAAATCATCAAATGCACATCAATGCAATTAACCAGTGTCCATATATTTTAAGAATGTCCATACATTAAAAATATGTATTTATATTATATATTATGCATAATATAAAATATAGTTTTGTATATTAAATAAGAGTATTTTTTCCCCATTATTTAATAATGATGTCTGACTATTGCCTGAAGGTGACTTTAAAATGATCAATCCAGGTTCAATACCAAAAGCAAACCCACTTCATTTTTAATTTTCCGTATAATGTGTTTCTTTGATCTGAAAATAAAACAATACATGGAATATTTTAAGGTTTTTGGCACTGAGCAGGAACCCACTGAGCCAAGCCCTGCCTGAAAAACAGAACCCAAATGCTGCTCTGAAACGCATACAACCGGAGCTGCTCTTTCGGCTCTCAGCCTGCAGTAAACTTGATGGAAAGGCAGAGGGCAGTAGTGCACTAGAGCAGGCCCCCAACAAGCCCTTTCTCCCACACTCACTCTTTCACAATGGAAGTGCGCCTGGGGATGGGGGGGGGGGGGTGGAAGTGTTGCTTTTTTAGGTCTATAAGCCCGTATCCCTTAATCCCTCGCCATGATTGACAATCATGATTTAGGGTATATGGTGTCCCATTCTAATCCAGCAGCACTGCTTTCATTTGCATACTTGCCGTGCGTGGCCTCATTTTCAGGGGAGGCATACTGCCTGCTGCATTTGTAAGAGATGCAGAGAGAGAGGAGAGGAAAAGAGAGGGAGAGAGAGAGAACAAAAAGGCAAATAGGAGATAGAAAGAGAGCTGAGAGGAGAGAGAATTTAGAAAAGAGAGTTGGCTGGCATTGAGGAGAGAGAGAGAAAGAGCAAGGGAGAGAATGATGAAAATTAGATTAGAGAAAGAGAGAGAGAGATTAGAAATTGGGAATGTTTGTGTATGTCTGCCAGGAGTGAGGATAACTGTGTGTGAGAGAGACTGTGTGTGTGTGTGTGTACCAAAGTCAGTCTTTGCCATCCAGCCACTTCAGTATCTCTCAATTGCCCTCCAGCTCTAAAGATCCGTCCCAAGGCACATCGCGCAGACGAGGAGGAAGGCTAAATTAGCATTGACTTAATTAATGAGGCATTTGTGATAACAACATAAAATGTCATATGACACCTGCAAATAAAAATTGTGATTTAAAACTAAATTGTAACCTTTGGAAATCAGCTGTACTTAGATACCTTATAGCTAGAAAGAAGGAAGCACGCAAAAAAAAAAAGCTGTAAATCTGACCACAATGAATACACAATATCCAAAAAAAAATGAAATCATTAAAGGCACAACCAATAGTACCTGACCTTGATTTTTTGTGTATATGTTTTCAACTGCCTTCCCTAATGCATTGCAAAAATGTCATATGCCAAGTCTTGTTTTCATACATTGAAAACTTTTGTAATTTTGTATGATATCATTTATGTATAAAGGGAAGGTCAAACATTTACAGTCCAAACATTCAAACAGAAGGTCAAACATTTACAGTCCAAACATTCAAACAAAAGGTCAATCATTCAAACAGAACGTTTTGTTGTGACAGATTTATCAATTTAGGTTCACTGCAGTTTGAATAATAAAATGTAGATTTGGACTTTAAAACATCAAGTAATCAGTTATTCAGAGATATCAGTTAAATATCTTTGTGCCCAAGAAAAGATAAGAAGCAAAAAAAATTAAAAACTATTAAATTAGTAATTTAATATAGTCTATAATAAGTTGTTATAATATTTTTCATATACATAAATATTTGAATTTGTATAATTTTTGTTGATTTATGTATCATGGTATTTGGTCAAACAACAACGGAATTTAAAACAATATGATACAGTAATCATTAAGTAATAATGGGCAATATAAATAATTATATGATATTATGAAATAATAAAACTAATTGTTATAATTAATATTGTATTTTTATTTATTTATTTATTGAAAATGATCTTCGGTCAAACAATAATGGAATTGAAACCAAATATAATGTAATAATAGCCATGATGTGATATGAACAATTATATTATTAAATAATACACAATTATAGAATTATCATAATTAATATTTATTTATTTATTTATTATCTTTGGTGAAACAACAAAGGAATTAAAACCAGATCTACTAATTATTTAATAACAGCAATGCACATAATTATTATAATAAATATATCTTTAATTAATTAATTTTAATATTGCTTTATAATTAATATTTTATATTTATACATGGTCAAATAACAATGAATAAAAGAAAGAAAATGAACATACTGAATCAGTGTGTGCCCTGATGAAGGAAAACCGATATGAGACACTTTTCACTGTGTGTGTGTGTGTGTGTGTGTGTGAGACAGAGAGAGCAGGTGAGTGTCTTGCAGATGCTGTAGTAAGTATGATGTATCTAATCTGATTATTATCTGTCTAAGCTTCGACTTCCCGTAACTTGTCCAGTGTTTACTAGACTAAGCGGTTTCAATTCTACGTAGGACTATCCACACATCCACACGCATTAACACTTACCCAATTTGTTATTTACTAAAACCGAGTCTGTGTGCGTTTGCATTGTGTGCTTGTGTTGTGTGTGCGCATTATACAGCATATCTCTTGAGTCTGAAGGAGACATGGGGGAAAAAAAACCTTCACTTATTCCCCCATTTTGAGAAATTAAACTCTTGTACTTGATCCAGCTAACAGGATTTTCTTAAATTACTTTATAAAAGACCATCTTTTAACTTCCCTCTCTCACATGCAATCCATTCATTAGTAGGTCTGCCTGAAGGGCCTCCCCACATCAATTGCTTGGGTTAAAGTTACAAACTTAGGCAGCTCTGTGATGCTCAGCGCTCATGGTGGTTTGCAGAGGCGGGAGCTAGAATTATTAATTTCTCAAGTATTAGAAAAAATAACGAGATTGAATTAAGAGTATTGGCCCTCTATTATCCTGGGCGGCTAGCCTCGGGGTCCGACTGTGGTGGAGGACATTATGCAAATTCTTCTTCTCTATATCTTCTCTCTCTCTCTCTCTCTCTCTCTCTCTCTCTCTCTTCTGTGTCTCTCATTTTTTTTAATTCTGCTCTCTGAACGAAAGTCATAGGAGCAGCACGGGACAGTGTATTATTCTGCACGTCCTTGTGTGTCTCATTTCTTCACTTGTACCTGAACTTCATACACTTTATGAGAACAGAATACTCTGTTTCTTCCCATCTCTCCGTCTCTCTCAGTTTCTCTAATCTTAGAGCAGGATGAGATTTTGACGGGTCCCATAAAAGAGAAACACGGCCTGTTCCTGTCATCCCAGCCCTCTCTCTCTCTGAGATGCTGATGCTCCTGCAATCTCTGGATGTGAAATGAGAGAGGATAATCTGCATCTATGTCTGTGTCTGTCACTGTTTCCTTTTTGCTTTTTTTTTTCTTCTCTCTCTCTCTTCAGTTTCACTCTGACAGCTGGAAAAAGCTCTCAGCTCGAACACATCGTGTTGCTCGTCACTGCTCACATAACATACTGTATTAACGAAACTTTTTGTTTTCCAAATCAACACTGGAATGACTGGTTTTAGAGTTTGCCATTCAACAGAGTAGGTTTAACAGTGCTGCACCCTTAAAATCAAACCAAAAGTTTGACAGCTTGACGCTGTAGTCGGAACATTCTGTGATGTCATGTACTGGAGAACCTTTTTAATTTTCCACGATGTAATAGAAGAACCTGTTCCTCTAAAGCCTTTGGCTTGTCAAAGAACTTATATATATTTTTCATTTCATTCAAATTAACAATTACAAAGATGAAAAAAATGTGCACAAACAAGTTTAATTAAAACATTGTTGATGATGATGTGATGCAAAAAAAACATCTAAAAATAATTTCAAATAATCCAGAGTCAATAATGTGCAGCATTAAGCTGAATAAATACTGGTAAATGACAAATGCACAACTGAACTTGAACTAAGTTACATGTCAGTCAGAATATGGAAGTCATATTGTGAATATGCTCTTTTTGTAACAATTCACTAAAACATGAATATTATGATGCTATTTTGGGAGTGCAGGTTTTCACAGCTAAGATAGTTTCCGTTAAATGGTGATATTAATATAATATAAATAAAATATAATACATTTATATATTTAATTTATCAAATGTTGGAATATTTAGTTACATTTTTTTCACTTCCTTGAAGAAATTAGTTTAAATGCAAATTTTCATTATGCAGAGTACAAGTACAGAGCTAATGAGATGCAGTTAAATATTCATTTAAAAAAGGATATTGTCATTAAAATGTAGAAATTAACACAGAGGAGAACTTTTTAGGTTCCTGTGATATCAGCAAAGGGCTTGTGATAAAAGTTCTTATGATGCCAGGAAAAGACCACATAACGCCCCACCCAACCAAATCCTAAAACAGGAACTATCAGTGGTGCAGGTGTACGCTGATTGCGCAAAAAGCCGTGTAAAAAAATATTTTCTCCACGAACATGGAAAACGGCGATATCAGCATTTAGCAACCTGTTGTCTGCAGCGTTGTGTTCTTTTCTCAGCCTTGATGATATGTAACACTGCAAGTTGTCATTGGAAATTTTGTCTGATTTTCATTCAATCATGTTAATTGTGCATTTGCATCTCCGTTATCACGAAACCCACGACACACCCACAACAAAAACACCTCTGAAAACAACATCCTCTTTTCACTGATTATGGATATTTGTAAATGCCACAAATAAAGACGCCACTGTCAAGTCACTTTGTTCCTGCTGTAAAGCAACCAAAGGGGGAAATTGAACATAGTTCCTAGAACTATGTGGTGCTAAAAGCCCTTAATGGAAAAATAACTTTTTTTAAATCTCCAAATAACAACACAGTCAACTCAAGAACCCTATACAGTATATTACAATTTTTTTGAAACTGGCTTTAACCAGTGCTCAGGGTGTTGCTATGCAGGTGGTTGCTTGGGTGTTTTTTGGTGGATGCTAAGTAATTGTTTGCTTGGCAAAGTCAAAAGAGCCCAGCGCTAGTTTTGTTATATTTTGGTCTCTCGATAGGATCATTTCTTTTTTTTTTTAAGTCGAAAGAGTTGAGATTTGAGATTCTCCTTTCCACTGCAGGAAAATAACACTGAAGTAGTCTGAATTCAAAATGAGGAAAAGTATTCATCTTTATCACTCATACATAGTATGCAACAACAATGGTATCAAAAATTAATTTTCATAAAGCAAACTGTGAAAAGTAAGAGATTAACTATTTGCTTACTGTTTATAATCTGTTCTATATATCATGCCAGTACAGCAAGTAAAAATTTAAATTAAAGCATTCTGATTATTATTTTTTTAATTCTGGCAAATTTAAAATCAATATGCCCTTTATTACATCACAACTCGTGTGTCACCTAGAATTCTGTGTTTCCTACTTGTGAATATGACTTTATCATTTATGTACTCATAACTCATTATTATGATTTTTCTGACTCCACTTGTAGGGAACATAATACTTACGGCTATAATGCTTAACCAAAAAAGTATGAGAAATAGTAGCAGTGAATCTTCTTGGTTTTAATAATACAGTACAAACATACAAGGAAAGATAACGAGGAGGTCCAAGATGTATCAGAGTAGCCGTCCTGGTGGAGTTAAGGATCAGCTGGCAGTGCGCGGGTCTCTTCCTCCTGCTTCAGATGAGAGGCGAATAAGTACGGACAGATCTGATGTCAGTAAATATTAGCTTTATGCCTGCAGCTACATTTGTATGTATATGTTTCCTTGATTCACTGACAAGCTGATTGCATATTCAGAGGCAGATGTTTGTGGTGTGGTAGAGCAGGAGAGCGGTGGGGGGGGGGCTCATGTCAGAGGAGAAGGTAATTGGCCCCCAGGTGTTGGCGGGTACAAAGAGAGAGTGCGAGAGAGGCAATAGCTCTCGTCCTCCGCTCCCCCTCGCCGTCTCTCATCTCTGGTTCTCTGCAGATCTGATAAAGATAAACGTGTGGCAAACGTGTCATTTGATGAAGGAGGCTCTGGGCAAATACGGGCGACATGATGAGCCTGTGATCTGCCTGCATGAGTGTCAGCAGGAGACGGGCCAGAGATCTCAATCCAGAGCCTCGCTCTCACTCTCCAATTCTCTGACTCTCTCTTCTCTTGTACAATTGATAGTGCTGTTGTGCATTAAAATCGGACACATACATTTATTTAGATGTTTTTTCCAAGTTCCCTGAGTCAGATCCAAATATGCCACATATTATTAAAAAAAGAGTATTAATGCAGAATAATGTATAAATATATTTCATTCACTGTTTCTTGCTGGTGAAATGATCTTCCTAAACCTATCTAGGCAGCGAATCCCTGACAATATTCATTGTAATTTTTATATATTGTCATTTTTAATGAAAATGTCATAGCTTAATCTGGTGACATGAAAGGAATTTAACCATCCCTAACTTTTTTTTTCTCTTTGTCTATTTAGACTGTACCTTACAACACAGATGAGAAGATCTGTCACTAAGTTTAATTTTCAATTTTGGTACAGTGTTGTATCATCACCTGATGTAATATGTGCCATCTGGGAACTGAAGCAAAACCAGCTCAGAACAACTGGTCCATAGCATACTATAGCATTTGCGTAGAACAGGAAACAGGAAGCACCAAGGAGGAAGTTGCAATCATGAGCACATTTTTAGATTACCTCTACAAAATAAATTGTGTGCTTATATATTTGAGAGAAAGCGAGAAGAAGCTTTGTCAATGGAGTGTGTGTTTATGTGCACACACTCACGTCACCCAGCTTTGAAAGCCAAGTCCCCTGGGCGAGGGCTGTGAAGAGCTCGAATGAGACATGCACAATCAGTTCCACTCTTTAAATCTCTCTCAGAAGCATATCTACTACCACAGCTCTGTCTTCACAGGCCTCTCCATCAGTTAGTGGGCTGTGAGCTGGCACACTGCTCTGGCATATTCCTCCTAGTCTCAGTGAGGTGCAGATGGAGACTCTTTTACCTTATTATCTCTCCTTATTATTATTGTTTTAATTGTAGCATTACTCAATTCACACATTTTCATCTTAATTTCTACTGACAACCTCTATTTGTTTATTGTTTCCTCTTGGAGGATATATCTTTGATTTTCATCTGTCTTTCAGGGATTGGTCACTTTATTGGTTTTCTGTCCTCGTTCTACTTTAAATCTCCCAAGTTCTTTATTTAGCGAATGCTGCATTCCTTTGAAATTGGAAAGTCTGGTGTTGGAGTTTCTATTGCTTGTTAGCTTACATGTGCTGGTGTGTGAAAGTTTCTAGAGTACGTTGTTAAAAAAAAAAAGGTTCTACAGATTCGATTGGCAAATTCGTACAAGCTAATTATCAGTAGTCAAAAAATTAATAAAACAGTTTTAAAAGCTTTGGAAAATCTTATACAGTATATACTATTCTAAAGGGAAAAGGTGTGCATTGGATACAAGTTGGGATTTGTGTGCAACATGCATTGTTTCTAACGTATTAGCATCAGTAAAATTGCATAAAATTGTGATGCTTAGCATAGCATTTTTTTTTATTATTATTTTCCATGTAGCATAATGGAAATGATCATCCATAGTAAAGACTGTATATGTCTATCCTTCACAGCCTTCTTTTCATCCCCATACGTTTCAGTATGGAATCTTTCCTTACTAAAGTCTATTATCCATCTTTACACAGTTGGATTAAACTGTTTTTTTTCTGGCATTTCCACAGATAACAAATAACTGTTTTATATCTAGAATGTATAGAATGAGAATTAAAACATAGCCAGGTGTACCTACAGATGATTTAGGTGCCTTGAGTCCCAGTGAAGTTTGGCAAGTTGCAGTGGACTGATTCTAATGTGACACAGAAAAAAGGTGAGAAAATAAATAGTGCTATTAACGGCCTGTGTATTATAAAGTGATTTGTTCATTAAAGCAAATTGTGGCATTTTAAGTCCTTGCAACATTGCCAAGCGATATGTCACATGACCAGTGGTGCCATTACGCAGAAACACGAGCAGGTCTATCGGGATGCTGACATGTGTTTAGGGGTGGTTGTGGGAGGAGGGAAGGGTGGTGCATTTGGAGGGTGCCTCTCCGGGGGTCACCATGTTTGACTCTTCCCACAATCCCCTTAGAACAAAGGCGTCATTGACAGGAGGAATGTGCCAAGCCACCAGCTAACATGCTAACACCCTCCTCGAGCTCCCTCCCCCTTAACACACGGGGTCTAACCAAGTGATTAGTTGGGGATTAAAATATTTGCTGTGCAAATACCTGCCATGGCTGTCCGAATCAACGCCACAGCGTAGTTAAAAGACATTAGTTGAACTCGAGCGAGACCTCCAAACTCATGCCTCAGACCCACCCCAGACAATTTCTCAACTGACCTCTAGACGTCTGCCAAGACATCTACTAATGCCTGTACCATAGTCATTTTTGCAACACACAAAAATTCACTCCAAAATAAACTTTCAGACATCGTTTACTTACCGTCATGTTGTTCCAAACCTCTACTTGTTTCTTTCTTCAGTGGAACACAAAAAGGAATGTTGGTAACCAGACAGTTTTGGTGGCCATTTATTTCCATTATATGGACAAAAAAACGCTATAAATATATTTTTTTATGTTCCACAGAAGAAGGTAAGTCACTTGCAGTCTTTAGCCAACCCTCATTTAGGTTGGCGAATAAGTCTTGAGAATTAGCTGTCATTTAAAATAATCTCAGGATGTATGTTTGCGCTACAAAAGTTTTGGGGTGTATATAACCTTCACTCTCATTTGCTCTCTGACCAAGAATACATGACCTTTTTTTTTCATTCAAGGAATTAAATGCACAACAGTCTTTCACAGCATGTGCAGAGGCTTTTTGTAGTGAGATTAATTTGTACACAAACTGGATTGAAGGTGCACATTTCATAGGCAAAAAAGGTCCATTGTCCATTGGCCAGTTTTGCATTATGTTCGGCACCTTTGGCACTAGTCGGACCACCATCAGCGGCCTTTTGGGTTAATTCAGCATTGAAGCCATCAGTGAGAGAGAACACACTGATTGGCTGTTCAGCTTAGCAAAATGGAAAGAAAAACAAGAGATATAAAATCATGAAACCACATGAGAACTCAAATATACACTTTTGGCTTTTGGTGCTGCTACTTTATGTGTGTGTGTGTGTGTTTGTGTGTCTGTGTGTATATATATATATGTATATATGCTTGGTGTGTCACACACTTTAACCGCCATAGGTTATTTATACATGTATATATTATAACTATTGAAGAACAGCAGAAATAACTACTGAAGCAGATGTTGCAGCAGCAAAGTGAACTATCTGAGATACAAACCAGTGTGTTTAATGATTCCAATAATGTAAAAATATGCTGATAAAAACTATTTTGTAACATCTAGCAGCATAAAAGACACTTTTGTATAACTAAAATTGCTGGAAGCAGCTCTAGGAGCCATACACATTCAAGTTAAAAATGACCGCATCTGCTCTTAGGTTAAAACGTAGATTACTAGATTTAGAAATGTGACCACAGCTTTTACAAAAAAGATCTGAATTTAGTCCTTTTAATCCGATTGAAATAAAATGCACAAGTATGCTTTAGTGTGACTGAATCTAATTTTTACAGTGCATGTAAGTGGTCTTAAAGCGTCAGTATCACCTCATGGAGCTTTTATATGGGGAAACTTTTAGCACAAGATATTTTGTTTTAAACAATATTGTAATCAACATTTTTTGTTTTTTGTTATTACAACCAGCTGTTATTTAACAAAGAACTTCATAAAAACTAATTGCTTGTGCATGCTAGATGCCAAATGCTTTATGACTCCATGGGTTGAAACAATGCTGACTGTATACACACACACAAAAAAACGCACAAACCCCAAACCACAACCTGTGCCTACAACAATGTGACCTGTACTTTTTTTTTTTTTTCGCAATCATGTGCAGTTCTTTTATTAAGGAGCCCTAACCCCTATGACTCCAACCTTTAGTATTATATTTAACCTCCAGCAGTCATTTGGCACCAGTTTCTCTTGATTTTCGGCTGCCTCCCTCCACACACCTTTTCATCACGCTGCATTTACTTATGTACAGCTGGTTGTTGAAGCAAAGATTTAATTACTTTCTGTTAAATTAATTTGCAAAGGAAAATAAACAGGCTGGTGGTAGGTCTGGGGAACAAAAGGCAGTGAGATGCTGGGAGTGAAAGCAGAGAGTGAGCGTTGCTGAATGAGGCAAGGCACGCAGGGAAAGAAAAAAATCAGCCGGGCTCCGACAGGTTTCAATTAAACAGACCCCTAACAGCTCAGACCAGTGCTACCTGCAGCCCTTCAGAAACTTATTGATGCAGTCCATATAAACATCAATCACTGTCAGGCATCTAGACTGTCTTGTGTTCGTTCACCCCACACCGCTGTGACTACATGTGCATTTATTAAGATGTTAAGTCCATGTCTTTTTTTCCAAGTCTTTTAGTCTGCAGTGTTTAAAAGGGATAGTTTTGTCATTATTTACTCACCCTCATTTATTTTGAACCAGTATGACTTTCATTCTTCCATGAAGCACAAAATAAGCTATACTGGTCACTTGTTTCCATGAAATTACAATTAATGCTTTCAGACTTCAAAAAGCTGAAAAGCACCATATACCTGTACATATACTAGCTAACAAGTTGTGCACTATATTCCATGTTCCTAGCTTTGTGTAATAAACAGGCCCTTATTGACTTTTTTTTTTTTTTGTTGACGATCTTGACTCACACTTCTTGGTGCATTTATGGATTTCTATGTTTAAAAGCAATTTCAAGTTTTCCTTTCTCTTTGGAGTGTTACATGCTGTTCATGAATAGATAAGATCCCTAAAGTTGCAAAGACTAAAGTCTCAAATCCAAAGAGATATTCTTTATAAAAGTAAAGACTCGTCCATGCTCTCCTAAAACGCCTTGTTTAAAAACGCCCCCACATTTATATGTCACTGCGTGGGAAGATTTGCATAACACAGCCCAAATGTTCATGCAAAGAAAGAAGACTAACTTTGATTCTTACTGTAGTATTGTTGGCGCTGCTGCCATGTCGTGGAGAAGCTGTGTGTTTCATTGTGAAAGCGAAACTACTTTGGTCTTCAAAAGAGGAGAACTAGAACTCAGTGGTTAAGTTGAATTTACAGCACTGTTCCAGAACAGTTCAACTCAAATAATCTGATAGGTGCAACGCATTTTATGGAGGACGAGGACTGTTTCCTGATTCTGGGAGAGTAGCCTACAATGCCGGTGTTCTCACAAATAATGCTGACTCTCAGTCTGGAAATTTTTTTCATATTTAAAGGATTTGCCACTGACTATTCAAATGTGAGTTTTGAGCAGTGTAGAGTAGTGCTCGTTGTTTGACATTTCTCCGAACACAAATGCAGACATGGTTCTATGTTTATGATTTAATATGTACTGTATTTACACTACTGTGCAAAAGTTTTAGGTCTTTTGTATTATCACCAACAAAACACACACATATATATATATATATATATATATATATATATATGAACAGATTCATTTTATTTTGAGGTCAGCTTTTTAAAGTAGGATTTTTCAAGTTTTAATGTTGTACAATTGTATATTGTATGGACTATTTCATTCGTAGTGGTACCCTTGAGTGCATACATACAGTACACCATTTAGTAGATTAGATTTTTGATTACAAAATAGTGTTATTGAGTCACAGTAAACATAGAAGTAGCTTTTGCAATGAGATCATTCCTGCAGATGTAAGAGGAAATTGTCTCAACTCTTGTTACATATGGTTAAAATCTAGGGATAAGATGGTCTGAATTTCTTAAATATATATTTTGTATAATGTATGTATACTGTTCATACTGCATTAGCATTATGGTTAGTTTTATATGTTGTGTTTGTTCAAAATCTTTTCTCAGAGTTGTCCATCAGGTCTTGGTTAATTTGTATTTGGCATTAGCATGGCTTTGAGGTTAGTGAGGTGAGTCAGCACTATGTGCAAGGCCTGTTTTAATGCCTTATTCTGGACTCACTCCAGGGCTTTTAAGAATACCACTCCCCTCGTCGTCTTTTATTCATCACTGCTGTGGCCACGCATGTGCCGTACTCCATATTTAGAGCATTTTCTCTGTACTGTTGGAGGGAGGTGATGCCTATGTCAACTCAATTATTCTCCGGTGACTTGCTGCTGCCATACATACTGTGCATAAAAGGAAATGTATTTATGCCTCGCATGCTACTTTAGAAAATGTACTATCGTGATGATAAAGAACAATGCAACTGTGCAATAGTTGATCAGTTGATCAGTTTCCCAATATTGATTTAGTGGCATCATGCCAGGAACTTAATTCTACAACTTCATTTGTTATATACGCTCCTAAATGTATGAAGTTAATATATCTTAATATATTAATTGAAAATATCTTATATTTATATATTATATTTTAAGATATATCTTACATTATGTTTTGATTTAATTTCTACATTGAAAGGATGTGTATATCAGAAACCGATACAAATTGAAATATTTATGTTTCTGGCATATGTTCTTGCCAGAGGAAATCTTTAAAAAGTATTTCCAGTGCAAAACGACAGACAGGTTTTCACAACATATGAAATAAACATCTCGAAAAGTGTTTAGCTGTCACATGACTCGAACAGCTTCCGGGTGGTCACAGTTATGTCTCTCAACTATGTCTGCCCACCCACAGAACGTAGGTGTTGGTAAATGAGTGGAAAATTTGGATGGGGAAAACAGTGTGTGTGATTCTGTGTAGCCCTCAGCAGTCTAAACCCATTATGCTACCTCCATAAGATCTGTGTGATGTCAATGTAGTGGAGGTGGTTTGCCAACAAATCATCTTTTTCACAAGCATCATGTTGGGTTGAGTATTTCAACTCACTCCAATGTAAACAGTCACGTGTACTGTGGCACAAGCACACAAGATGATGCCCATGAATGCATACTGTACATGTACTATTTAACACCTCCAGAACTGGCCAACAGGTATCTACTCACTGGGCCAGTACAGCTTAGTCACCAACACACTTTGAGTGTCAGTCAGGGGTAGCGAAGCATAGCATGTAATCTATAAGTGGGGTGTGTTTTAAAAGAACCCCATGAGCTCTCTTAATCAGTTTATCAAATTGTAAGATCAATAAAGCTTAGTGTTTCTAGACTGTGTTTTATTATAGATGGGCAAAATAGCGACAGGGTACTCAGGAAACACAATTCTTGGCACTTGTGCATTTTTTGCACTAAAATTAAGTAGGATTAAATGGGTTAGGAGGTTTGCTGCTTTATGGAAGTTCAGCGTGGATCCCTCAGGCTTTGGGTCATGTGATGATTACTGAATGAACCCTGTGACCAGCTGCAGGGAATGTTATACCATATTAATTTACTCATTTTAAATATGTAGCATTAATGATGCCTTAGATTAAAGCATTATTATTATTATTATTATTATTATTATAACCTTTATATTTAACATAAGTCATTCATAATTAATAAGGTATGTATAAAGCAAAACAAACAAAAAATAGTGAGTGATAAAATTTCTAATCAAAGTGCTACATTCAGTACTTTAGAGTATAATAGTGTTTAGTTTAGTCATTATTGTCTGATTTGATTGCACACCAATTTTAACATCGCAAGAATGCTTTTTTCAACTAAAATTTGATAACACACCACTGAAATCCCTTGTTTCAACTGAAGTGTGCTCAATTATTCCCACTTTAATTAACAGTCAAGTTCCGGAACACTAGAAATCAATTCAGTTTCTGTTGATTTGTGTTCCTTTGTAAAATATTTTCTGTTTCAGTGTTTTCTATGATCTATAAGCCCTGTTAAGAAATTGAAAATTTTCTGGTGTGTGCTAAAGAGACAAAAAGAGAGCGATAGAGGGCAAGAGATATACAAACTGAGAGAATTTGATGCCTGTAACTGTGGGTGGCATGAGGAGCAGGCTACCTAATCTGCTGTGCCTCACTACACCCTAAACAAGGATTAGACACCATGGCCAGGCCTCATGACTGCCCTGATGCCATTGCACACACACAGACCGCATTTGTGTTTGCGTCAAATTCTAATCCATATTAAATAAGTTTACACAGCCTTAACAAGGCTTTTGGTGACAGTCCTCACTTCTCCTAGTAGATGTTATACATTGATGCTGAGGTAATTCCCACACATGTAAAATTATTTGGTTGTCTAGAAAGTTAATTTCACTCATTCAAGTTTGATCAAGTTTGATGAGAGATGGATAGGCTGGAAACTATAGTTTTGAGGAGGTTTGAGTTCATTTTTTTTTATAATTCTTGATAGAAGTCTGGATCTTCTCACTAGACAACTTTAAATGACACAGATCAAAAGTTCATTTTTTTTTTCCTGCACACACATTTTATGCTTTACCGAGGGGAAAATAATGTTGCATGTGCCCACCAAAAGAGCCTCGAGTTCGAAGATTTGTGTTTTCTGTGAAAAAATAATTGTCTTGAGTCATCAGCTCAAGTCCAAGTAATAAGTAATTGCAACAAAATCAAAGTGAAGTCTTCAGAATTCTAATATTTACCAAGTCAAGTCATCAAAATTGTGATTTGAGTCTCACTTGAGTCCACATATGAGATAGATGCATATACAGATAGATTCCCTCAAGGGGAAAATTTGTTAACTAATGCATCGCTTTTCCCATCCTAGTTAGTAAAGTGTAATTGAAGAATTAATTGCTTTTCCTGCAAGTATCCGAACCATGTGGAGAGGTGCAGTCCTGATAGAAAATAAGTTCTCCTGGAAGAGTGAAATCCTCCCCATGAGAGCTATTTGTCAGGGTGTCTGCCTACTCTCTTTGCCATCGCTGTTCGGTGTAAATATTCATGAGGATTTGAGCAGTATAAATAGCAGAGGTGTCCACACTGCCACAACGCACTCTATCTATGCAGAGAAAAAAGACGGCTTAATGGGCTTATTATGAGGCACATTACATCACCAATGCCCAATTAAAAATCTCCATAAGAGGAGAGGAGGCAGCTTATGCTGGTAAACTTTGAACACTGTGGTTTAAAAGTTGCAAGTGAAGGCATCTTGTGACTGTGAAGTTGAGAGTGTGCTCAAACAATTGATGTTATTAGAGCCCCTTAAAACTATAAATAAGTACAACCAAGGTCACTATTTGACTCTAGAAGGAATAGTTTGTGGTTTTATGCTGTCCATGTATTGTAGTTGCGAACATCTCGTGTCGGCAGGGATTGATGGGTAGTGGATGATGCAGGTATTAAACAAAACAATAAGTCAATAATTCTTGGTGTCGTTTAATATAAGATTTACAGCTTGTTCTATAAACACCTTCTGAAATATAAGCCTTAACATTGTTTAGTAGTCCAATGATGTTACAATCAACATTCAAAGCTGTAAAGTTCTGGATGTGTGGAGAAGCAGGTAAGATTTAGAAGATAAAGAAGGCGGGGCCATGCAGTGTATGTAAAGTTAGGTTAATAGGTTTTGTAGGGGAGCTCGACAATCACCTAGAATGTACGACACACTTCTGAGAACATGTCATGGATGCCTGCAACTTGTGTTATAAACAAATACAGCTGCAATGGCAGGTGGGCAGGTGTGCAAGAGATGGGAGCGAAGATGTAGAACAGCAATCTCATGATGAGTCCAAGTCTGATAGCGAATGGAAGATTGGGCTCAGTCAGGACCTAGAAGGCGACAGGAAAGACATTCTAGAGGGCAAAAGTCAGCAGGCAGTAGCAGCAGGCAGCCCCTAAGGACTGGAGGCACCCTGTTCTCCCAGGCCTCCCCTCACTGGGTGCTGGTCCAAATGCAGATGTGGAAAAGGGAGAGACAATCGGGCTGGGCAGCACGATGGGCATGAAGGGAGGGAAATGGGGAGAGAGAAAGAGAGGGGGAACAAGTACCATCCCCGCCGCTTTTTATCGCAGCCATTGATCGTGGCATGTGTGCATTGATCCAAGTCGACCATCTGCTAGAGTTAGATAAGCATGTGAGGGTCTGGGCATTGTACTGTCACTCAGAGAGAGAAAGAGAGAGGGAGAAAGTGAGAGATGGGGAAAAAAGAGGGAGAGAGACGGCGAGAGATTAAGCAGAGAAATAGTGAGACCGTGCGAAAGACAGCAAGAGAGAATGTTAGAGACGGAAGAATAAAGAGATAGGGTAGAGTCAGCGAGAGAGGAGAGAAGTGATGATGATGGGGAGGGAGGGAGGGAGGGAGGGAGGGATGGATGGGGGTTTGCTTCTGCTGCAGGGAATTACGGAGGAAGGATTAGCCTCTTCACTCCCAGGAAACTGAATTTTAAATGGCTGTCTCCTGGCTCTTTCCCTTTCTCTGTCTCTTTCTCTCTCTCTCCCATGCTAACCCTACCCCCATAGTGCCGCTTTCTTTCTCAACTGTACCTCATCAAATCTGTACCTCATCAGAGTTTGGATGCCATATGTTCCAAGTGATGGAGTCACTACCATCACATAACATCACATTTATCCTGAAGGTCTACTGAGTCATCCACCTTTCCCGTAGACTCTT
This sequence comes from Carassius carassius, assembly GCF_963082965.1. NCBI lineage: Eukaryota > Metazoa > Chordata > Actinopteri > Cypriniformes > Cyprinidae > Carassius > Carassius carassius. The sequence continues at coordinate 22,087,496 of NC_081786.1, forward strand.
TGTCTGTCTCCAGGTCTCAAATCTCCCATGTTCAGTGCTTTGCATGTTAAATAATGAGTATCCCTATGCAATCTATCCATCATGGCGCCATCTAATTTGTTCTCTGGCCTACTCTTGTCTTCTGACCTTTTTCAGTTAACTTCAAATTCATTCACATTTACTAGACCATTGATGTGAACTTAACCACTGGAGCCACTACAGACATTGAGGAGGATACATCTCTCCAAAAGTCTAAATAGTAGTTGCCAGTATAGGTTCTTGAATGATCAATTATTAAATTATAACATTTGTTCTAACGCAATCTTGGATCTTTAGTTATAACCTTAATGCTAAGAATATTAACCTTCTCTTGTTCACCGCAACAATTTTGCCCAGAAGGAGATCTTCCAATTCTGAACATGTTAACTTTATACTAGTTATCATGGCATTAACTCTTGTAAGGTCCCCTATAATTGTAACAAAGGTAAATACCTAGATACCTCTAAAGATGACGTGTTTCTTTTTTGTTTTTTTTATCATTTGGGAGTTTCTTGGTTTCTAAGGAAGGCCCCCTCTTTGCCGTTGTTCTGGAGTCTTATTTGGAAGATGAATACTAAGGTTTTGAGGGAGTCCCGCAGCATACCCTGTTGCCAAGGACCCCACAAAAGAGCAACAACAGCTTTCCGAGGGACACAAGGTATTCTGCCACCCACACCTCCTTTAGCCTTCTCTGCCCTGTCCTTCCATCCCACACTCCATTCTCTCTGTTGTGGCAACTTTTTACTTCACTTCATTTTCCTCTTTAGAATGTGCACATTGGGGTCTGACTCCCGGTTAGGACTGTGCCATTGTTGAGGTGTGTTTGTGGGGTGGGGGGGGGGGGTTCCATTGGGTATGGGGGATTAGCGAGGCCGGTTGGATCATTTTACAGCCGCCAACCCCCCTCCCGACCAGACCTGTGGACAATGGGGATTAAACTTCTCTTATTCTTCCCCCCAAATCGACAGAATGACAAAGACGGTATTCCTCTGGGCCTTTTAACACCGGGCTGCACAGCTGAAGTTACTGTCGGGGGTGACTAGGGACTGCGAGAGGGGGTGCGAGGGCGCTTTGGACAAAATTAATCCTATGGAATTTTCTCCCTCACCTCTCCTTGTGGCCCCTCTCTGCTATCTTGCCCCACCAATCATAATGAATGAACACACACATACACACATGTAAGTTGGTCAAAGGGACACAGGAAGGATAACACTGATGCCTTGCTCCATGTTTAACACCTTTAAAAGACAAACTGGCAAATGCCAGCCAGGAACACTTTGAGTAAAGACCAATAAAGATCAACGTGAGCTGGTGTGGCAGCACAGGCCGAGGTGTCAATAAGCTCGTTTGCCAGTTGACAGTGATAGGTTTAATTAAGTTTCTTATACACCGGTCTCCCGCTGGACATCCACTTAGTTTAATCACCATATGCCATTCAGAGACGGCCTACACGCGTAATAGCCTTTTGAGTACCTCTCACATCACTTCCACACCATTGCAGCTTGTTCCCACTGTATTTGTGCTGGACAGGAAGTGCATCATGTACTGCAGGTATCATACATTAATTATATTTTCTATGTCTATGAGGATAATTTGAACCAACATCCAGAAAGGGGGGGGGCTAAAAAGACAAGGCAGCTTTGATGATACTAATGGTTTGACATTAGTGCAACATTCAAAATGAGCATCACATTACACTGGAACCTTCTGCTGTCGCACACAGTAAATTAGGTAAAGTAATCTGACCTGTTGATGCTAAGGGTTTTTTACACTAGCACTTAGTGTGCACCCAGGTTCATTTGAATTCATCCTGTTTTTCAAACTCTGGTGTGTACCTGCAAACCATATCTGAGTCCACTTAAAAAGGTGGTCTAGAGTAAGGTTCATGTGTATGGTTTACCACTAATGTGAACTCAGTCAGCCTAAATCGTATAAGTGAACCTGCTATTTATGACGTATGATGTGGTCAAATTGTGTGTATGTGTTTGTGCTCACTCACTTTCCTGACAAACGCGACTGATACACTGCAAGATGAGACTCTCATTTAACGGTCATTTAGACCAAGCAATCTAATCTAAGTGTGAAGGCACCCAAAACAACTTTTAGTTACTTAAAGGGATAGTTCACCAAAAAATTTAAATTGTGTCCATTACAAAGTTGTTCCAAACCCGCAAGTCCTTCGTTTATCCTTGGAACACAAACTAACATATTTCTGATGAATTCTGAGAGCTTTCTAACCATGCATAGACAGCAAAGTAACTACCATGTTCAAGACCCAGAAAGGTAGTTTGGACATTGTTATAGTAGTCCATGTCCATCAGTGGTTCAACATTAATTTTATGAAGCTACGATAATATTTTTTTGTGTGCAAAGATAACCAAAAATTATGACTTTGTTCAACAGTTTCATTTCATTTTTTCATTTATTTTATTTCATCAGGAACAATGCACATTCATAGTATATACAATATGTAAAATGTGCCAGATTTAGCAAACACTGGCTAATTTTCATCCGTAGTCCCTTTTGGCAGATTTATGTTAAGAACAGTAAGAAAATATAAACAAAGAATATTAATACACCAAATTAAGAACCAAATTAAAAAAATAAGGAAAAAATAAACAGGAATTACAGACTACTGTACCATATTCATAAATCACTATTAATGATCAAAAGTCAATGGGTCAATAACCATATTTTCAGCTTTTTTGAGAAACCACAGTGTCCTGTTAAATGTTTTAATTCTTTCAGCCCTACTGGGAGTCTATTCCACTCGTGTTTTTATAAAAATATAAACATTGAATTCATGAATAGAACCGCTTCTTCGTTGGTTAGACTATTCTGGATAAATCTGAAATCCGCTAAATTAAATTTCACTATATTAACCACTTTCTTCACATATTTTTAAAAGAACATTTTATAATAATCCTAAATATTTAAATTCATGTACTACCTACTATTTTTCAAATGGCTAGGAGAAGCGTTAAACATGGACGTGCGTGCAGTTGCCGTACTGTATTGAAGCTTTCATCAGGATAAAACCGTATATTAAGAGTTTCTTAAGAAGTAGCATTTTCAAATATCAGCGTATCTAAAAGTATGAGACGACAACAAACAAAAAAACATAGGCTTAACATTAAAAGCCGTGCTTGCACAGGTTCTGCACAATCCACTTTAATGATATCCTCTGCTACTTAATTGGGCTCAAACTAATTAGCAATATTAACAGCGCCATTGTTTACAATACAACCAGAGCACATGCCACTGGGTGAGGTGAGGGATGGGACATTTAGATGAGGTTTAGCCAATCACAATACTGAACTAGCTAAAAGAAGGAAATGATCAGTGTATTTCTCAGAGAAGGGACAGAGCGGTGTCGAATACAAAACTAAGCATTAACACATTAGACTGCACAATCAAGCCTAGAAAAAGATAAAAAACAGTAAACCACCACTTTAAGATATGTGATTATTTGCTCCACTACCCATTTTTCTGTGACTTTCAACATTACAGGGAGAATACGTATTGGCCTATAATTGCTAAATTCTTCTCTTCGTTTATGACACCATGACGCATGCGTGTGCATTACTTTGCTTGCAAACAAGGCTCAGCCATCTGGGCTCCTGTGTCAGCAGTTCTACACACATGCATCATGAATGCGTGTCAACTGACACGGAAGAGAAGAAATTGTTGAATAAAGTTATTTTAGTTTTCTTTGCACACAGAGAGTATTCTCATAGCTTCATAAAATTACAGTTGAACCACTGATGTCACATTGATATATTTTAATGATGTCCTTACTTCCTTTTGCATGGTGGTGGTAGCTGCGTTGCTGCCTGTGCAGGGCCAGAAAGCTCTCGGATTTCATCAAAAAAAAATGTATTTGTGTTCCAAGGATACACAAAGGGCTTACGGGTTTGGAACGACATGAGGGTGAGTAATTAATGACAGAATTTTCATTTTTAATCTGCCACATTTTAAAGCCATTTTAACAGTTCAGTCTCAGACGGCCAACTGGGGGGCAAACCGATTGATTTTGAGATCCCTTTGCACCATGTTGTTTCCAAGTCCATCCCAGTTGTTCAATGTCAACCCATTAACATGCACTGATAATTGGTAACCTAGAGTTGTTTTGCTGGGGGTGGTGAACGTTGGCCTTCAACAACAAATGACAGCCTTTCACACACGATAAAAGCTGAATGATTTGCCTCATAAAAATTCATCTATTACTTATTAGGTCGAGGATATGCAAAATGTTTGCACATTATCTTGTTCTTTTCACCCTAGCCTCTCTCTCACCCCTCCCCTCCTATCTCTCAGTTTCTCTCTCTCTCACTCCCACTTTCAAACATTCATGTTTTCTCCCTCCCTCGCTCTAACTCTCTCCGCAGTAAATAAAAGATTAAATGAGTGTTCTAAAAACACACACTGGTCACCAGAAGATAATTGTTTCAGCTTTGTTTACTGTGCATGAGTGCCCCCCCCCCCCATCTTTGTTTCTTTTTCATTGTGCACCATAATTAAAATTCCCTTATTTTCAAAGAAGTTCTACAAGAAGAAGCTAAATTGCCTTTTTTGTGTTTATGTTGCTGTCATTAGCCCACTGTCGTATTTTAGGAAGAATGAGAAAGGAGAAAAAGAAGTAGAGAGAGAGAAACTCACTCCAAATGTCCTTGGGAAAGACAAGAAGATCCACTTCATAACATGTTTATTCAGTTCATGCTGTCCTTTCACCAATCTCTCCTCTATTGCAACCCATCTCCTTTCCTCTCTCTCTTTTTTAGAAAAGATCAGCTCAAAGTCATTTAGTCTCAAGGGTTTGAACCTCTTCTCATGTGCTGAAATTAGAACTATACTCATTTGTTGCATTGTTGATGATCCTAATTGACACTATGCATTATGCAGATTTTTTTAGATCGACAAATCTGCACATATAACAAAGGACATGGATATAGTGATTCCCTAATGGGTCTCTACCGTCTATGTTTAACCATGCCTATCAGCAGACAATAACAATAAATATGAATTTCCGGAGCATGTGAGAATGGTGTCATTGATGTTCTGCAATCACCCTCCCTTTCCGGTCTATTTTATTTTTTTCCCAAACACTGCATTTGGAAAATAGACAGGGAGCTTGTTATTAAAAAGGTGACAATGAGATTTTGAGCTAAAATTTGCCACATGCCTCTTTTGTAACCCATGCACGATCAAGGCCATCTGACACCAGCTGACTGTGAAGTGCCACCAGAGGCCTGATGCCAGCAAACTCATCCTGTGCTGCCACTGCAGAAAAGGAAACATAGCAAATTAATATTCAGCTATTGACTAGAATAGAAATACATTGATTTAGTTGCAGTAACACCAGTTCCTTAAAACACTGTTTTTATGTTTTTAATCCCAAAGCACTAAAAGGATTCATACTAAATGGGTAAATTGATGATCTCTGATTAGATTATTTTGAACATCTGAGCCATGGTGCACATGTTCTGCCGCACTGAGCTTTGATGCTCAAATGGATGATTTGTGTTTGAATTTGGCTTGCAACATGGCTTACAACAACAACAAAAAAATGCCTTTTGTATTTCGGCACCTATGACTTCCACACATACATACCTCTTTGTTTCGATCCTGCCTTTCCTTCTGCTTTTGCTTAGTCAGGCATAATAATTGAATCTCAGGTTAAGATTACTTCTAGCAGCCACACTTGACTCGGTCAAAAACAACTATTACAGAGATCCAATGTTTTTTTTACACGGCTCTTCACATTGATTAGGCAATGTGCTGCCATGAGAAATGCACTGGATTCTAAATGACAGTCATTTGCATTAAATAAAGAGTGTGGGGCATTGGGGACATTGCCTGCCTGATTTGTATTGGAGCTGGAAGGAAATCACAAAGCGCTTTGGGTTTCATTCGCTGTGTGTTATAGTCAACACACGTGTGATTCAAACATGTTTCATCAACTGTTCTGTATCACGTAAAATAGGAAAATGTTAACAATTGTATTCACTTGACCCTAGAGAACTAGTTAGCTATGTTTCATTGTCTCCGTTTATATAATAATGCTTTTTTGAAATATATATTTATTTTAATAAATTGTTTCAGTTGACGCTTTTTGGTGTGCATTAAAAGTCGTCTGTGGAAATTAAGATATTGTTAAATGTTTCAATTGTTAAATATCTTTCAAAAATGTAAAAAAAAAAAAAAAAATTTGCTTCCTTCATAACATCAAACACATATTTAATGGCAAAAGTTTTGCATTTACACTGAAAAAAAAATGTTAAGAATTTGCTTTAATTCAAGAATTGTTGGTAAATTTCACCAAAATCACAAAGAAGCTGCAAGTAACATTCAAATTAAGCATTAAATGCTGAAGTTAAAGGATTAAAATAGTATTTTCTTACTAAACGTATAAAGTAATCTTTCATTTACCAAAAACAAAAATGGATATTAACTGCTATTTCTTTCTTAGACTAAATTTCATACTGAAAGATTTACCCAGCATAGATGTCTATGCCGATCCAGGTTAGTTTGTACTTGTTAGTTTTGATGCTGGTCTAAATGATGGACCAGCATAGACATAATGTTCATTCTTTAACACAAAATAGCCATGCTGGTTAAGTTAGTTGGGAAGCTCACTGGTCCACCAGCATCGCATGCTATGAACCAGCATACAAAACACAACATATGCTGGTGACCAGCTATGCAGGTCTTTTCAACAGGGTTTGAGTTCTGAGAAAAAAAAACACATCATACCTGTAAATAGACGTAAATCAGCTATAGCTGGCTGGCATCACTTGACAAGGAAACAAACAAGATTAAAACTCCAACTACCGTTAATGACTTGGGCTATTTTGAATTTCATCATAGGTTTGAGAGTTTTTCCTTTCTAAGTCCCACTCTCCATCATTTAACCTCCCGGTCAGACAGAAGAACAGAGGAACAGAGGGTGCTGGAAAAGGAGGGGTGAGTGAGGTAAGAAAAGAAAGAAGGCCTCTAAAAAAAAAAGAAAAGAAAAATCTTTTTATTTTTCAAATGAAGGCTTGCCTCCTCCTGAAGCGCTGTCAAACTCAATCAGTGGCGAGGACTGCTGATGGCTGTTCATTGGCCAGACTCTAGTTGTGGACAAAAGAGTTTGCTGTGAGCCACAGCACACACACATACTGCGTTGCGCTCGCAGCCAATCATGGCTCACTTAAAACAAGCCTGTCAGAGAACAGTGAACAAAACCCCAAAGACAAGTATTTACCGCATAAACAGAAAGGCATAAACATTGACCACTTTCGCTCAAACCATTGTTCGACATAAAAGAGAAATTTATAAGAGAGAAACCGATACAACTTCGCCAAATAACAACATTACGTCCCCTGCTTACAGTGCTGCCTCGCACCCGCAATGCACAGCAAAATTCTGACGTATTCACAAATATAAACATAACTCCTCCATAAAACAAGCAAGCAGACACACAAATCCACGTGTACACACAAATGAAAATGGGTCTATAATATGACTGGGGTAAAATGGCCTTGAGCCTCAAGCCCTTTGCTCAGAACCCAAAAAGGCCTTGAATAGACAAGCCTCAAATCACATTGTCGAACAAATCTGGTATTAAGAAGAGGAAGAGAAGACTTTGCCCCAATTTACCGTCTCTGAAGACTTTAGTTAAGCTAGTTACTCTGGAGCTTAGGTGGAGATGAGGGGCTACGCTAGTGTGTGTGTGTGTATAAATCCCTCTTCGTGTTTTAGGGACCGGGAGAAGGGGCCACTGGTCGCCAGACGCCCAGAGTCTGACACTCCTTCAACTTGAACCCCCCTCTCGCCAAGTCTGTGTTTACCCGCACCAAACAATAGGCCTGCTATTGGCAATTAAATGCCATTTGGAGATCCCTGGTGCAAGTTAATGGTATTACTGTTGTGATTCTTTCTCTGAATGGTGTGAGGGATTTCTTTCTGCACCAATAAAACACAGCTCACCGTCTTACCAGCATTACATAGCTTACCTAAGGCTTATGATTCACGGCTGTGTGATTACCGTTTGACTGTTTCTTTAAACGGCATAGTCACAGCTATGGCTGCCGGGCCAGTCTGCTGGATTGCCTCATATAGCCTCATTACCACTTTCATTTGTCTCGCCATGTTGCCTGTTGGTCGCGAGTTGCTGTTAATCTCCAAATTGAAATACGGCAGTCCTGTGTGGAAGTGTGTTATTCACTCACATAATTGTTTAACTTTGACATTTTGTAACACCACTGTTCTTTTCCTTTTGCATGTTTCATCTTTCAAAATCATTTTTTTTGGGGGGGATGTGCACACACACCACCTTATCAGTGTGACAAGTGTCAGAATGGTTTTGAGATACTGGCTTCTTATTTATTTTCCACTGGTAAGTCGTTGCTTACCTCATCAGTATAGCGCCTTTTACTTCTAGGTTTATATTCAAACATCAGAAAATAACACTGAATGTATGTACAGCACAAAAAAAGAGCAGTTATTTCTTCACTTTTTTACATCTTGGTCTAAGAATCCTTTCACAATGTCTACTATAGCTCCCACCCTCCGCTCTCACCCTCTCTGTCCCTCGTCACTTGTTTGCCCAGAGATCCTGTTTAGTGTGTCTTTTTCTCCCAGACAAGGGGCTTTGAGAGGAATATGAAAAGACAGATTTAAAGGTGAGAGGTGCTGGGGGGGTGGAGGAGGGAGCGGAGGGCTGTACTATAATAGCTCTCCTGCTACATTCAGATACTGAACTGGAAGAGGAGGGGTTCACCAATATAAAAAAATCCTCCTCAAGCAAAGGTCAAGTTTCTGAGGAGAGAGGAATTGAGTGGGGAAGAAAAATTGTGAATGTGTTTAACTGGCTAAATGATTTTTACCCAAAAGATGACACAGCGCTGACCCTCAAAGTGATAGATATCTTCTTTATTAACTGAGAGAGTGTTTAATATTCCGGTCATTATGCAGGAGCACTGTATGCATTGTTATTTCTAAACACACAATGTCTAATATTTTGACTTCAGTAAGAGATTTTTAGGTATTTAGGTTGTATTATTTTATTGACATTATAATTTATAAGAATTACTATAATTTTGCATAATTGTTTTTTTGGCTAGCTATTTTATGGCATTATTTGGTCTTTTTGGTTGAATTTTTATTTTATTTTAGTAGTTGTTTTGTTGGATGGATGTTTTTCTGTAGTTCTTTTATTTCCAACCTTCTGATATTCTCTATTAAGAATTAATAGATGGCAGTAAACAATGGGGAGAAAATTGGATAACAAGATTAAGGACTGACGCGAGTCAGATTCAAACCCATTTCTCCAGACTGAGCACTATAACTCAGTGTGTCAGTGCATGCTACTGTAGTTTCAGCCTCTCCATTTGTGATAGAAAATCACTTTTTAACCGTTATTCTGCTTACATTTTTATTTTTTATTTTTAAACCAGCAATTCCTTACATCTGCCAAAGGTGTTCCCTAAAACATGGCACATAAATGTAACATCCAAGACATAAAACTGTGGGTTTAGAAGCCTGTCTAAAATGCCAGAGGGTATACAACAATCAAAAGTGTACATGTCTAGTTAAAGGAGCCAATTAAGTAATGACATAGCGGGGGAGTCAGGATCAACACTGCCTGAGGAAAACCCATCTGAGAAACACACACACTTACACAGGGCTGTCATAGCCACGGGCTCTTTCACCTCTCACACACTCTGTGTGTCAATAGCAGCTTAGTTGCATAAACTGTACTCTGTGGCATCATAGGGAATATTATTAATAACATTGTAATTGTTTACCTGGTTGAATGTCATTGTCATTCTGTCTGCACAAAAAAATGTTCAGGAGAATAATTGTTTTTAACATAAACTGCATGTAAAATAAATTGCATTGTAAGTTTTTATTATATGTCACAATGTTTTTACTGTGTTTTTTATAAAATAAATTTGAAAAAACCAAGCCCAAACTTTTGAAAGGTAGTATATATGTTGGACATTTGTGCATAATATGAACAGATTTTAGGTAAACAGCAGAGGCAGAACAGGGAATTATTGTGGAATAATTAGGACATTTTGTAGTCTGGATTTAAACTTGAACTTAAAATTAAGTCACGCTCATTAGCATCAATATGCAGATTCGTTGGGCCTGAAACATGCTTTATGCAAGTTAATGAAGGCAAGTACTTGATTTTTATGCATTGACAAGAAATTGTTGGGGAAAAAAAGTCTATATTTTTGTTTTCTTTGCACACAAAAAGTATTGTTGTAGCTGATGCTATTGTTGTAACATCAGTGGTTCAACCATAATATTACAAAGCTATGAGAATACTTTTTGTATGCAAAGAAAACAAAAATAACGACTTTATTCAAAAATTTGTCTATTCCAACCTAGCGCCATTTTTGAGAGTTTCCACTGAACACGAACAGCATATGATATTCTGTGTCACCTGCATCATGCGGATATGTTTTCTACGTCGTTTACGCTTTGACTTGAATGAATACAACGTATCTGTGTGTTGTTGTTGTTGTTTTTGTTGGTGTTTTTTTTTTTTTTTTGCATACAAAAAGTAATCTCTTAGCTTTGTAATATTATGGTTGAACTGCTGATGTCACATGAATTATTTTACCGATCACATTGCTGTCTATGGGAGAGTCAGAGAGCTCTAAGAATTCATCAAAAATATCTTAAACTGTGTGCCGAAGATGAACGGAGGTCTCACTGGTTTAGAACGACATGAGGGTGAGTTATTAATGACATAATTTTCATTTTTGGGTGAACTAACCCTTTATCGTTTTACTTCAGTGGTCATTTATTTTTCTGTCAGGTCAACAAGTATTGTTACGGAAGAGCAACAGTTTATAGAAAATCTTGCAGAGCAAGTATAATTTAGTTAAACTGTAACGTTTACATAGATTTGAAGGTAACTCATTACGGCCACAGCAAAGCCAGAAAACGTTGCATATGTTCAAACATTACCGTCTGTGTTAGTTTAATTGGTGTAACTCCTTGTCAGAGGAGATAAGTTATCCAATATGGCAGTTGTGAGGATTTTTTTGTTGCAGTAATTACTATAAGGGAGAATTTTATATAATTATTCTTGCAGAAAAATGGAACTGTCATTTCATAAGTCCATTTTTGTGCATCAAAGAGATGTTGACTCTCACCTTTCCGTCTGATTTGGTATTGTTTTGTGGTTTTCCTATCTACACACGCTGCCTGCAAGGAATTAACCCTTTCCACCACTCAGCCTCGATATCAAGTAATAACTATATCAATGAAGAACAGATGAAGAAACCTGGCTAATCCAACCAGTGCCTCTTTATTGAGTGTATGACTGCAAGATAACGAAACGATAGAGTAATTCATCCTCTCGACCCGCTGACTCCCAGTCAGAACCTAATCCCTGACCCAGGCCCGTATCTCGGACTATATGGGAAAAAAATATTCCCAGTCTCGCTTGATCCTCCCTCCCATCTCTTTCCCCAGGGACTCATCTCCTGCAGCGCTGCAATTTAGAGCATTTCAGCCCTAGCTATGATCTTAATTAGCTACACCTCCATTTGATTTCTCTCTCGCATGCACTCCTTGCGTTCCTCCCTCCCTCTCTTTCTCTGTCTCGCTCCCTCTCGCTCTAATTAAGCTCGGAGCGATCCTTGGCCGAGGGTCTCCGTGCGGGTGAAGAGAGACAGAGAGAATCTGTTGGCCAGGGATTACAACCTTAAGCTAAGGCCACATCACAGGCAATCATCTCCCCCACCTCCATCTCCCCCCTCCAACGTCCCCAAGTACCAGTGCAGCATCAGCCTATGTTGTCCATTAATTTGCCTTGTATATTAAGCAGCCCCTTAACTTGAGTCAAAGATGATTTCCCACTCTCAGGCAGATGCTGTAATGAGACAGAGAGAGGTGATTGGTTTTAGTGTCCGACACACGCGAAGAGCCCTGCATTTAGTGTGGCCTCCCACTTCCACTTGTGTCCTCGGGTTAACAGATGTTTATGGGTGCATTTGAAGTCGAGAGGCAATTGAATTTATAGAGGGCCGAGTCTAAAACCACTCAGTAATGATGTTCAGAGTAAATGAGAAATTAGCTGCTAGTTAATTCATGCAAGTGACTTTTTAACCAATGATATTTAATATGTAATAATGAGATAACAACAGTAATGTTGTGCAATATTATTGTAATTTAAAATAATGGTTTACTATTTTATATACTGTAAATTATGTTCATTCCTGTGATGCAGTGCTGAATGTGTCACAATATCCTTCAAAATCATTCTGCCTTATTAATAATATGCTGATGTTGTCTATTTGTAATAAATGCTGTTCCTATTAACTTTATATTCATCAAAGAATACTGAAAAAGTATGAGAGGTTCCTAAAATAAAAAAATTAAGCAGCACGACTGTTTCCAACATTGATAATAAGTCAGCTTATTGTAAATAAATCAGAATGATTTCTGAAGGATCATGTGACACTGAAGACTGGAGTAATGGCTGATGAAAATTCAGCGTGAAGCACAAGAATAAATTATATTTAAGGTATATTAAGATAGAAAACTGTTATTTTAAATTTTAATAATTTTACAATATAACTGTTTCTTCTGTATTCTTTATCAAATAAATGCAGCCTTAATGAGTTTAAGAAATGTCTTTAAAAACATTAAAAATCTTGAAATATTGAATGTCGGTATAGATATAGTATGTATGTATGTATGTATAAATAAACACACACACACACACATATGTTTGACCCTGGAGCACAAAACCAGTCTTAAGTCACTGGGGTATATTTGTAGCAATAGCCAAAAAACATAGTATGGGTCAAAATTATTGATTTTTCTTTTATGCCAAATAATTAGGATATTAAGTAAAGATCATGTTACATGAAGATATTTAGCAAATTCCCTACCCTAAATATATCAAAACTTCATTTTTGATTGTAATATGCATTGCTAAGAACTTAATTTGGACAACTTCAAAGGTGATTTTCTCAAATATTTAGATTTTCTTTGCACCCTCAGATTCCAGATTTTCAAATAGTTGTATCTCGGCCAAATATTGTTCTATCCTAACAAACCATACATCAATGGAAAGCTTATTTATCTTTCAGCGAATTTTACATCTCAATTTTGAAAAATTGATACTTAAGACTTGTTTTGTGGTTCAGCGTCACACATGTCTGTTAGAATTTTTTTCAATTCATCTGCTACTTGAATGTGTGGTTAAAAGTTAATTATAGACCCAGGTACACAGTAGATTTTTTTTAAAGACTGCTCTCTCTCTGTTTCGACTCCCTTTCTTCCATACTCACTCTCTCTCTCTCTTACGATGAAAGTGCACTAGCTGCTGGTTCCACTCTTACTGAGAGGCAGGCCAGTGATTAGTGGGGCGGAAGGCCAGCGCAGCCCCTTTCATTTGGGCCTGGGGGGGGGCGGCGAGGGGAGGGCCACGGCGGTGTATCTGTGGCTGACAATGGCGATTACCTTCCCCTTTATCTGGCCAAAAGAAGGGGCTTTGAGAGAGCAATCTGAGGAGTGGAGGAAATGGCACGACACGGGATTAGCCACACAACAGGATGGTAAATTAAATGTTGGAGATGAAAGAATGAGCTCTGACATGCATCAATAGAGAGCATTGGCTGCATTCTAATAATGCAGAGGAAAGAAATACCTGCAGAGATTAGTAAAGGGGGAAAAGGGAGAGGGTGAGAGAAAGAGCGACACCGAGAGAGGATATGAAATCAAATGAATGGCTGACCGTAGCCGGGAGGTTAACCGTGTGCACATGTGTGTTTGCGTTTACATTAGTGTCCCTGTGATCAAAGATCAATCACAAACATACTGTTATATATCACACAGAAGGTTTCTGAATGAAGTATACGGTGAGAATTTGAGGATTGTACATACACTTGTCTGAGTGAACTTCATTCAACCATCATTTCTCACAGCAAATACACACTTTCCTATTAGAGAGAGAGTGTCACTGATGGTGCCTGAGACCAATCTGGAGCGGTTCCCAATGTCTCTATCCAAGAGGAGGACAAATGTACATCCTGATTGACCAGTACTGTTGTGAAATATTGTCCATTTCTCACCAAATACACTATAAAAATGACAATTACAACACAAAATTGTAAGCAGATTTAAATGATACGGATCAAAATCCAGATGGCAGATATACTATTCCTATATTTGATATAATATCACCTGAAATAAAATTATTATTAGTAGTCATGGTAATAATATTTTTAATATAAAAGGTTTTTAGGGAGTTGCACCACATGCCCTTTTACAACTTCAACTGATGTTGCCTTGTCATAAAAAGGTCAATTTACAAGACTTACTGACCTTGACAGTAATGAGGGTCTACAGGGTCCTCTCTATGAGGTCTTTATTGTAAATGTTTTTTACATTTTAGTTGCATAGCATGAATTTGGTGCACCACACAAATGATTACACTGACAAATGTTTTTCAAATATAAATAACCAGTGACGTGGTTTTGCTGTTTATTTATTTATTTATAAGAAACAACTGATAGATAATGGCAAACTAACAAAAAAATTACTTCACTTTTTCTTTTTTCTTTTACATCAGGACCTGACTTTTCATAGTAGAGATATTTATGTCAGAAAAAAGTCACTGACTGAAATATTATATGTCTGAATTGATTACTATGAATTTTATTAATCACAGGAAAAAAACATGCCTCAACCTGTTTTACCCATCTACATTGTTATGGCTTAAAAACACTTTTACCATAGTGCACAACTTCGACATAACTCACTGGACATTTCACTTTTTGGAAGTGTCACAAAGTGTGCAAGAAGCAACCTAATATAATTTTGTAGCAATATTGCCACAAGTACATTTTTCCAGTAAGCCTGGGTTGATTTCATTTGACCACTGATCCGAGAGCAGCCCATGATCAAATAAGGATTCAGATTTAAATTATTTAAAAACCATATTACTCAAATGATGTTTGTTTGTCCACAGGTTATGTCGAAGAGATTCAGCAATTGCCCCAGATAAGCACCTAATCTGTTACAAAACATAAAAATGTAGGGCAGAGACTTGGTTCAGTGCATTGGTTGTTGATTGAATATTGAGATGTGGGCACTGCACTCAAAAATAGAGGCGGATGAATGCAAGCTTGCAGGTGTTTGATGTAAGTGGACTAAATTAGAGATGTCCTGCGTATGTCAAAATCCTTAAAACTTTTTCTTGTAAGAACAACAAATCTAAGTATTCCATGATTCTCAATTGTCCCCTTTGCAAATGACACTGTCTTCTCCCAAGAGCTTTCATAAACCCTTATTTTCCTAGCATGTGTTTCACAAACAAGTACAAGCACACAAAAAGCATCCCAATCCAGCTGCCTTTGGAAAAAGCATCTTCTAAAAAACCACCACATACACACCCTCATTAGGTTCTTCTCTCTTGACTGGCAGGTATTAGCCGTGGAGAAAGAGCGCGAGGAAAACAGAGGAAGAGGCGAGAGGATGAATAAGGTAAGAGATGACGGTATTCATGACAGATGCACAGAGAGACAGAGATATGACAGACAGGCGAGTGAATGTGCAGGAAAAGAGAGATGATTCTATCAAAGTGATGCTTTATCAGTGTTATTAACCCAGCCAGTCAGGAAGATGAAGAGGGTTTGAGCTTAAGCCCTGCAACAATAGTGCACAACAAAGGCACTCTTATGGGCCCTATCAGAGCCAAATATCAAATCAGCTCTCTCTGAATGATCCTGCCCAGCAGAAGCAGAGTTTTGCTGAACCTGTGGCCCCAGTCTCACACACCTCCATGCACTACATACAAGCTGATAAGAAAGCACTTACACACACACACATCCAAATACATGCTGATAAGGGAACGTTGCTTTCTCCCCAAACAACGACACGTCTCTGGTTTCATTCCTCTTCATACTGCAGTGCAGTAGTGTGTCTGTCTTTTAGCACAATGCAGTGAATATGAAAGGAATTCTACAAAGCTGATATGGAATGCTAGAAAATGAGATGTCAGAAAAACTCAATGAGACCGAACAGTCCTGTATGAATAAGCGGGTGATGGGACTTTGAAATATTTCCTATATGTATATTATGGAGACGCTGCGCAATTATGCATAGAAATGGCATTATGAAACAGGCTATGATTGAATGGGCCACATTTGAAACGGTAAAACTTCAAAAGTTATTAAATAGCCAGTACATACACCAGTGAGCCACATCAACTGAATTATACATTAAAGTCTATTTTTTTTAGTTGTTTATAATAACTATTCACTTTTAGAAATGTTGAACATTGAGCATGATATATTAAGGTTTTTTTGTTTGTTTGTTTGTTTTTTTGCTAAAGGGAACATTTATCCAGTTTTCCCAGAATATTGCAGCCAAGGAACGGAAGCCAGTGCTCTACAACTGATTGTACATTCATCTTTGGCTAAATTATAAAGTACTTAAAACATTTTAAATGTACTTTTCTTTAGGCTAATGTATCTTTTATTATTTGTTTACTTTTGTTTTTTGCTAAACATTTAACTGAATTTAATTTTACCCACAACATGAAGATTTGTGTATTTTGTCATAATGCTATTGCTTCCCTTTTGTAAAAGGATTAAGTCACTTAATTTTGTAATAGTGATTTTTTTTTAAAGAAATGCAAAATTTTACTCATCAAAGATTGTCAGAAACAACAGTAGAGACTTGCATTGTAAAAAAAAAAATTGTAATATAAATTCTTACTTTCAAATTTGTATTTATCGAAGAATCCTGAAAAAAAATAAAGTCATAATAATTGTTACGTGAGCACCAAATTAGTATATCAGACTGATTTCAAAAGAATCGTGTGACACTGAGTAATGATACTGAAAATTCAGCTTTTGAAATCAGTTATTTTAAACTAATAATATTTCATAATGATCCTGTTTTGAATCCATTTTTGATAAAATAAATGCAGCTTTGATGAGCACAAGAGGCTTTAAAAAAAACTATACAACCATGTAGAGATTATACAAAATTACATAATAACAATAAAAATATAAAACAGTACTTGCAATTCAGTTAAATGTTTAGCAAATACTAAAAAAATTAATAGATTAATACATTTACAAAAATGCTGATTACTTTTTAATTTAGCCAAAGATTGCCTACAATCTGTTTTCAGAGCACTGGCTTCCAATCCTTGACTGCAGTATTCTGAATTGAATAAATGTTCTTGAAGAATTTCCTTTTTTTCCCCTAAGCAAATAAATAAATCTATCATTCTGTGAATGTGTCATACAGTATTTGATACCAACTGTTTGTGGTTCAACAAAGTAGGAGTGGAGGAGCGTGACTGTTTTTATCAGAGGACAATTCAGTCAACTCACACGCCAACACGCAGCCGCTCAAAACTATTTTCCGTTGCTACAGTGGCATGAAAAATCAGCTCATCCGAGCAGTCTCTGTCACCCCTCCTGAGAGCCACGCCACACATGGTCACCTTTGAACTCTCCGAGACAAAACCTCACGCTCCCTCTCCTCGCCATATGCCTGAGGACTCCGAGTAAAACGTCCTTGTGCCGAATGGCACTTGGCAGAGAGCGAAAGACACCAGCAATTTCATTATCCCACAATGACAGGCTAATTATTGTGTTTGTTTGCCACAAATCACTGTACAACAGACAGCATGTCCGTGTCCTGTTTTCAGCATCTTAATTACTTCCTCTCGTCCATCCGTGTTGCCTTGCCGCTGCTGTTTGTTTGCATATAAAAGGCAGTAGCTAATTGTCTGGTCTATAAATATTCGGTGTGCAATTAGCAGGCTGGCCTGCCTTTGCTGAGTGTTATCACCCCAGCGTTTGGAGCACTGAGAGAACCGTGCGCTCAATTCCCCGTATCTAATGGCAGTTTGATAGCGGCAAAAGGCCCTTTTGTTTTCCGGAACAAACAACAGCCTGATGTTGTCCTTTCTGAAGTCTCCTAGTTCATGCTGTTTACTCTGCGAAACGCATGTAGAGACATTTGCAGTGGGAAATTGCGTTTAGCTGAGAGCGGCTTGTTCAACACAGGTAGCCGAGCTTCAAGGTGAAGGGTCCAGCGACTAGCAAAGTCGTTCTGAGATAAAGTTTGTGTTTTTCAATTGTGTGTGCGCTTTGATGGCCCTTGTACTCTATTTTCATTCTGCTTGTTTCCCAACATTTTTGAAGAAAACTATCTAGAGAGTAGACCAAAAGATAAATGCAATTCCAGTCTACGTTTCCATTTGGGCAGCATGGCATGGTTTATTTACAAACTGTTTCAATGGATTGAAACTCTGGAAAAGTCTGGAAAATTGGGTCCAATACTGTTAATTAGATAGATAGATCATATATGTCAACATACTATTCACATAATATTGTTAATAATTGTTCTTTGTAGCTAGTTGGAACTTTTAGCTTTTATGTGATGTCATCATTCTCCATATCATGGTCACTCCAGCGTTTTCCCAAAAATTTAGATTTCGCAGCACCACAGTGGAAAAAGAAACTACAAACGTTACTGGTCTGCAACGGCCTGGTTTCCGTTCGACATGATGGTGGAAAAGAGTCATGGTTATGGTTGTGCTTCAAAAACACACGCTCTGTGAAAGGTGAACGTGTGCCGTTGTGACATAAAATAATCGTTTTGAGTACTGTCAAGATGTGTGGCATGAATGTCGATTACCACCAAATGTTCATTCCATGGTAACTCTTATAAATAATGCAGCGTAGCATTCTAGAGTATTTAAAAAGCAGTTGTGTAAACATTTTTATTATAATATTTTTAGTAAATATCAGTGTTATCTGAACTCTAACGTTATAGTTCAAACAATGAAATAATATTGAATTAATAGGTCTTACTTGTCTTATATGAATAATTTGTAGTTTTGCATTAATGATAAACCCCACTCACTTTAATATATATGGAGAGTAGCACTTTTGACATCTGAAGCTTATCATCTGGGAGAGAAGCAATGGATTAAATAAAGGAGAGAAAAAAAGTAAGAGATGGGAGAGTGAGAATATAACTTAAAGGGGCAGTTTAGTGCAAGAGAAAGAAGGTCTGTTCACGGATGCGTGCTGCTCAGCTTGACCTGCTAAAGTGAAGACATGAAGTCTTTCATCTACCCTGAGCATGACTCTTCACAGAGCAAATGAACCTGTCCACGCACACACCTCTCCACTTTTACACACTGCTCTGCAAGCAGTGAAGTGTGAAGAAATCACACAGCCTGGGAAAATCTGGACCATCTTAGACAAACAGCAGCTCCAAATTTTTGGATGATTTCTTTAATAAAAGAGACTGGAGGTTGCTTATGCTTATCAAGGCTGCATTTAGTTGATCAACAAAAATTTTGTGAAATATTATTGCAATTTAAAATCATAGTGTTTTATCTTAATATACTTAAAATATTATTTATTCATGCGACGCTGTATTTTCAGCATCATTCCTCCAGTCTTCAGTGTCACATGACCCTTCAGAAATCATTCTGATTTGCTGATTTATTATCAGTGTTGGAAACAGATGTGCTGCTTAATATTTTTGAGAACTGTGGTATTTTTTTTAGGATTCTTTGATAAATAAAAAGTTAAAGAGAACAGTGTTGATCCGAAATAGACATTTTGTGTTACACTATACACTACTATTCAAATGTTTGGGGTCAGTAATTTTTTCTTTAAAAAACTTTATTCAGCAAGGATGTGTTTAGTGGATATAAAGTGATAGTAAATACTAATATTGTTACAAAATATTTCTATTTGAATAATTTAAATAATCAAAGAAAAAAGTATCCCGGTTCCAAAAAAAATATTGAGCAGCACAACAGTTTCAACACTGATTATAAATCAGCATATCAGAATGATTTCTGAAGGATCATGTGACACTGAAGACTGGAGTAATGATGCTGAAAATTCAGCTCTGTGTCAGAGAAATAAATTATATTTCAATGTAGATTTCAATAGTAGTAATTGCAATAATATTTCACAATAGTACTGTGTTTTCTTTATTTTTGGTCAAATAAATACAGCATTGATGAACGTTAAAGACTTCATTAAAAAGCATTAAAAATCGTACTGATCCCAAACTTTATAATACATGAAATGCACAAATAAACTGATAAAACTCAATATGAATCAGAAAGAGCGTTCAAAGAGAGCAGTTTAATTATTGCCTCAGTTTTCTCAGCTGTAAGGCTGCAGTGCTGTATCATTCAGCTACACCCTATGTATTGGAAAAAGTAGCTCTTTACTGGAAAAACTTCTCTATTTTGAAAACAGCTGAGCTCCTGTCACGCCACTGTGCTAGTAGCATCGCTACTTTTCGTCAGTTAGCCTACTCCCCCAACAATTGTGATATTCACTACTGAAACAAACATAAGAGAGAAGGACAATGAGAAAAAAAAAACAGAGATAGCAATGTCAAACTCGTGGTAAAGATACACCAAAGACATTTTGGAGAAGGCTTCTGGTACCAAAGACTTGTGGGAGGGGGGCGGCTGAAGAAGAGGACTATGGGAAGGGCAGCGGATGAGGGAGTTTGTTAATTAGACTGGCTGTGATCTTCTGGTCTGGGGGAAAGGCAGAGGAAGAGCTAGTTGTTTGGACTTCTGAAGTCATATGAAAGGTGCGGTAAAGGATGACTGTACTCTAATAAGATTATTAAGTAGCTTAATTTACGAGTGGTGGCACATATCAGTGGCCACTTGGGCTCCATATTACAGGCTGGAGGAGAGATTAGCCTCAGTCGTCAGTAACCAAAACATGATTACCCAGCAGAACAGAAGTCTGCCTGCTTCACAGGGTCCTGACAGAGTCCTGCTGCACATAAAACACTTGGATTAAGAAAACGAGATGCGTACGCTAGTCATCGGTGACACCACACAGATACCAAGAGTTGAGCGTAGGATGCTGTTAGAATCTGGGTCACTGGGGAACAGCTGCCAAAAAACTATAATAATGTATAATTACTAAGTAATAACCTTGTTCATGTGTAATTACTGTGCTATTAATGTATGTTGTTTTATTGTATGTTTTTTACTTTACTTTTTACTGTATTTTAAGGACCAGTTCTCACTATTAACAAACTATAAACCATGACCTTTGCCTCAATAAGCTCCTAAGTTGCTGCTTATTAATAGTTAGTAAGGTAGTTGTTAAGTTTAGGTGTTGGATAAGATTAGGGATGTAGAATATGGTCATGCAGAATATGTGCTTTATAAATACTAATAAAAAGCCAATATGTTAATAATAGGCATGCTAATAAGCAATTAGTTATAATTTAGCAAAATAATGACAATGGGTACCTATACTAAAGGGTTAACAACATTTTTATAATGGTCTAAAATATAAAGGTGGATGTCATGTAGTAATTATATAAAATCTTCAGATATTTACAATGCCAGTTTTTTTGTGTTTTTTTCATGATAATAACTTTATTTGTAGCCATGTTATGTAACTCAGAGGATAGGTTTCCAGTCTCTCAACTACTTCTAAAATGAAAATGAAGTCATTGTCTTCATCTTAACTTACCCACATCTGCATCTCTGTGTTTCCCAAATTGATGATGGCTAGAGGTGTAATGATATACGTATTCTTACTACAACAACAAAATAGTTTCAGTATATTGTATGTACCACTTCAATGTTGCAAATGCATCTAAAAATTTTAATGCAGAACACTGTGCACAGCTTACACCTCTAATGATGACACTTCAAAAAAGCCAAATCATAATATATGTAAGTAACAATATACACTTTGTTCCATTTTCCCATTATGTTAACATAGTTATATAACATTTAGTTACATGCATGTAACTATGCATTTATTGTAATTATAATAGTAAGTACATGTAACGTGTAACAAGGACACCTTAAAATAAAGTGTTACCAAAAATGTTATGCTAATTGTTAATGTAAGTTAATGTATTAATTAATGTTACCTAATGGGACCTTATTGCAAAGTGTTACGAAAGTGTCTTCTATCAAAACAAAAAAAGTCAAAATATGTCTAGTCTATCCTAAGGTCACTGGCTTCTATTGTCCTAGTCTAAAACGATATCATCAATAACATGGGCTTCTTGTTTTTTGACTGATGTTTGTAAATCGCCCAGCCGTCTCAAGCTAACCAGAAGGCAAAGAGTCTGTTTACCCTTGAAAGCCAGTAACTTTTACATTTCCTGTTGGCGTGCCACCGCTGCGGGCCCATTATCCAACATGACTATGCAGACACATGGACCAGTAATGAGATGCGTTGAGTCAACATGTCCTACCGTCCAAACACCGCTGGCTGGTTCAAGCCAACACTCAAACTCCTCTGTCTCCCATAGGGACATCCCATATATGCATACCTCTGTCTCCGTAATAGAGACAGTACCAGATTTATAAAACATTTGTGAACCTGGACCACAATACCAGTCTGAAGTTTCAGTATTTCGAAATTGAGATTTATACATCATCTAAAAGCTGAATAAATAAGCTTTCCATTGATGTATGGTTTGTTAGGATAGGACGATATGTGCCCGAGATACAACTATTTGAAAATCTGGAATCTGAATCTGGAATAATTTGCTTTTTATAGTAATGCATACACTCACTGGCCACTTTATTATGTATACCTTTCTAGTACCTGGTTGGGCCGCTTCATAACTGCTTTAAGTTTTTATAGCATAGATTCAGCGAGGTCCTGAAACATTCTTTAGTGATTTTGGTCCATATTGATATGATAGCACCATGCAGTTGCTGCAGATTTGACAGCTACACATCCTTGAAGCTATTCTTCCATTCCACATCCCAAAGCTGCTCTACTGGATTGAGATCTGGTGACTGAGAAGGCCATTTTAGTATTGTGGACTTATTGTCATGTTCAAGACGGGCTATTTGAGTTTCTGTTGACTTTCTGTCTGCTTGAACCAGTCTGGCCATTGTCCTCTGACCTCTGCCATCAACAAGGCATTTTCACTGGATATTTATCTATTTCAGACCTTTCTCTGTAAACTCTAGAGATGGCGTAGACCAGCAGTTTCTGAAATGCTGTCTGGCATCAACAACCATACCACAGTCGAAGTCTCTTAAATCACCTTTCTTCCCCATTCTGATGTTTAAAGTTCAGCAGATTGTCTTGATGATGTCAAGATGCATTGAGGTGCTCCCATGTGAATGGCAGATTACATATTTGCATTAATGAGTAGTTGAACAGGTGTAACTAATATATGGAAATAAAATAAATATGAGTGTTACAAAAATGATGGGTCACACTTTTAAGGTCGAATTCTTGCTATTAACAAGCCATTGACTATGACTTTTGCCTCAATAAACTCCTCAGCTGCTGCTTATTAATATTTAGTAAGGTAGTTGTTAAGCTTAGGTAATGGATAGGATTAGAATATGTTCTTTATAATTTTGTGTACAAATAAACAGACAATATGTTAATAATATGTTAATTATAGGCATGCTAATAAGCAACTACTTAATTGTGAGAATTGGTCCCTTTACTAAAGTGTTTGCAAATTATGAAATAAAACATAAATAAAAATTAGAAAGCCAGGACACTGTTAATACTTTTCTCTTTACAACAGAGATCTGCCTCAGTTTTAGTCTTACTGCAGGTCATTAACAAAAGAGAAAGATTTGGTGCTTTGACACTTACTATATATATATTCTCAAGTCCTTGATTCTAATAAGCAATGGAAATGTTAATGTGTCTGCTTTTATCTAAGTCAAATAGGAAAAGGAAATAAAGGAAAAACCTTTCTGAGAGTTTCCGTTTATCAGAGACAAGCACATTCTATCTAAATTCTCCAGCTACTTTTAGAGGACTTACGAAACTTCTTGCAGAAGTTAATATCATGCAGTGTTTTAATTTTATGACTATAACCATTTATTTCTGAATTAGGGTAACTGTCGGGATATTTTAAACTTGGATCTCTTCCAAGAAATAACACTTTCTGGTTGTCAAGTGTGAGTGGAATATATCCATAGTTCATATGATTTATTATAAAACAACTTTTTGAAATGACTTTTGGGAAGATAGTCGAAGTAACAGTGCTACAGCGGCTCAGTGAAGTCTGAGAAAAAGTTTGTTTGTCAGTGCTACTTAAAAGAAATATGCTGTCAAGTATATAAAGTAAAATTACTGTCTTATCCATTTTTATTTTTATTTTTTTTTACTTATTATTTATTTCATGAGTTCGCCTGGCCATTCAGTCCTGCCAGATAATGGAAAATTAACTTGGCTTGTATTTCGGTCGTGTCAAAGGAAGGTAGATGAATGCAAGGTGCACAGGTGAACAAAATTATAATTAGTAGTAAAACTAACAGAACAAGAACTAAACATAACCCTAACAGTGTGCTGTCCGCGAAGGAAGCTCGAACCCAAGGCTCCGAGTAAGAAGCCCCTATAATGACACAGTGTGGAGGAATTAGAGAAGAAGGGGAGGTGGAGGGATGCTGAAAGAATGGTCACTGGAACGGAGCAATGACTGCTACTTATGTGCGATCAAAATGATGACTGACCGATTGGATGATTAGGCTCCTCCCCAACCTGCATTGTGAACTTATTCACAATAAGTGCTAGTGTTAACTGGGGTTAGTTTTTGACTATTTACTAGAAACTAATGCTTTAATTGACTAATTGGCAAGCCCCTCCCCTCGAACACAGATGAGCCAATGGCAGTTGAGTATCAGTTGCACAGGGACTGGTACTCTGACATCTTGAGGTTTCAGTGCCATCGAGAAACACTGGAAGATCCGAAGCGCTCGTCAGTTTGATGCTGTTTATACTAGAAAAAGAATAAAAGACTGTTCCTGGGGTTCTTGTTACACTGATACCATGTATCCTGAGACGATAGGCAATGTAATTTGGAATTTATTTTATTATTCAACATTCATTTTCTGGTTTTCATACTCTCATTTAATTACCTCTTTCTCATCTGCTCAGTGTCTGTTAATATCATTAATATCTCTGGCTAAAACTAGCTAACGTTAAAGTTAGTGAGTCCAAGCTAACGTACAGATATAACAGCTAACTATTCTCACATCAGAAACACATAAATGAAGGTCTACATATAGTTCCTCATATTAAACTGGTTAAATGTAAATTAATCAATCTTAAGGGGCGGTCACACTAGACTTTGAACATGCTAAATTATTTCGGACGCCGCTGCGAATATGGGCGGGAGCAAGATATAACGGTTTCCCCTCAGTTATCACAACATGGATTAATATGTGTGCTTGTAGTGTGTCTTTTGCGATGGCGTCGAAAGCGTCTTATTATATTGTACTGTCTGTATCTCTCTCCCTAAGCAATAAAAAATTATAAAACATGTCCTCGTTCAAATGTAGCATCTGTTCCTGTTTCCACTGACACTGCAAACCATGCAGCTTCTTTTTTATTTTATTTGTATAATCTTTTAAATATGTACTATATAAAATAGGACGCTGCGCTACAGCTAAAGTTTCCTTCATTTTTTAATTTCTGTACAGAGAGGTCACGCAGTGACGTATCGATCTTCTACTGGTCCCACATCTTAATGTGATGTGAATTCGCAGGTCAGAGTTCACCAAACTTGAACTTTGGAACGCAGCAAAATTTTTCGCATGAGCTTGCGTTTCCGGTCTGACGCATTCACATGCGTATGATTGGAAGTCAATGGAATGAAAAGTGCAGTGTGACCGCCCCATTACACTGCAAAACATGAACAATGCGATATTGACGACCGTAACATGGCTTCTCCCATTTGTATTGCGATCTGTAAACCCTCACTTCAGAATTAATCGTTTCCTACCATATTTATTTTTATATATCATTTATATATCCCTCCATTGCATATTTGTGTCCTTCTGTGTCCAAAATTGATCAAAAACATCTTCGGACAATGTTTTCACACTGACAGTTGACATTGAAAGACATTGTGGGCAACTCAGTTTGTTTGTCCGAGGCAGCAACAGTAACTAAGGGGGGCGTGGCTTACCGATAGGTCAATTGCAGCTTTTAGTAAACTTGATCTATAATGTCCCGGTGACACCTTCTGCCTCTCTGTATTAAAATGGTTGGTCTGTTCCTGACACATTCCCTCCTACCTACATGGGAAGCTACATTCTAAGGCAGAGATGCACCTCACATGTGACTGATTTTGAATGTTTTACATAAGCAGCATCTATGCACAAAAGCGCTCAGCACGGGACACTTAACTCACGACTGATTCCAGTCATTTGCTCTTAGCATGTTGCTAAGCTAACAATCAAAACTGAGCACCTTTCCACAATTATTTTAAAACCAATAACTTATGTGAAGGATTCTAGTTCTTGAAACTGTACATGTTTGGTAGCCTCTCTGTTCCTGCCTCACTGTCTCTGCAGACAGTCTGGTAATTAAACATCCATGCCATCAGGCAGGCAGCTGGCAGCCCTCCCTCGAGAATGGCAATTAAGTCTGTAAAATATTTAGGCTACAAAACTGTACAAGGGGAGCCATCGTGGTGTGCAATCATTCACCGAATTCTGCAGAGACCCATGGACGGTCTTCCCCTGTGGCCTCCCATCTGTGTGATACATCGAGAAATATCACCTACGTATACACACCGCAAACTCCCCTGAGGCAGAGCCTTACAATCAGAGTACATTAACATTAGATCAAAGTAATAATTATGTAATGGCAAGGCTTAATATACACAAATATTAGCAGAGTGTGCAGCATTACTCATTGCAGCAGGGTTGCATTTAGTCTAATTTGTCTCATTTGTAAAAGATAATACACAGAAGCATGCAGTGTAAATAGCCGTGTAAATGAATATGTTAAATGTAATAAATATATAAAAAATGCTAGAAAAAAAAACGCACTGATTAAGAAATATTTATTTACTTTTGTAAAAACATTACTCACCCTTTAGCCTTCAACCTAGATATGACAATCCAATGTTTTTTTTAATAAACCAATACAAAAACAACTAAAATATTGAACAAAAAGATGCTTTATGTAATATGGTCATTATCTTTCATGAACACTTTTTTATTCTTGCACATCATGGCCATATCTGATGACCTCAGCACCCTGGTGTCAGGACATTTGAGAGACGGACTGCTTTGAGAACAGCGTGAATATCATTTCCATTTTACGCTCTTTAAAATGATCACTTCAGCCAGTGTAATTGGCCAATCCAAAGTACAGAGCCATGAAGAAAGGTCAGCTAATTTAATGGACCGAGGGTAGCCCTGAAATTAAAAAGAAAAAATACTGACATAAAGATACAGAAAATGTGCTTTAACACAAGCTAATGGGAAACCTAAACTAGGAATACTAATTGAAAACTGCATGTACATTAAAATATTTACCCTCTCTTGTTTGTTGGTTAACACCGTGAAAGAGTTTTCTGCAAATATTGAGATGTACACTGTAAAAGAATGCAACGTTATAACATACATGGAATTATGCATTGTTATACAGTTGCATGTGTAAATGTATAATTTTGCATAACCTTATCTTTGTTTCTTTGTTTTGCGAAACTATCTACACTGACAGACTTCCATATCAACTAATGTCGTTCACAAACAACAAAATGCAAATGTGCATCCGCAGCACATAAACACATATGTGTCTATGTATATGTAATGATGAGTTTTATGAATATCCACCAACTGCATCTTGACTGAAAATCACACAGACTAATGAGATCCTCTATGTACAATGAAGAACATTAATATATATGTAAATTAGCAGAGGAACAGGCTGTCATTGCTATAGCGCTTTCTCTCTCTCTCTCCATCTAATGTCTAACTCCGATTCGTTCGTATTTCCTCCTTCAGAATTGGTGTGTTTATACTCAAACTGTCTTGGGAGAAAAAAAAAGAAGTTATAAAGACTCAAACAAAGCAAAATGAATACTAAATGTCTCATTCATTTATTTATTTTGCACATGGGCCATGCGACATGGTTATTGATAGAATACGTTTGTTTATGCCAAGACTTTTCCCTCTGGACCACGCCATAAAAGAAAGTTAACTATTACTGTTTAAACAGAAACTAGAATTCTGTGTTTGACCTCAGAAGATGACCCCTTCTAATCCCTGTATGGGACCATTCTGAGGATACCAGTACAGCTGTTCCCAGATCAGTTGCTGGGTGAAGGCTAGGAAGCAGAGAGAGGAGGGGCCAGCTGTGAGGCGGGGGTTTGCGGTTGAGGGCCGCAGGTCGGTTGTTCAAAGCAAACTCTGTGCATTGTTGGGTGGCGGAGGATTAGTTTGATCTCTCCAACCCAGCAGAATTTGCCTTCTAATTAAAAGGGATAAAGAGGTAGGAAAATAGAGGGGCACTGTTGGGTGGGAAAGAAAGAGAAGGGGGTGAAAGGTTGGTTGAAAATACACTGATTGTAAGAGTATTTACTAGCTCAGCAGTGTATGGTATTGGCGGATTCAGTGTCTTGTAGCCAGTATTAGGCCATCATCATTGTCCTAGCTCACCCTCTTCCACTAAAAAGAGCAGCGGGGGTCAATACAGTTTCAAAGGCACTCAGATTACCAATATATTTGAAACACTACACTTTAGGACAAAACTGATGACGTGTGCAACTATTAGTTGTTGACATATTTTATTCCTAGAAGAAATATAGAAAAATCTGTTCACTGTAACAAAATTCTTTCACTGTATTAGACATATCTGATATATTGGAATAGAGAGAAACCCTTATGTTTTGATGCTTTAACCCTTTGATACATGATACTCAATACAGGAGACCGTTTTTAATCATTAAGCATGTGATGTTACATCTATATCACTCTTTCTGTTTCACTTTTTCTATTCCATTTTTATTTATGTCATTTAACTTTTAAATATTATATAACTTCAAAAATGCTGACGAAATTAGTGAAACTCAGAGTACCTCCGGAATATTTGTTACCACCCTTTTCTGCAGTTTCGTGCACTATACATTTTGAAAGGAATAATAAAAAAATGTTTTTCATATTGGTTTTTCTTTTTTCAGCAAGGACACATAACACTGTAAAAAGTGAGAGTAAAAAAAATTATAGAATAAATGTATCATAGTTTCCACAGAATTTTAAGGAATGTTTTCCACTGATGATAATAAGAAATGTTTCCTGAGCATCAAATTAGCATATTCGAATAATTTCTGAACACTGAATCTGCTTAAAAATTTGACTTCGCCATGACAGAAATAAAATACATTTCAAATATATATTAAAACTGAAATGTATATTAAAATATAATATTTTAACTGTTAAAATAGTTATTTCAAAATGGCATAATATTCCTGTTTTACTGTATTTTTATCAAATAAATGCAGCCTTTGTGAGCATGAAAATAATAAAATAGAATGATATATAATCTAATTTTGCATAACCACACCAGACCCCCAAAGGTGACTTCATTTGACCCCTTTTTTCTCATTTTCTTTAATATAATATAATATTCTTGAAAGATTCTAATATTTTTTCTTGAGCTTTAAATATTCCTGGTTCAGAGGATCAATGTGTTTGAACGGATTTAGTGTTTGTTAAGAGTTGTGCAATGTTAGAAGGTCTGGCCAAAAGTGCCTCCTTCAGTGGAAAACTAGTGCTCTATTAATATTGTAGATGTTTGGTTATTGTTATGTAAGTTATTTACTGTTATACAGACTTTTATCTCCGAGTCTGAATTTAGAGGAGCAGATTAGTCCAACTCTTGGTCAAGTCACATTACATGTATTAGATTACCATAATAATTCAACTCTATGTGCAAAGACTTGTCTATACATACATCTATGATAGTGCAGCCACTGAACATAAAGTAGCAGTAATAAAAAACACTTGTTTTAGCACCTCCGGATCACTCTTTAGGGGACAAAGTTGTAGGCCTCAGCCCGAGGGGGACCCCTGACCCTCGGGGTGTTTTTGTTTAAGTCTCCCCCTCTCCTCCTCCCTCTTCTGATCCAGTCCCTCCTCTCTCGTCAACCCACTGCTGTTTTGAAAGCCCATTTTCAGGCATGGGGTCTGCCTCCCCCCGGGGGTCCCACAAACAAATGCTGTATGCTCTAAGCTCCCACAGCAGCTCCGATTCTCCCCACAGACCCAGGAGGTTAACGACGTGCCAGTGGAAAACATGACCACCTCCCCACCCCCTTGTTCTCTCTCTACCTACCTCTCAGTCTTTATTTATCCCAGTCAATCCTCGTGCTTGGCAACCAGCCAACCACTCACACAGAAGTAAAGTGTGTGACTTTTGACCAATTTAGAGTCCTTAATCTTTTTTAGATCAGCAATTCCACGTTGTGTCAAATTGTATTTTGCTTTCTTGGACATCCTTTAGTTATGACATTTTTTTTGTTGTTGAACTTGTAAATTGTAAATAATGTACATCATAAAGTATTAAGTGAGTAATACAACTACTTCTGATTTACTCATCCTCATCTTGTTCCAAGCCTGTATGACTTCCCTGATTATGTGAATTTTCAACAGTTTCGACTGTTTTTGTCCTACATTAAAAAGCCATTGGAGCCCAAGACAATATCGTATGGATTTTAAAAAATAAATTTTAATATGGAAAACATTTTCAGTTAGAAAACCTGAGGGTGGGTAATTGATGACTGAACTTTCATTTTTTACGTGTTTTTGTAGTTGTGAGTAGTTGTATTACTCACTTAATACTTTACAATGTACATGATTTACATTTAATTTATTTTTGCTTCAGTTTTATATTTAAAGATGTCCAAAAATGCAGTTCGACACAACATGGAAATGCTGATCTAAAGCCTGTTTATTTCTAATTACTCAAGATAAATATTAAAGCATCCGCACACTAAAGATTAAAGTGTGCTGCCATTTTGGAGCTCGCGTTGACAATTAACCTTTCTCGTTTGGTGATTTGTAACACAAGCAAATCCTGTTATCAGCAAATATAGCACATGCCTCACACACACTCAACTCCAACCCCAAACATCGGCATAAGTGGTGTTTATGGTCTGTAACGAGAACAACAAAATAAACACTGGGTAGATCGCACCAGTACACACAGCCAAGCTGAGTGAGTGAGAGAGAATGATAGAGAGGGAAACTTCACAGCAACTGGATACAAGCTTGTTTTTTTATTATTAAAAAAGTCATTTCCAATCTTAATAGTACCACAGTATTTCATTAAAGACATTGACAGTGGCTGTTAACTGAGGTATCGTTGTGATCTAATGCTCTTTAAAAATAATCAGTCCTCATGTGACCCATGTGCTTCCACTGGGGCTAAACCTGTTATCCACAATGCCTACATCTCACCCAAATTCCCAGTCTTTGGCAAGATTCCCACTCACATTGTGCCGAATCATGTGGGCCTGGTGCTGTTGCCATGGGGACATGGTAACCTTGCCTCAGACCTGGGGGTGGTGGAGAGATTGAGGTTGTCATCCCTGACATTATGCAGAGCAGACAATAATGGTGAGATGACGCATCAGATGATATCTCGGAAAGAAACAATAGAGGAATGCACTGAACAATTTCTGGCAGACAAGTTTGGGAAAGACATCGTGGAGTTGGCAAGGCAAACCACCAACTGACAAACAGACAATGGCTCTGACAAGCACAAACAGTCAATAACAGAAAGACAAAGAGGCAGAAAACAGATGAAGCTTAAGTTTGAGAGTCAAACTTGAGTTGCACTTAAGTTGTTGACTTGACACTTGACCTGATCCCTTTGAACAGCAGAAGTCTTTGTGTCTACAGGGAGACGCATTTTAGCCGAGACTGGAGA
Source organism: Carassius carassius (assembly GCF_963082965.1). Taxonomy (NCBI): domain Eukaryota; kingdom Metazoa; phylum Chordata; class Actinopteri; order Cypriniformes; family Cyprinidae; genus Carassius; species Carassius carassius. The sequence continues at coordinate 22,119,229 of NC_081786.1, forward strand.
CCCTTTTTGAATTAATATTTGAAACTATAATTTTTTTTTCTCTACTTTAATCTGCTACAAATTACATTTGTTTCAAAATCCACAGTAGTCTTAAGATGTGTAATTTGACATCAAGTAGCCTACAACGACTGTGGAAACTACTACAAATATATATTCAATGAAGATAATATCTGTTTATCCGTATATCTTTTTGGCATAAAAAAGACTAGAAAATGAGTTCTATAATGATGTCCGTTCAACCATGAATTGAAATTTTACCATCACTTACTCTTATGTCATCTTATGTGTTGCTTTCTATCTTTCATGGAAGACAAGATAATTTTCGATGATGCCATTGACTTTCATTGTAGGACAGTGCCGTTTCTGATCTTTACATGACCAAAAATTTTAATTCTGGTAATTTGTAATGTGAACGAGTGCAGCAGGCTACTTGCATATATTTAATATGAACATTAGTTTTCACTATATCTTTGTCGTTTTTATTGTGGGGGGCAAAACATATAATTCAGTGCAATACACTGATGATTGAGAGATATACAAATAAACGTTACTCAGTAACTCACATGACTTTTCTAAATGATGTATGTTAACTCAAGTAAACCTAACTTGCTTCACTCGAGTAAGTTTTCAAATTGAAATATTAGAACAATATTACTTTTTGATATACAGCAGGCTTAAGACTTCATTTGGACTTGCCAATTCGTGTGGCAAAAAGATCTACAAGTTGAAGTTAGTAGGTAATAACAAGTTCCACTAAAGAGTGTTCTGATAGACATCGTGTCACATGCTCCCAATAAAAACACGTCAGGCACAATGTGCTGAGCTTATGGAGTGATCAGTCAGTCCCTCACACTACAGAGGTTGCTCTGATGGGTGAATCAGTTTGGGCTTGAGCCATACAGTTGGGTGGGGGTTGGAAGTAGGGGGGTTTGTTGGCAAGGTGAGGTTGCGAGGCTCCAGTTGGTCCACTGGAGGCTGGCTGACTGATGGACAGAGGGGGGGACATAGCCAGTCTGGCCTGGGCACGGAGGAGAGGCTGGTGGGAATGGCGGAGGGGTGCTGGACCCTGGCCCAGAGTGGTGACTGCCTGTCTGTCCAGGCGCTGGGCCACTCCAGCCTGCTCCCCCAGGCTCCTACCCCTGAGTGGGCATTTCAAAGGGATATGCCTGCCCTCTTGCTTTCAATCACACTTTTGCCCTTGCTCTCTCTCCCTCCTTTTCCCTTGCTGCTTCTCTATCTTTATCTGTGACTTGTTCACTCTTCCTACCACTCTTGAGTATCTGGCCTCTCAATCAGTCATTTAAAATAACATTCGTTTCCATGTAATTGATTCGCCAATCACCAATGGCACATGTGGAATTAATATGTCCTACTGCACTTTGTTAATTTCGACCCATTCATCAGCCTCTGACCAATGGCACTGTGGGGCAGAAAGCTAGAAAGAGAGAAGTATAGAAGGGAGAGGAGGAGGGATGGAGTTGTACCGCTACACTGGACCCATCTGCCCGATGTCTTCCCCTGCTGCGGAGCATGATGTTGCTCCATGACTCGATGGCTCCACCATGGTGCTGACCATTATGCTGCTGCTTTATTGAACTGTGCCCCAGACGCTCCACAGCAGAGACCACATTGATTTCAGAGCAACTGAGCTCTTCTTCCCCTTGCCGCATTTGTAGATGTCGTTTTATATGTTTATGACTCCATATGAGTTGCATTAGGTTTTGAGAATCGTGGTAAAGTGATACCACAAATCATAGACACCTACGAGGTCTATCCCAAATATGTTTATTACACAAAATCCAGTATAGTTTAATGATTAAAAAAAGGTAAGTGGGTTTTTTATTAAAAGATAAGATTATTTTATATTTTGATTGCATTATATAAAAATTGTGACCATTCTTTTTATTTTAAATTTCCCCCTTTTTCCAAAAATATTTATTCTAAATATACCCTTGCACAAAGATTTGGAAGATTTTTAATGAAAATTATTGTCTTGGTTGCAATAATATCAGCATGATAATATAATTTGACTAAATATACTCATTAGACACTTTAATTTAAGGTCCATTAACTAAGATATTTGCCTCAGTAAACCTCTAATTTGATGATTATTAACAGTTATTAATGTAATTGTTAAGTTTTGGTATTGGGTAGAATTAAGGAATCTAAAATATGGTCATGCAGAATATGTGCTTTATATGTTCTAGTAAATATTATAGTAATATTCGTGCTAGTTAATAGTGAGAATTGGTGTTACTGTTCATTATGTCACTATAAAGATTTTTTATTGTTAATGGCATTTTATATTAGCCTTTCGAGAAGTAATGTTGATTCTTATTTGTCTTTAAGTCTAAACAAATACTAAAAGCATTGCAAATTCAAAGCATCACTTAGTCTAAGGCAAGAATGTGCAATTCCAAAGAAATTATTTACCTTAAAATGATTAGTTTGCATTCTAGCTTTCAAGAGAAATGCTCATTCTGCAAATGACATTAAAGTGACAGTAAATACATCAGGCTGCAATTGATTTGACCGCTCTATTTTTCTATTGAGCTTCTGTCAGTTCCTGCACTACCTATCCACCAGCTCCCCTGCCAGCAAATAATGTGACTGCTCCACACCCTCTGTCCGCTCCTCGTCTCCCACCTGGCATTTTCCGGGCAGTAGGTCTAGTGAAATTCCTGCATCCCTATTGCCAGCCGCAAGGCGGTAACCACTGGGGTTTCTGAGAGTGTTCCCACCCCCAGCACACACACACACACACACACAGCCTGTCCTGTCCCAGTCTGCAACTCTGGAAGACTCTACATTCTTTTCAGCAGTATTGGTTCTCTATGGTAACCAGGAGAGCGGCGAATGGTGACCTGTCATGTTAATGTCGAAAATAAACACTTTTTAAATGAAACACATCCAGTTCAGTATTTTAATATACGACAACGCATTAAATACTTCCACAGAAAAATCTGTCAGTATAAATGTCTACAATATAAATGACTCTACAGTATATCAGTGCAGTCAAATAAAATGTTTAATATTAAATAAATACCTTTATCTTTTTCCAATATACAGTTGAAGTCATATGTGTTCTTTTCAGTATTACCATATATTTAAGTCAAAATAAGATGCGGTCTATATAAATACAAATTTAAAAAGAAGGGTGAAATATGTAACTGCAAATATTTCTCCTGCATCATTTGCAGTTTGGAAACTCTTAGCATTGTTTTGGAAGGAGAGTTTTAGGGGATAGTTTGTGAACTTCTTATAAGCATGTACACAAGCACACACACACACAGACGGGTCTTGTGTTTACACTCCTAATTGGAGGGGAGGGTTCCAGTTGACAGACAAGCCCTTAGAGATACACAATTGCAAAAAAAAAAAAAAAAAAAAAACGCTGCCAGCCTGTGGCTGAAAGGGTAGCTGACTACAGGCTGGAGCCGGGACAAGAACATGGCAGGAACGTGATGAGAACGTAATGGAAACATCCAACTGACAGAATTCTGAGAGTCCCAACAGACAGTCTCCACTTTTCCAAAAGAGATATAAACAGTTAAGAGGCACAGGCACTAGAAAAGAAAAGGAAAGAAAGGTGTAAGATTTCCAGAGGAAGATTAAAAAATATATTTGCATAAAACATAAAGAAAAGCTTTTGTGCGAGAGAATTAAAAATAGAAAAGGGGAGAGAGATGCGTGTGAACTGGCAGTGTATAAGACAGCAAGACGGTACAATGTGGAGTCTAAGTGTTAGTGTATGAACAAGAGTGCCAAAATGTCACTCAAAACAAAGTGGGGTTTGGACGGGGCACAAGCAAGGAATGCTCACCCCATATGTGGGCTCGTCCTCGACTCACATGCCTTTCAAACTGGGTGCAGGGTTAATTATATCACATAATTAAAGATTCAGTAATGTTAACGTGCGTATTTGAGGATGGGTGCTCACAATTTGGCTTGGGGACAGAACACAAATAATTGTTATATCACTTCTTAAAGGGATAGATCACCCAAAAGTGAAAATACTGTCTTTTACTCACCCTTGTGTCATTCCAAACCGGAATGATTTTTTTTCTTTTGCAGATATTTTGAAAAATGTTTCCACTGTGTGTGCCCATACAGAGAAAATCAGGGGGGTTGGAAACAACGTTAGAAATATTTTCCAAAATATCTTCCATAGAATAACATAAGTAATATCATGAGGGTGAGTAAATGATGACAATTTTCCTTTATGAGCGTTAACTCTCCCTTTACTTCTGTCACAAACCCATAATAAGCCAACGTTTGTATTGAACCTTTCAATAAGAGATTATTTGAATGTAAATTGTATATCTTATGATCATTGATCTTTTCAAGTCCATGTTTGAGTCTAAAAGTGATGCATAAACACACACACCTTTACCTGGAATGCAAGATAGAAAGGAAAAATGGCCACGATCATAAAAAGCCATTGCTTGTGCCTGTTTGGGGAATTTATTATGGGGATTTCACAGCCAACCTCACAAAAGAACATTTCCTAAATGTGATCTTAGGGCCTTGCAGACTACAAGAAAGACATTCAAGCATTTACCACATAAAGCCTGAATAAATCCGACCCTCTCTGTTCCTGTGCCTTTGAACTCTGAGAGAGGCGAGAGAAGTGAAGCCCACACTGCAGGGCAGGTTCCACTGTACACCTCATGCCATTTTTGTCAACTAGATCCATGTAATAAAGATACAGAGTGTTATCATTATTCGTTTGGAAAAGTGAATCTGACACAATTGCATTGCAAGTTCTTTGAAGATCTGAGTTCGTGGATCTTTCACCAAGTTCACCTTGAGGGCTTTGTATTGTGTATGTGTGTGTGTGTGTGTGTGTGTGTGTGTGTGTGTGTGTGTGTGTGTGTGTGTGTGTGTGTGTGTGTGTGTGTGTGTGAGAAAGTGAGAGAGCAAGAGCGTAGAGAGAAAAGCATGTTTATGCATGACTGAAAGAACGTTTAGTGTCCCCTTGTGTGCACTTGTTTGTCCTTGTCAGTATGGTGGAGGGCTTACTTTGCCTTATATTGATGACTTGAAGGGAAGATTCGGTTTTAATTGAATCCATTTGTTTGCTGCTTGGCCCCTGTGTAAACAGCAGACAATTACAGTAGTGATTAATAACCGTTAAATATTTTCAGAAGGTACTAAATGCATCATGCATTGGCCACAGAATTCTGTTTTGGTTTTGTGCCTTTTTTTGCTCTAGTTGGAGATTTTAAAGTGTTTATGTTCAACAAACTCATATTTTAAAACTTAAAATGTCTATTTTATTGAAAATAAATTAATATGCAAATGTTTTTTTAATAAGTGTAAACACAGTTATACATAGACTTACAAAAAAATTTAGTGTTGTGCAATATTGCTGAAGTGTGAGTAACTGTACTAAGGAATTTTAATGTTCTCTCTCTCTCTTCTCGTCACTTTCTTTTTATCCCTGTCTGTTTCTAGATGTAGATCGCTGTAACCTAATGATCTCTTGAAATGTACTGTGCAATCATCCTCCGTTTCTCCCCACCCTTCCAATCTGACATCCTTATTTTCTCGGACCGTGACGCATAACATTTAACCCTATTTAAGTTTGCTGTACCTTACGGCAAGGTGTGGCACACGGGAAATTATGAATGTCAATAAAGATCAAACAAGCTCTTTTATTCATTGTAATTACTTTGTGCAAATATACCTTCACGTTCAAGTGTTCCTCTCATTTAAATGGACTGTTATCGCATTTAAACACTGTCACAATTATGTCAAATCAGAGAAACATTTGGGAGAATATTAAGGCAAGTTCATTTGTAATGTATCATGCTAAATTATGCCCATTCAGCCATGTCTAGGGTTTTAATCTAATCTCTAAACTCAGAACCTTATAAAGAAAAAAACATCACAATATACGTAACACCAGAAGATACAGTCAAACATTCAAACATTAATTTAAGTCATTTTCTTATCAGTCCAACAATTTTAGAGTAAGTGCAACATGGTGTCATAATCGAAAAGCCACTAAAGATGTTCTAATCTTAATAAAACTGTGAAGAAACGGATCCTTTCCTACTGTGCTCCTCCAAACATTCACATAAGATAACATCAGATGATGTCCACTTTGCATTAGCTACCTCGCCATTCAGTGCTTGCAAAACATTTGGACCTGCAAGGGAGTCAGAAAGAGAGAATAGTACTTCAATTAGTACTTCGATTTTAAAAAAAAGATTTTTTGTAGAAGTAGAAATTGATATTGTTATAAATAATAAAACATAGGGCTAGCTATTATATTTTATGTAAATTAAATATTATTTAAAAAATTTTATTGTAGACAATTAGACTGTATTTTTCTTTGTCTATTTTAATGCAGGTATGTAATTGTAAATGCAATGGACTATTCATTCATTTAACAAAAAAAAAAAACTTCCTAATAATAAACTAGATACTGTTACATGCTCAGCATTGGAACCTAAATAAACGATTAATATTGCAACTCGCCATTGAACCAAAGTGGAGATTAAAGGGAAGAGTGTCGTTTAGTGGGATTGCGCTGTTGTGGCCACAGGCGCGAACACGCATTGCTCTTTTTCACTTTGACAAACCACAGTTCCTTTAAAGATGAGAGTTCCCTCCGGACGCGGGGCGTTTAGAATTTGATAAATAATTTAACAGTTTAAACAGCGAGAGGCAACGCCGGGCGAGATCCCAGCGATAGAGGCGCGCGGGGAACATCGTTTATTTCTCATAGCTGTGACTCGCGCGCTACTAAAGAAATTACACAGCGCGTTAATATAATATGAAACACGCGCTCCTCAATTCTACAGTCTAAAAATCTGTAGATATGAACTTTTCAAGTGTTTTTAGTTCCCGATCAGTTTGAAAACTTAAATGAAGAACTGCAAAACTCCATGTATTTTTTATATTGTTTATTTAGAGGTTTTCGCAGTGCTTATCATTTTGGTTCATCCTTTACATGTAGCGAACCGCAGTTTTCTCCCCCCATATAATTTCACCAGGCGAATGAGTTCTGAGAAGAAACGGCAATTTGCGTTGAAAGATTAATTTTTCATGTGACTTTCGGACACAAAAGAACTCCGAAAGCGCTTGAAGTGAAAGGCATTGTTTATAGATTTTCAAAACAGTACGTGGCAGGTGGATGTGGGGAAATATTAACAGCTAAATCACCAGGATAATGGTGGCTGTCATCGTCTCCAGGGCATTCCACAATAGCAGGTGCACAACTGAAGCTTTCCATCCTGTCTTGAAGTGTTAAAAGTTTTTTTCTGCATCTGTAACCCAAAGAAAGATCACACTCGATTAATGCGACGCCATTCCTAGATCTATATGTAATATAAAATAACATATTAATAGCCTATAGTCTACTTTTTTTGTTTAGATAGATCAGATTCTAATTGGAATTACACAATAGGAACTTTTTATTAGTCATGTTTTTAAATGGTCTTTGCTTTGACATTCTCAAAAACGGCATCATCCAGTGTAAGTAAAATAAAAGGATGATTAAAATCAAATCTCATTAATAAAATCCAGTCATCATGAAAAATCTGATTATTATTATTATTATAAATTGTTGTTGTTGTTTGTATAATTTATTAGTAAACAGGAAAACACCCTTATCTTAAAAATAATAATAGTAATACAATTTTGCCAACATTTGTTATAGTTTATGATTCAATAATATATTAAAAAATGTATTTAAACAGAAAAAAAATAGAACGTACTGATCCTTATGATTGATTCTATGGATTGGAAATTCTAGTTTGCATTAATAAGAATTAAATCTGATTGTAATGACAAACAACAACAACAATAGTAGTAGCTATAAGTAATAAGAATAGTAATTTAAAAAATAGGTAGAATGCATTCATAAAATATTTTTTTAGAAAAAGATGCATTTCATTTAAACATATCTGAGCCGGATCCAATTAAAGAAAAAGAAACATGCGTTAAATAGCAGTGAACTTTAAGATGTTGCTCACCGTTGTTCATTTGTCCGTGCATGTCGAGTCACCCAGGCGCTTGACAGCTTCTCCTCTTCTCAGGATATCTTCAAGACTTAAAGCTGTTATGATACAGTCGGCTTTCCTCCCACACAGAAGAATCCCGAGAGACATGTCTCGAAGTGGATATTGGCAACATGTTGTTTTTATCATTTTTAAAGCTAGCTAATTCACCTCCTCGTTGCGTTACTCCGCACTGGTTTCACGTGTTTTCTCCATGTCTTATAAAAGGCCCTAATCTAGCCCCATGGCAATGAGATGCACTCATCTCTTGATACATTTGGCTATATCAGCTTGAACACTTGCATTTGAGCGTCATGTGGACGAGAGGACAGTTTTAAGGAAATCCCCGTAAATCCCTCCAGCTACGCAACAGAAATGCAAGAGGTCTCCGCATTCACCATTTGTTCTCTCCGCTTTAACCTCTCTGTCATATTATACAAATTATAAAACTGCGTCTGCTGTTTTCACTCGGTATTAATAATCATGCTTGAGATTATCTAAATTATACCTACTATTGTTTCCTTTGCAACTTTTTTTCCAAAGTAAGAATATAAATTAGCGCACGCTCACTAAGGGCCACCGCAGAAAAAAAAGTATTTAAAACAGATCAGTCACGCAAACATATGCATTGTTTTAGTTTTTTTAAGATAGGAGTTTAAAAACAAAAAAAATGCATTTCTTTCCACTTTACTCATAACACTATGAGTTAATGTTACAACTAAAAATGACATTCCTTTGATTCTCAGAGATGAGAATGTGCTCCGCTAGGGCCTCGCTCTCATTGGCTGGAGAGTTTGCATCAAAAAGTAGCTGTCGACATTTGTTTCCCTGCAAAGGGCCCTGCGAGAGAACCAGACTCCAGTCCTGAGCTCTTCATTGGCCAGCGTGCTGTACAAATCAGACTCCAGCAACTTCAACCCAGAAGAGCAGCGAATCATAACCGTATGTGCTTTAATCTCTCTATTCTTCGCGTTTAGCTGCAGAGGCTTTATCAGAACTCATTTGCTTCACGGTGTGATGAAACGGATTTTATCTTGATGTCTTCAATATTTTTGTAATCATTTAGACGTACTATATTCGCTATTGGACATAAAACTTTAACGGACTTCGAAGTGAATCCAGTTATTAAGTAAGTAGCCCGCCTTATGTAGGAGTGTGCAATATATTTTTCTGTAGCCTATTAAGATTTTGCGAACAATGTTGTTATTATTTTTATTATTAATAATTATAGTCTATCGTTATTGTGAAATGTAGGCTAAATGTGCAGTGCAGTCTGTTTATCTTTTTATAAGTCAGACGTTCTTTTCGTTTGATGCGTTCTTGTATTTTGAGAAAGCCATAGCTACAATTAACCGCTCGACGCGGTCTTTAAAAATAACAAATATGCATCGATATTTACTAGTACACATCTTGACTTGTGGTAGTACACTGAATCACCTTTCACATTCATTTAAATCAAAGTTTACTAACTGATTTTGGTTTTCTAGCTCATTTTAACCGTTTGGGTGCAAAGCATCAAAAAAATGAGCGAACATCAAACGAGTGACATGAATCGGCACACTGCTCTTATTTCTGATAATATGAATAGCCTACAAATAAAAAACGAGTAGGTACACAACATGCATTTTATAGCTATTTCGTCGTTGCTTACCGCTTGATATATTTTCCTCCTTCTTGAACAGGTGAACATCTGATGATTATAGTCTCAGGACGTCATTTTTATTTCTATAGTTTGTTCTGTGTCACGTCCGAGACACCGTTGCATTGAAGTGTCTGTGTGTGCGAGCGCGCACGCGTGTGATTTTTTTATTGTACTCATGCACAGAATCAATGAGGCCAAACGTTCAGCTGAAGAGGTAGCGTCCAGTAATTAGGGGAGCGCGTGCCACACGGATTATCTCGTTAATTTATCAACAACAACATTTATCATAATTAATTCTTGGATGAGGTAATTAGTATTGAGCGGATGCGCAACTGGTAGACGAGGACTGTTTTAAGTGACAGATTGAGGGGCGAAACCGTTGGATTAAAAAAAAAAACTTTTTTGCATAATAAAGCTGAAGTTTTTGTTTAATAATTTCATCATGTAGCCTATTCAGAGAGGATTGTGATTTGGATGACGTTAAACTTAATTTGGAGTTTTGCTTGGTAACACAATAGGCTATTATAAGAAACTTTTTTTTTTCATTTTGGCCCCAAAATGTATTGGCTAATAGCCTCATCTGTTCGTTTGAGTCGAATTAGAATATTTTTTTAATTTTAATAAACTAATATCCAAACTAATAAAATGAACGTATAACTTTACTCCAAACAATCTATCTAGCAACAAAATATTTAATGGAGCATCGAAAAGATTAAAGGCGATATATTGTTAGTCTTTTCAACATAGTCAGAATTAACAGTTGTCATTTCTGAAAAATACTAAAGCACGTATAAATGTATAGCCATAGCCTACTCTTTTGACTGCTATGAGTGGGGAAAGAAGGTGGTTACTTTTGTCCCTCGCCAATGGAGCTTTTGTCATCAGCATTAGTTAGCAGGGTAACAGTGGCCTTTGTTTCCACCAATAGCTCCCAATCAATGCTCTTATGCCTGAGACAATTAGCCGGGTTCCTATGCAAATTGTGTTTCGGGCTTGTGTGCACATTTGAACGACTGAGTTTTGTCTTTGTGAAGACTTGTTGCAATTAAAAGATGTTACTTTTAGGGGTTGGTGGGGAGAGGGGAGGAAGGGGAGGGACGGGGGGCGTTTGTCAGGATGAGCTTCGTTCATCTCATGAGGACAGCTGGAGGTCTGGAGCGGCTTTAAGAGCTCGTTGCGGTTTGGACATGCTTTATTCGCCTATAAGTCATCGCAGCTAGAGGAACACTGTTACTAATGACAGACGTTGAAACAACAGCCTCCGTCGTCGCAAATAAGTGAAATTCTCTGATTATCTTTGTCGTTTTTTTTTTAAACAGGGTTTTTGGTTTCACCTCCACCGCTGAAGTCCCGAACAAGCTAGAAGCAGAAATAAGGCTAAGAAAAGATTAAAGAGGCCGGTGTTCAGCCTTCCGAATTTTCTCCAACTTTAACCCCCCACAACCATCTTTAGCATGATGTCGTATCTCAAGCAACCACCTTACACGGTCAACGGGCTGAGTTTAACTACCTCCGGTATGGACCTTCTGCACCCTTCCGTGGGATACCCAGGTGAGAGACAGGCTCTCGAATTATTAAGCATTTTATGTCAAAGATGCTTGGAATGTATATGCACACAACGATATTGAGATGTAATTTATGTATTCATAAATATATAGTTACACTTTTTCCCGTAGGTGCTTAAATGTAAATAGTAGGCCTGCTATTTGATTTATGTTTTCTAGTCTCATAATTACACTTCCACTCAACGCTTCTTGAGATGATCTTCTTATTATTCAGCGTTTATGCATAATCAAATTGAAGAGTTATAATGCAGTTATGCATTTTAAAGAAGTTCACAACCTTTTTGAAATCCACAATCTCACACAATACAATGTATATGCCTTGTAAGTCGTAGAAATTTAGAAACATGCGCCAGCTGGTGAATTAAAATAAAAATGTGAATATGTATCTATTATTCTGACATATTTACTAGGCCTACTTTGTTTTATTGCACTAATGATGCCATATCAAACGAGGAAATGTTTAAAATGTTTTACTAAATAAATTACGTAACCTTGTGATGCATTTGTTTATTTAAAACAGCGACTCCTCGAAAGCAGAGGCGGGAAAGGACAACATTTACTAGAGCGCAACTTGATGTGCTGGAGGCTTTATTCGCGAAGACGCGCTACCCGGATATTTTCATGCGAGAGGAGGTGGCCTTGAAAATCAACTTACCGGAGTCCCGTGTACAGGTACGTATCATTTCAAGTCATGCAATATGTAAAACCAATTTAGAAATGAAACCATTTAAAATCCGTAGACATCGTCATGAACCGAGAGGCGCACTATAATACTAAAATATCTATAATAATGTTTGTTGTTTGCAAAGACAGAACGAAGATATCTATACAGCGCTATCCCACAACTGAAGTTGGTTCACACCGTAAATATTAATAAAAAGTTTTTTATTTATTTTTTTATCACGTCAGGTTTGGTTCAAAAACCGAAGGGCAAAGTGTCGCCAGCAGCAGCAACAACAACAAAACGGAGGCCAGAACAAGGTGCGACCTGCCAAAAAGAAGAGCTCTCCAGCGCGGGAAGCCAGTTCTGAGAGCGGGGCGAGTGGCCAGTTCACTCCGCCCTCCAGCACTTCAGTCCCGGCCATCTCCACCACAACCGCGCCGGTGTCCATTTGGAGCCCGGCCTCCATCTCCCCGCTGTCAGACCCACTCTCTACCTCCTCCTCCTGCATGCAGCGGTCCTACCCCATGACCTATACTCAAGCGTCTGGATACAGCCAGGGCTACGCTGGTTCCACATCCTACTTTGGGGGCATGGACTGCGGCTCTTACTTGACGCCCATGCACCATCAGCTGACCGGGCCAGGATCCACTTTGAGCCCCATGAGCAGCAACGCTGTCACCAGTCACCTGAACCAGTCTCCCGCGTCCCTCCCCACGCAAGGTTACGGTGCCTCGGGGCTCGGCTTCAACTCCGCCGCGGATTGCTTGGATTATAAGGACCAAGCGTCCTCGTGGAAACTGAACTTCAATGCTGACTGCTTGGATTACAAAGATCAGACTTCCTCCTGGAAATTCCAGGTGTTGTGAAACTAACGAACCGTCTGCCATTCTGTCCAATCAACACACTAAAAGACCATAAAATAAACCTTGTAGACCTGCCATCCTTCCAAAAACAGAAGTGTTCCGTGACACGCGAACTCTCCGAGATGGATGGGTTGCATTGTGCCCGACAGCGCTTTTGAAGTTCGTCTTTGACATGAAATATCTATTTGAGCCACATGCACTCCTCGTGGCCTGCAGAGTAGTATTTGAAGGGTGGTGAATGCGTATAAACATAGGCCATTTCACTACAACCTGTTGTTAAGGTGCAGGGAATCTAAGTGAATTTGTAAAAAGTTAGGTCAAAGCCACGAAACAATCCTTACACAAGAAAGAGGAAAGGAAGAAAAAAAACACGGCAAAAGGAGCCAATCTTTTGGTTAAGTGCTTGGAATGGGCAGGCTTCTCTAAGCCTCTTACAGCACGCCGACCTATTTCAGTGTTGGCAAGACGAGAGACACTTCCATCAGGAGGATGATAGAGAGGATGTGTGCGAGTGTGTGTGTGTGTGTGTGTGTGTGTGTGTGCGCTGAACGCCCCCGTGGCGACCTGGATGCACTACTTTATTTAAGAAAAGGTGTTTATAAGGAATCAATATGTAGTTTTTAAAAGACAATCAGTGTGTGTGTCTTATATAAATGGTACATTTGTGTTTTTTTTTTTAATCTGTGCTAGCCTTCAAAACTGTGATCTGTTGTAACTGTATGCAATTTGTGAGCTCCGTCGCATCTGCGAAGACTCGGCTGTGATTTGAATAGATTTTTTTTTAAGGAAACACGATGGTAAATAATACTAGTCACATGATTACTGTTGGATTAATTTCAAGAGAGAAGCGATCTCGAAAATACAGGGACTGGGGAGAATGTGTAAGAGAGGAACTGTCTGTCCCCGTTCATCGATCTCCATTGGTCATAACTGATATACCACCCACGTGGATCTTAAACTTGTCTGAAGTGGTAATGTGGTCCCGCCACAGACAATATTAATAAACAATTTCAAATCTGACACCATATTTAAAGTTATTACGTCTGGACGAGTTATTAAAATGTATTCTGAATTGTATGTGTGTTTGCTTGTGTTTTAATAACAATAGCTTGAAATGAAAAGGCTTATACAAAGGTCGGAGAGGCCCGATTTATGAAAAGAAGGAAAAAAAGAGGCTAAACGAACCAGCAAAATGTAATCGATTTTGTGCGAAAATGATGACATATCAATAAACAGATGGCGTGTACCTTAAACTATTTTAGCCTTTTATTTATCAAGTAAACTGGCTATTTAAAAGCGCTCTAAATGTGACTTATTTTATTTATTTACTTCATCCCAATCAAAAAAAAAAATGAAATGGTGTCCATTTCCTTTGGAGGAAGTTATAAGAGGACATCCCGTGCATATCCACATTAAATATTAATAGCGTTCTCCTGGTTGGCTGATTTAATTGCCCACCTCAACTCAATGGTATTCAAATCAATTCTTAATAAAATGTACGTCAACAAGTGGTTTATAAAGGGATAGTCTTTGATAAGGTAACAGGCTCACTCAATCTAAATTAAAGGTTAAACTTGAAAAGTAGCTACTGGCTTGTACGCGTCTTGTAATTTGGCTATTAAACACCGGGACACTTAAAGTAAATGTATCTTTGGAACTGCAAGGCGTGAGCAAATTTTAATTATTTCTAATTTTCCCCACCGGGTTTCCGGCCCTTTCGTTTTAAGAGACATGGCACCAGGAATGTACGTCTTGGGAAAGTCGCGCTAATCCGCGCCTCAAAGACCAGTTAATCCCAATATTTCACTGGCGGGGTTTCTTTAGGGCAGAGGGCGATTCAAACGCAACTCAAAGCCTTCTTTAAAGACCGCCTTTTCTGAAAGCAGAATAGCACTATTTTTGGTCTGTATTGCAACAACGGATGGCATTTCACAATATAAAAGTCTGTGTGCGTGTATATATAGGCTAGCTATATATATATATATATATATATATATATATATATATATATATATATATATATATATATATATATATATATATATATATATAGCATGTCGTGACAATTCTACAGACGTTGAAACAATATTGTTGTGCTGAATTCTCATGACACGAATTTAGGGGAGGGGGGCAATTACACTTATAAATCAACATAAATTAAATAAACAAAATAAAAAATCTATTACATGAAACAGGAGAATGATAAATGACAAAGTCACTACTTTAATTCCAATTTTGATTTAGACAGTCGAGGATAAAGCTTACAGCCCGGAGTCCTCTGTGACTGACTGGAAAACTTTCACGAAGAGTCCCTCGGTAAAGAAGGACTAGAGAGCGAACTGAGGACTTCACCGTCGGGTCCTAGAATAATTCTATTGTGGAGGCCCGATTTGAGCGACATCTCATAATTACACTATTTCACTTGGAGGCAGGGAGTCAGAATCGAATCTTTGAATTCTTCCATCATAATTGCGAGCAGTGGAACATTCAATTACCGTCCTTGACATTGGCAAATAATCTTTTCATTCACATCCTCACTATAAAGACAATTTTAAAAATGTAGGAAATTTAAACCGTTTCCAAATGAATTTGGAACGAAATTAAGATTACTAAATTATAGTTGTTAGAAATTTGCTCTGTAATTTCTTTATTTATTTATTTTTACGTCAAACAGCGAGATGAACGTAAAAAATCATGCAGTCGAGGCGTTACACAAAACACTGTCTAAAGCTGTGACAAGTTAGACAAATAAAATAAGCACGAAACAGCGATAAAACGAAGTTCAGTAACACCAGTTAAAACACCCCGCGTAAAAATGGCTAGCCTACATGAAATAAATCTGAATGACTGAATATCTGAGCGACCTTGTAAACTATTCCTTAGGAAAAGTATTTATTTTTTTATTTTTTTTTTTTTTTACAAATATTGAATAATTTTATTCATTCATTATTCAAATAGGCTAGAATCTATTTTTGTAGAAAATGTATCTGAAGCAGCTTCATTTTCATACTAACGCTGAAACCTCAGTTAAGAGAAATTGACTGTTTATTTAAAATTAATATTCTTAGTCACTAACGATTAGAGACCGGTATTTTCCTCTCTAGACCACCAACGGACTATGCTGTCCAGGTGTTTTTTCTTCTTCTTTTTTTCTTCCAAAAATAAATAAAACAACTGATGGTTTTGACTTCTAAAATGACCTTGACTGGACCTAGAATCCAGTAGCCTGTATATTTTGCTTGTCGTTTGTTAGTGTTGTTTAAAATGTACCAGATGCACCATTCAAGAACAAAGGAGATTCTCATAACATCTTAGAATAGATCTCAGTCATCTTCTGTCTCTAGAGCTAGGCCTACTGCCTAAAAGAAAACCTACTTTAAGTTAGGAGATTAAGATGTTATTGGTCAAGTAAACTGACACACAGAGAACAAATTAAATTATGTCAATATTAAATAATATTAGCAATAATAAGCCTATTTCAACTATATATAGGCTACACAATAAAAATAAAAAAGCACATTATTAATCACGTAAAATGTGCAATGTAAAAATGTAAATGCAAAAACAACTTTTGGAAAAATAGTACAACTGGAGAAATATATTTTAGGCCTTTTGATAAAATAATCACTTAAGTTGCTTGCTAATAATCTTTTAAAGGACTTCATTTATTAACTAGGCTATATAAGAAATATGAAAAATGGGCGAAATCTAAATAAAAATAAATTCTTTAAGTAGCTAGGCTATACATCGCTGCAGAAATATATATTTTTTTGTTCTAAAATACTTGAACTCACATAAAATATACGATTGTTTGTGCATGCCTACCATTATATCACATTACAACGATATAGACTTCGTTTATCGTAATAAAACACATCCTAATTCTAATCGCCATTTTCATCCAACCGTCATGTGTGTGAGCCAGAAGTGAGAAAATACTTGAGCTAAGTAGGTCAATTATGACAGTTACTGCCATTGTCGAGGACAGACGTGCCAGTTGCAGCGACAGTTAATTGAATTTTGAGCTACAGTTAGGAGAAACTTGACGCCATTGCCACCCACCCCAACACCCAGGGGGGTCAGTCACAAGATATAACTTCTATAACAGGTATAAACGGATTCACTGCTCTTTCTCGATTCCTGATATATCACTGTCAATAACTCGCCATCTTAGCTGATGCTCTATACATACGTCATCACGTGTGCTGTCATATTTCTGAGTGTCACACGGCTTCAACTGTTCAATACAGCCTTTGAGAATAGCAATTCCTTTAGCCTCAAGAGATGTAGATACATTCAAATAATGCTGAGGGGGGAAAGCATGGGTTATATTATTTGGATTGTGTATTATTAATGTAGTGTAGCCTATAGAAAGTAAAATATGAACATCATTTTCAGTATTATGCCTAGTAGTATTATAGAGTTGCATATCACCAGGTGATGATATAAGGCAGACTGTTCAATAGTTTGTCTCCCAACAAGAAAACAATGCTGCCAAACGTGGAAATGCACGTCAGTTTGTCGAGAAGCTGGGAGTTATTGAACATTTCTAAACAAAATAAAAAATAAAAATTAATTAACGAAATGATTATGGCTTTGGTAAGCCATTGATGCTCAACTTCATAGAGATAAGTGAAAGTGATGAAAGATAAACACATTTAATGGGATTTCCCGTGAAGCTGAGCATTTTAAGGGGCTTTGCAGCTATTATTTAGCCTACAGTTGAGCTCCTTTCAAATTTAACCGATGCACGGAGAACAGCATTACAACGACGGACATCAGCGGTGGAAGGTAATATTAGCATATATATATATATATATATGCTCTCTCTCTCTCTCTCTCTCTCTCTCTCTACATATATATATATATATATATATATATATAGAGAGAGAGAGAGAGAGAGAGAGAGAGAGAGATTCGTACTGAAAGTATAGCAATGAGGAGGAAGAGATTACCACTATTTGATTTCATTTATTTAGTCAAATAAATAAATAAATATGGTCGCATGTTTTCTAGTTAATCATTGCTGATAATAATAATCTTCTATAATTTCTATTCATTGCAATTAGTTACTTATGTTTAAAAAAATAGGCCTAAACTAAAAACTAAGCTGGTTTCTGTTAGGTTGTGTGATTACGCGTAGACTATCACATGACGCCCAGAGTATAGATAGTTTTAAATGCGATTTTAACAATATATTTTTATTCTTTTTATTCCATAACAGCCTGTTATTTATTAAACGACTCTTATTTTTTTCTATGATAAACGATGAACTGTAAAAACAATGAGAACGATTCTTCAATGTGCACGTAAAGGAGGCTTTCGTTCATTTACACACGGTAGCCACTTGGTACTTGGATAACGATATCTTTGGGGAAAGTGTCGTAGAGCAAAGTATAACAGTTCTACTGAATGCTTTAGAAACTTAGCCTGTGTTTAAATATGGACTATATGGCCAACATTAATGTGCTGAAATAGCTTATTTATTCGGTCTCTGAAAGAAGTCCGAATAAATATTAGGCGCCAAAGTTGTTTACAGCCTGGCTACAGTATGGTTATAAACCAGTTTCGTCCGTGATGTTTGGAACGACTCACTGTTTATTTACCGATAAACAGGGCGTGAATGAAGCCAACAACTCCTGTGCACATGTTACTGACTTTTAACAATGCTGTTACAGTCGGTTTCATATGTGTACAGGCATGCTCTGCCACACAGTAGGATGCTCCCAGGGGTTGTTACTTCGAATTCGGTGTTGTTTTAATAGTGCACAAGTCACTGAAAGATCAGACGCCTTGACGTTCATGAGCAAAACCAAGGGCCTCCATTCCTGCAGAGCGCATCTTTCTTTTTTAATTACGGGCAACGCAGCCCTGAAGTAACATATGGGACGGGCAGACGCCGTTCTAATCCGCACCCCGCGTTGGTCGATGTTAGGCTAAACAATGGGCTCTCTTTAACCATTCACGAGCCAGAGGCTTCTTACGCGCACAGGTTGCCTTGGCACTTGGGATAGCAAGAGATGCTAGTTTTCTGGTCTCTCGACCCTTGCCAAACCTGTGCGTCATTGGACACACAACGCATGACAGTCGCTTAGCCCCCAGAAATAACTAGCTGCTTTACCACATCATACAGCACTAATAATAACAACTGCAGACATAGCCTACGGTGTTACGGACATTCATAAATATTAATGTTATGAATTGCATGTGCATAAAAGCTTGTTATCCAGTAAAGTGAATTATTTAACTATGCATTTAAGAAATAAAGCTTTTCCCAAATTTACCTTTCAGTTATTTTAGATCGTTAAGATCTACATCTACTACCATTAAATGACTTACTTTGGTAAATAATAATGATGACGATAATCAGGCCATGAGGCTAATCAATGGAGCAGCGGGGGATCTATTCTGTCCTGCTCATCCAGTCCAAGCTCACTCTGTGCTTTTTACACCATTTATTTAAGTTTGTGACATCATCAGTGAATCTGATAATCTTGTCAAAGATTAAATTAAAAGGGTTTTGTGCCAGTAATAACAGATTTAGATGTTTTAAAAATGAAGTCTAAAGGGATTGGGTTAAGAGCACCAAAAAGCATGTGATTTTAATTTCTCTGACTGCTTGCATAAATCTGTGGATTTGTGGAGATCTGAAACTGATAATAGTACTAACAGCCTGATAAGTCTGGATGCCTGGTAATGTGCAGACCACACGCGTGCCAACACACAACAGAACGGTTTTCTGGATTCCTTCTTTTTCCTTTAAACTCTTTATTGGAAACACTGATTCAAAATAATCAATTCTGATGTTAGGCTCAGAAGAAAAATGCAAATGGTGAAAAGGTATAGAATGTTGAGTTACACTCTGAGCTTACTGGCTAGAACTTCAGACACTGTCATTCCGAGCCTCGGCCTCCTGTATGGTCTTTGATCCTGGTATTAATTAACTACCACTACAGTGCAAGTGAACAAGCGAGATTAAACAGAGCAATATTTGGTCATTTGGCATGGCAGAGGAGAAAGAACTAAAACTAAAATGTATAAGCTGATTATGAAGTCTCAACATATGCTGTGCTGAAACTCTGTGTCACAGCAGCGTCTACTGGTCAAGTTAATACCTATTTAGCTAATGCACACCCGAGGTCCACATTCAGAGTCCATTTAGGCCCCCATGAGACTAAAGTTGTGGATTATGCTGGATGGCACAGCTCCCCAACATCTAGCCTATTTCCTCTGTTAGGCCTGTAGCCCATTAATGAAAAATCTCCTTAAAGGGACAAATGGAAATACTTTCACAGCGGATTATTCAGACTCTAATGGCAATGTTTTTAAATGTCCTACATGAACAGACAGCGTTAAGAGCAAACCGATAATCCCAAACATGAACAGTCATTCCCAGAACTTGGTCAACAGGAATTTACGATTCATCTAAACTGGCGCAAGTGACATTCATAAATGTCTATTTAGTTTATTTTATGTGGTGCATGGTTTACTACTGCTAACCTTTTGTGCATTTGTTCTTTAAGTTTAGTCTTTGTGCTTTACATTGGCCAGAACTCATCATGGTGAAACACTTTGTAGATCTCTAAACCGCAAACCCTCTGGGGTCCATAATTACCTCAATAAAGCAGGTGCACAGAGGAGGTCTTGCTCTTAATCTCTCACAAATAAGGTGCACTTGTTAGAAAGAGTATTGGAGACCACTAATTAATTAGACGAAAACCATGAGATTATTGCTTTGAGACTCTCCTGGATGAACTGCACTTGACGCTGAGCCTGTATATTAGTGGAAAAAGACAGGACTTGTTATCCTATCAGTCCCTACAGGTCAATTCAGACAGCCTAAATTGCCTTTTATTCATTCAGCAATTATTAGCTAATAAACTATATTCTAGTTAGTTCTGCAGTGTGAAATGCACTTTGACTGGAAATTACATCAGCTATGACTACCTAAAGCCAATAAGAGAGCATGGATGCAACGCAAAGTAAATGTTCAGCGGGAGGAGTCATAGACTTGCAACAGAACTTCAACAAATAAGGCTTCTGCAAGCAACCATCTCTCCATTTTCCATCTTTTTTTGTTGCGAATCAGTTTACAGGCAACTTGTAATGCAGTCTTCTTGTGGGTTACCATTTTTAACCGGCAGAAACCAGTCTTGAGCAAGAACTCCAGTAATTCGTAACTATTGGGGAATTGGAGGATTATCAGATATTTGTCTTTTTACAACAAATGTGTAAACCATTCAGCTGGATGGTGGAAAAGCGGGTTTGCAGTCACTATTGTCAGAGGTGATATTTACAGCAACTGAGAACTGAAAAAAAAATTGACATCAGTTAGTTTTTATCTACTATTAAGCAATTTAAGTGATCTGATCACAAGTGGTCAGCGATTAATCATAACTCTGTCCACCTGATAGTAACATGCATCTCAAACACCTCTTCTGTGAGCACTTGTGTTCGATTTTTATATAGGATTTATATAGATATAAAGGAGCACAGATGGGGTTTATATCTTAGTTTGTGTGTTTTAGTACAATGCAAATTTGTTTGAATTTCTTGGTTAATACGCTTCCTCAGAATACCTAACACAGTATTACGACAATTTGTAATGCTGACTTCACACTGCACGGTTTTAGCCCCGGATTTACTCGCCAACAGGGTTTGGGGAATCACTGACAAATGCCGAAATCAGGGGAATCGTTGCTCGTTCACGCGAGTGACAATCACGCAGTTTAAATTGTCAAAGACAATATCTGAGAGAATCAGATTCAAAAATCCTGCTGTGTGAAATAAAATAAAATTGGTGAAGACCTACAGCCAACAAGAGAGCAAGATACAGAGCAGTGGGAAGTTCAGGGAATTGTCGGACAGAGTTGTCGGTGATTCTTTCTATTGTAAAGAGTTGAAATCAACAGTGTTCAGATTACTTTGAAAATCATGCAGTGTGTGCTCGGCATAACTGCGTTCCTTAGAAAAAGCATTGTTAACTGGGTCGAATACATTCTATGATGTGTTAGGTGGGTGGGCGGAAAGTAGTGTTTCACTGTTTCGGAATGCATTTAAAACTGATAGCATTTCCACTATAAATGCAATGTAGTTACATGAGTTTTGCCATATGTCTATAAGCAATTTCAGGGATCCAATCACAAAACTTTGAAAAACCTATTTTCTGTATTTAGCACTGACCACTTGATCCATATGGCCAATGACATACAAGGTGGAGAGAGTACAGTAGTGGTTTGAATATAGTCTGTGAAGGCCGTGATACACCATGTCGTCAAAGAACTAGAGGCAATAGAAGCGCCTCAGATTGCCTGTGTTCGCCAAAAACACAATGCAGAAACTTCTAGTTGTTCACCTGTGTGAGAGGAAATAAAGTTTCAAACCAGAAGGTGGCAGTAGTCTTTATCCATCATTCAAAAACTGGAATGGCAGATATAAATCCAGTCATTACAATAGGAATTCAGGGAATTGGAAATTTTGTGTAAGGGAAAAACTTCCCCAAAAATTTCACTAAACTGACTGGCTTGCCAATTACTGGCTTACTAGGGACAAGGACTACTTTTTTTTAACATATTGCATAAATTACAATATTGCAATTGCCATATTGCATGAATTGTATTTGACTGAAATGCATGTATTTGCATGCAAATATTTTTCCCATTGTACGTTCAATCAAAGCTAAACCTGTGTTAGATGATGAGTTTTGTGAGGAAAGGACACTGAGGGGTGCCCTTCCCCTGTTTTTTATTAAAACAGTCTTTATGATTACTGCTATATAGTTGAAAATTGTTCAGCATAACAATGTATATTGGTGACATTTGTTACACAGACCTGGCAATCATGCTATTTCTATAGTTTATTTTCTTCTTCTTCTTCCATCATCTTCCAGGTCCCTTTCCTAAGCAGGGTAATTAGTCCTCCAAGGGCTCCTAATTGTTTGAGGATAAAGAGGTGATTTGCACTTGGGAATACTTCATTATCCTAATCAAAGGCTGGAGAAATCAGAGGACTTTATCGTCCTTTTGAGAGCTCAGTAACTGCTCTTTATGAGCGGCTGCACCATTGACCTTAGTGCCACTCAGCTTTGCTTCAGGTACTACTACCCAATGTTTCCATTAGTGAATCAATAATTCAGATTCAATAGATTATATAACGAGTAAAAAAGATACAGCTAACTATGTATATCATTCACCCAAATAAGGTAGCAGTTCACCCAAAACAGAAAATTCCGTCAACATTTACTCCTGTATGAGTTTCTTTCTTCTGTTGAGCACAAAATATGATATTTTGAAGAGTGTTGGTTGTAAAAAAAAAAAAACGGTTGCTGGAAGCCATTGACATCCATTGTATTTTTCCACTACTTTGGAAGCCAATGGCTACCAGCAACTCTTTGGTTTGGAACAAATGGAAAAAGTAAACGAAGGTGAGTAAATGATGGCAGCATTTTCATTTTTGGGTGAACTATACCTTCTTCCCCTTTCATTTGTAATATTGATTCTATAAAAGCATGAAAGAAAAAATCTTTTGTAAATTATATTGATTTAAATAAACATCATACATGTAAAATATGTTGCCAACAATAAATGGAGAACATAAACCGAGAAACATTTGGTTTTATTTGTAGCAGTATATGAGCTGATTTTCGTAATGAATGAAACTTGAAAAAATATTCTAATAACTGACTTCAGCTCCTCTTAATGTATTTCTTATTGTGATCTTTGAGACACTACAGTGGTTATGTATACTGGTTATGTACTTTTGGGATGTAGGTACAAATCCCAGTGAGACCATCAGGTGTTGTTTGAAAGTTCAAATGAGTCAGTCATGAGTAACCTGCTCTTAGTTACCTCAGCAGTTCCCATAGCAATAAGCTACCCATGGGTTCTGGGTTAATCTGAAAGAAACAGCATGGTAAAGATACAGTACATCTGATCCCATGATTGGGCCTCTAAGGCTGATGCTGGAATTATGTCATCAAAGAGCTGCTAAGTAACCAGGGTGATTGACAGCATTAACTTCTCTCTGTTTTTGTCCATTATTACATTCGTCCTCTCCTTTGCGGTGTCTGTGCCCACCTGTTCAGTGCACAGAGTGGCACAAAGCAAAGCACGTGCCACACCAGACACTCAGCCACTGGTGTTTTTTTGTCCCAGTCAGACAAAAGGGCTATTTAGGCTGGGCCACACAACCAAGGGCAGAATGTAGAACTTGAGGGGTGGGGGTAAGGGCATTATGGGGTTTAGAGTCCCTGGCCAGGCCTCTTGGTGAGTCGTGTATATTAGGAGCAGCTGTTTGTGCTTGTTTATATGCGGGTAATAAGTCTGTGTTTTCTAAGGTTTCCGAGCTACATCATACATCGAACATTGAATTAAAGCTTTATTTAAGAACCCATTTTCCATGTACAT
This sequence comes from Carassius carassius, assembly GCF_963082965.1. NCBI lineage: Eukaryota > Metazoa > Chordata > Actinopteri > Cypriniformes > Cyprinidae > Carassius > Carassius carassius. The sequence goes on from NC_081786.1 coordinate 22,143,377, forward strand.
GTTCAGATTAGGACATTAGTTGTTTTTGTGAATACTTTTAGAGTCAAGATCATCTTGACCCATATGGCCTCTAAGACATTACTGCATAAGCATTTGCTAAAATAGGCTGTAGTTTCTTTGTTACAAGCTTAGAAAATATACTGATGAGAAAAAACAGCAGGTAAAAAGTCCAGTGTGAATATACACAGATTTGGTTGATTGTCCACTTGATTACACTGTTGTACTCAATAGCGTTTTTATTGACTTCTCACTCCCATGGGACGGGCAGCCAAGGATCATGGGGGTCAAATTGGAGTCCCGAAGGAGGGCAGTGCTTTTAACCTCTTACAACACTTTGTTATGACACCTCACGTCGTAGGCCAGGGTTATGCAGGATGTCTATATCAAACTGTTTCTTGATACTGATTTTTATTTTATTTTTTCATTATCCTGAGATTATAAGAAACAAATAAAGAAACATACAAAAACATAAACAGTATTTATTATATATACTTCTGTTAATACTAATGCGATCCAAATTCTGTGGTATAATTGATTTCTAATTTAATGACGAGAACAGAGATATAAAAAAGACATTCTGAGCTCACATTATGACGCATTGTCTAGACTTTTCTACATCACGACTTTCCGCATTAGAGTTGCGAGAGTTGTTTTTGTTTATTGTTTCCTTTGTCGTGGCTTTGGTGCTTCCGCGTCAAGACTGTGACCCTTCTGTTTGCCAGCAGTCGTTTGGCCTAGTTTCTAACAAACAACGCATCTATTTATTCTCTTTCCTAGCTGTTATTTTCATGTTAATAAAGACACACATATAGAACAGTGCCAATAAGACTATTGTTGATGGGACTGCATTTTGGCTGTTGGTGGAAAACGCAAACACTTCATTATTCATTGGAATGTATATACACTACTAACAAACAAAAGTTATGTGCTAAAAGTGTGTGCAGATAGCACATAGTTAGAGAAATCTCACTTGAATCATTTAAAAGAGAAATATATTCAGGTTACATAAGCAATACATTTACTAAAACAGCCATAAACTTCTAAGTTTGTTAAATATGAATAGTTTTTGACGTCATATATCACAGTCAGCTTGAGTGAACTGTTGAGCTTTAGGACAGTGAAACATAAAGCCTCCATAGCTTCCTAACGAGCCTCTAATTAGTGTGGGGTGCGTGTGTTTGTTTGTGAGACCGTTACAGAGGTTTAAAGAAGCTTAGTTTCTCAAAGTCAGTGAGAAAGGAAAGAAACTCTTATTTGCAAAAAGCTAATTATTTGGAAGCCGTATTATAATTAAATGTTGAAAGAATGGATTCATTTTACATGTTCCAAGTCCATTTTCGTCTTACATAAATGCTGAAGGAATGAAAGAACCATTATATTAATTATCACTGTGTCCACTACAGTGGCATATCCATATAAAAAATATCTATATTTTATTTTACATTCAGGGTGTGATCTTATAACTCTACCTGACCGTCCACTTTTTTATTTATTTATCTATTTATGAATGACAACATACATTCCCCAATAATCTCAGGTCACTTTGGATAAAAGTGTTTTCTACATTAATACAATTATGGTAACACTTTATTTTGATTGTGCACTTACAGTAACATTGTAACTACATGTCAACTAGCAGTCATTAGAGTATTAGTAGACTGTCTGCTTTATATATTTTGATGGATCCACAACAAACAACAAACTGACTTTAAGAAACTGTGCAAGTATATGTCAACTTATTCTGCTAACCCTAAACCTAACCAAACAGTCTACTCTGAGAGATAGTAGACATGAAGTTGAAAATTAATGAGAATTAGTTGACATGTAGTTGCAAAGTTACTTACTGTTAGTTGAATGTCTAAAGTGGACTATCAAAATAAAGTATAACCAAAGTATTTTATTCCTGAGATGACAAAGCTTTTTATTCTTCTTCTTTTATAAACAGAATGTAAAGAAAAAGAAAAATTCAATTGTAACAATTGACCCTTTTGTTCAATTCATTGCATCCTTGCTGAATAAAAGTATTCATTAAAAGTCTTACTGATCCCAAAAAAATATTTGATAAATATTTAACTATATCAAACCCTATGTTGTCTTGTATGTACATTTAAAATGTCAGATGTTTTAGAAAACAACGCTTTTTCCATCTGTGAAAACGTCATTGGGTTCCTCGTGTACGTCTAAGAATAGGCTTTTTTAGTTGAGCATTTGCTATTGTTTTAGGGAACATGCGAGTATTAATTATTCTGTAATGCTCAGCAGGTGTTTATGTGTACAGGCACACTTCCCGCACATGACCAGCATCAAAAGTGCGTGTGCATGTGTGTTTGGAGAGGTTATGCAGGGCGTTGGGACCCCAGATGGGTTAATGGGAAGCTTAGCATCAAGATTACAATGCACCAGTGTCAGCTTCAGATCTGCCAATGATTGCCCCCAAGCCCACGCGCTGGACCACACGTTCAATACGACCCGCCGGGGGACGGAGGGAGGGGTCAGAGGACAAGAGCAAAAAGCATAATATTAAAGACTACATGTTGTTCTTCAAATATAATACAACGGGCTGACTGCCCCAAACTGTCCCAGGCATTTGCTGCATCCCTCCCTCCCCCTCTCACCCCAAACACGGGGTCTGTCCATCACAGGCCAAGCTGTTGCTGGAGGAGATTGGATGGTTAAGGGCAGAGACAACAGCCCCACTAATTAAATTCTGCCAGGTTAATCCCTCTGTGTCCCCGCTACTCACTCTCCATCCCAAACCAGGGGGAGGAGAGAGACAGGGGACAAACAATCAACATTCATCATTAACAATGGCAGCAAAAAAATAGTAAAACATGAAAAACAAAGAGAAATACAGTGGGTGAAATTAAGTAAACAATGGGCCATTGGGTTGAGATACCATCGTTATGACAACGGAACACCAAAAACAAATTCAAGGCAGATGATAAAAAAAACAACAACAACAACAACGTACACCTGCTGCTCTAAACAAGTCTACCATTGTTTTAAGCGTTAACAATGAAGACACAAGCAGATGACAGTTTTTCCTTTTTTAGTATAAATGGCCTCATAATCACCTGAATTGGGTATTGAGCTATATATCTTTTCCCTTTTAAATTACTATTGTTCTCTTTAATGGAATGCTTTGAATGAAATTTGATTTTGCTCACCATAAATGCTGATAATTAAATGTCAATTTTTAAACACCGCAGTCCTGACACACCATGAAAGGCACTATAAAGGCCCCCTCATAATCAAAAACACTAACATTTCACCTCCAGCACAGCCGGTGGTCCGAGAGCCTCCACCCGGCCCAGAGAGAGCGAGGCCGTCAGTCTGTCATTCTCCCAGCATGCACTGCTAATGAACTCGAAGAGGTCCATTGCCCTCTAGACCGCCCAGACAGTGAGGAATGGTGTTTTGATGACCTCTTTGACCTTTTACACAATATCTACATGACCCTCTGTCTTTATTACATGGCCTACAGCAAAACTTATCAGTCCACTGGAGTGGGACGTTTTAACAGTGCCTAAATTGGGTAAAATGATGGCAGTATTTGTGTAGCTTAACTGGAGCTAACAGCACCAAAGCTCTGGGTTTGATGGAGCATGTTGATAAAACGTATAGCTTGAATGCACAGTGAGCCGCTTAATAAAATGCCAAAAGGAATAAATGATTGTTTGTTCTGGTTAGGGCTCCAAAGAACCAACTATTTTATGTGTAAATGTATTTTTATATATTTTTTTATTTAAATTAAATTAAATTAAATTCATGCATTTAGCAGATGCTTTTATCCAAAGCGACTTACAGTGCATTCAGGCTATCAATTTTTACCTATCATTAATTTGTATAAAATAACCTGTTTTTACACTTTCAAATTCTACTGATTTGTCTGAATCAAATCTAATAAAAACACAAAACATGCTGTAAAAAAAAAAGGCAAATAAATCAGAATCAACAATTAACAGGAAAGCACTGATACAGTGGACCAGTTCTCATTAAGAACTAACCATTAACTAGGACGTTTGCCTCAGTAAACTCCTAATTTACTGCTTATTAACAATTAGTAAGGTAGTTGTGGTATGATTAAGGGATCTAAAATACGGTCATGCAGAATAAGGCATTCATATGTGGTTTATAAAGACTAATAAAAGACCAATATACTACGTAGTCACATGCATGCTAATAAGCAACTAGTTAATAATAGAGAATTGGCCCCTAAACTGAAGTGCTACCAAATCTTTTATTTATGTTTTATACAGGACCTCAGAGTTTGACCGGTTAGCTTAAGCAGTTCGCCCCTGAGGGAAGATGCTATATATGTCCAGAAAGCATCTGTCTCCATTAACGGACATTCAAAAGCTGTGTTGTGTGATTGTCCAGACATTATTTTCCAGCAGCTTTAGCGTAAACAGTTTCATGGCATTTATGGCTCAGGTGATTGGCTTTAAAAATGTTTCTGGAACTGTCTATGTGCAAGGTCTTGCTGTAGGTCACACAGGTGTCAGCAGAGTCAGCAACTGTCACGGAGACGAGTGGAACCATCATGTTTAACTTTCTCCACGTATACTACAGCCCTCACTGGTTTGATACTTAGGGTCTCTGAGAAGTTAAACAGCAGTAATATATTATTTGTCATGACGGACCTTTGAAGCATGTTATCAAGTTAATCGTGTTTTATTCAGCTCCTATAAAATTAGAACGAAGATATTAAAAGTTAAAAGCTTTGTTCACCCAAAAAAGAAAATTGTTAAAGAAATCTGACACGGCATCTGAGTGAATAAAAGATAATAAATAAATAAGGATTTGTCATTTTTAGTTGAACAACTTGTTGCCACTTGAATAAATCTGAGTATTGTAAGTTTTGAAAGTTAGTCTACTACAACACTGTTTGTCCCAATCTTCAGGGGCTCTTTTCTCATTGGACTATATACAAACCCAGAATGCTTCTGGAAATATGATGACATGGCCCGAAATAACACAAAATCGAATTCTAGCCTTTGGTTGATTGTTGTTGCTTCATCACAGGCTCATTCTGAGAGGCCTGTTACAGCATCACTGCTTTGCTCTGCGCATAAACTCCTGGCGTCTGCGCAGTCTGGTGGGCGTCACTAACGCCACAGACGGGTGGGATGCTGGGAAAGCGAGTGAGCGTGCCTCTGTCGCGGGTATGCTCAGAGGTGTAATGTCTGATTAGGGGATTACAGGGGAAGTGCTTCTTCGCAGTTCTCTGAGAAACAATTATTAACATGTTGGTGTCTCTAATCCTGGATAAATACAGCTTTTCAAGAACAACAGAGAGACTTTCTCTCTTTCTTCACTCTCTCCTCTTCTCCTTTTAAATCCATTTCTAAACCCCCTTAGTCACTTGAACCCCAAAGCCTAACTAATACTGGTTGAGCAGATAGGGCATTGGTGTGAAACAGTGTCATTAGGAGAATACCTTTTCCAGCGTGTTTCACAGCAGAAACGATCCCTTCACCACAACAGACCAACAGGCAGCGCGGCGGAGGGAGGGGGCGAGTTCTGCTGAGGGGACGAGATGGAATAAGACTGGATTGTACTTCGGCAGCCTGGTTAAAGGGCACTGGGCTGAGGATGTCTACAGCCTGTAATCTTTTGTTGGTCTGTACACTGCCATGTAATCTGCTTGCTGGTATTTGGGAGGAGATTGAGTGGAGGGTTGGGAATGCTTGTCCCAGGTGGGACAGAGGCCTGTTGCATTCAGTTACTGAAGAACTGCACAATTAATAGTGCTGGTCACGACAAACATCACTAGTACTATTTTTCCTACCCTAAGCAGGCTACTGAACTTCATTGCTCAAGTCCTTTACATTCGTAGTAAAGACATGAATGAGCAAGGAAAGATGTATGTACAAGCTTGCAATTAAACTTGTACATTTTGCCAGATGGATGCTCCAAAGAATACTGAAGAAAGGATTTATACAGAGATCACAATATATGGAGACTGGGGAAGAGACGCATCTGAAATCGTATACCATCTGAATAAGTACACTTAAAACTTGAACTTACTTCATGACCATTAAAAAAGGACATTCTGTATAGTATGAATATGGGTAGAAGAAATTAAATTTGGATGCACTATGTCCACGATGTTGTTATTGTCACCTACTAGCCTAAGTTGTGTCGCTTCACTGCCATTCATAAATCCTCTCCCGTGGCCTCATGGGACAGTAAAGTGTCCACTGAATGTGCACTTCAGAACCTCGTCAGATGTAGTAGGTGATGCTGGTACTTTTATCCTACTGGTTTTTGAATCCTAGGAATGAGCAACTTTTTTCAACAACTCTTCTCTTCCATGTCAGTCTTCATAGTCTTGTACTCTCATGAGCATGTGTCGAAGTCCGACACAAAAGAGAAGAAATCATTGAAAAAAAATCATTATTTTGGTTTTCTTTGTGCACAAAAAGTATTCTTATAGCTTTGTAAAATTAAGGTTGAACCACTGATTTCACATGGACTATTTTAACAATGTCCTTACTACCTTTCTATGCCTTGACTGTGGTAGTACCCTTGCTGAAAATTCAGGGTCAAAGATTTCATCCAAATTATCTTAATTTGTGTTCCGAAGATGAACGAAGGTCTTGCTGGTTTGGAGCGATATGAGTGTGAGTGATTAATGACAGAATTTTTGGATGAACTAGCCCTTTAATCAAAATCCTAATTTAAACCTTCCACCACTTCCTCCATCCAAAGAAGAACTGACTTATAATACAAGGAACTGCTCTTTATTTTTTTTTCTTCTTTGATGAAATCTGAACAGATTTTCAAACACTAGGTACCTTACATATGCCAACTTGGTAAATAGTTACAGAGGAAAAACTGGCCATCACAAATGACTGAGGATCACATGCTACCAGACTTTCAAGTCACTCTGAACACAACAAACTCAGGCAGAAACATGTGACTTGTTGCTTGGAGACACGTGACAAACAAAAACAATGTGTTCTAAAATATGCTCAAAAAATCAAGCATGTTTGTTATACTCTGATTGAAGGAAAAAAATTGTCTTTGATCATACACTACAAATTTTTCTATGAAATCTTTCAACTCAAATCTGAATACTGGCTCTGACCTTCAGCACCTAGCATCAGCTTGTCCTGACTGTATTCAGGCTTTAATTTGCTCTGTTTTAGTGGTGGGCGGTATGACCAAAAATTAATATCATGGTATTTTTCAAAATTATACTGGTTTCACGGTATATGACAGTATTTTTATTTTTTCATGCATGGCCGGATGTAAACCACATTTTCTACTGATTGAGAGAGGAAATAGGATACTAGAATGCCCTATTTTATACTGTTATGATGAGGGAATATTGCAGAAATTTTCGGCCAGCTGAAAGTGATGCTTCTCTGCCACTCACTGCACAGAACAGACACCAAAAGACGACACGGCGTGTGTGGCGGTCAGTGGATATTGTGGACTAGTTCTTCTGTGTCATCACGTTCTACTAGTTCTACAGCTTCGTTTTCGGAACTTTCACACTTAGTAACACATACAGTTGTGTCCTCGCCACAGTGCAACAAACACGTTCCAAACATTATTTAAACAACACCGGTATTGCAGTATTTTTTTAAATTCATAAGAAAAATAAACACCGGTATTCGGTATGAACTGGTATACCACCCAGCACTACTCTGTTTTATGCTGACAAGTCAGTTTCTAATCTAAGCAATGGCGTTGAGTTTAGTATAGCACTGTCCATTTGTAAGAACAACTGAAAATGGGGAAAACTGTTTGAAAATGTCATTTTAGTGTCGGTACTGGTGAAGAAATTACACACTACAGCTTTAAATAGTTTAAGCTTTTAAAATGATTGGTAATTCTACAAGCGTAGAAATATAGAAATCAGGTGGTCACCAGCACATCTGATCTAAAATGTGTCTGCCAGACCAATGTTCCACACACTTGCTAACATACACACACACACATTCCATCTCCTATGGAATTATACCCTGCAGCTTTGAAATCAGACACAGACAGGTGATCAAAACAACCCATTAGTGGCCATTGACACACTCTCACCTTCAGACACACTTATGCCTGCTGACTGGGCACACACACATCGAGCATGAGACACTTTGAAGACTTGCATCAAGGCTCTGCAGTGACTCTAGATGCAAGTGTGTCTTCTGTTGAATTCAATGTGGAAAAATAGTATTGTTTTTGCTGAACTATTAATTATCTCATATTTTGCCAATAAGTGGGAAGATGACATGAACAGTTTTAGAAATGGCACAACTAAAGCTATTTAAAATAAATAAAAAATTACAAATATTAAGCATGCAAATTAACCTCACATTAAGAGAATATTTGTACTTTAAAAATTTAGTTTAGTTTAAAATGAACCATTATGTCATATGATGCGATTTCAATTTTTCCTTTCTCTTTGGAGTGTTGCAAGCATTTGGTGCATGAAGAAGATCTGTAAAGTTGCAAAGACTAAAGTCACAAATCCAAAGAGATAATCTTTATAAAAGTTAATACTCGTCCACCCCCCACCCCAAAACGGCTCGTTCTAACATGCCCCCACATGTCTACATCACTATGTGGGAAGATTCACTGCCCAGATGTTCACGCAAAGAAAGAAGGCATCATTTTTATTCTCGTTGTAGTATTGTTGTTGTTGCAGCCGCCACCATGTCGTATAGACGCTGTGTGTTTCACTTTGAAAGTGAAACTACATTGTTTGACCTTCCAAAAGAGGACGATATCAACTTTGTCGTGCCTGGAGCTGATCTATGCTGGTCGCTGAGGAAATACATCAACCTTGCACTGTGGATCGCCGGATCGGCTTTCACCGTGAATGAAGCCAAGTCCAGCCTGGGGATGTTACATGTGGTTGCTGCCAACCCAACAGACGCTCCTTCATAGAGTCCACCAGCCGCGCCGTTCTCAGTCTAGGCCTCCTGCCACCGCTCACTCAAGGCAGCGGTGTGCGACAATCAGAGGTGTCAAGTAACGAAGTACAAATACTTCGTTACATTACTTAAGTAGAAATTTGGGGTATCTATACTTTACTTGAGTAATTATTTTTCAGCCGACTTTTTGCTTAAAAATAGCTTCATTACTGTTATTTCATTTCGGCTTGTTTTCATTCCGGCTTGTCATCATTCAAAAAAAAAAAACCTATCCAGATAAATCGCGCCATCCAGATGGAGTGAGTTTGATTGTGGTTGGATGAGAAGTATAAACATATACCATTCCGACACCCTATTGGTTTTAACGCGATCCATCGCACCTGCACAAGACACAAATCACATCACACTAGAGCAGTGGTTCTCAAACCTGTCCTGGAGTACCCCCAGCACTGCACATTTTGTATGTCTCCCTCATCTATCCCACCTGATTGAACTCATCAGCTCATTAGTGGAGACTGCAATACCTTAAGTGGGTGTGTCTGATACTGGGATACATACAAAATGTGCAGTGCTGGGGGTACTCCAGGACAGGTTTGAGAACCACTGCACTAGAGCAAGGACATAGCCAGTTTTGGGTTCGTTTATCAAAAAAATATATTTCTTAAAAGTAGGGTTGGGTATGGAACCGGTATGCACTGAACCGAATAAGAGGAAGCAGATTTCGGTGCCTTTTAAATGCCTGAGCGATCGATTGAAATGTTTGTCCTAGTTCTCCGAAATATACACAAGAATCACGGGGCTGCAGCATTTAGTTTCATAAACTATACACAAATTTGCGAACGCCTCAGAGTCAGTCCCCTTAAGTTTCATATTAAACCGGCGTCAGACCGGTCCCCTCCCCGTCTTTCAACGCGCTCTTCAATCCGCAGACCGCGGCGGAGCAGCGCGAGCGGACACGAACACAAACAGAGGACACAAGGTATGTGTTTATCGATAGATTGTTAGAATATCCGTATCTGTGCAGTTCTTTGTCATAAATACAGTTTACAAAAGGTCATGAGGGAGCAGTCGGTTTCTCATCTACTGTAAAGTTTTCGCTTGTCACCGGCACCGCTCATCACACCACAGCTGTTTCCTCCAGCGACAATCTAGCCCTAAACACATATGAACGAAAACATACTTTAATTACACTTATTTAAATATACTTAATTTAATCATATGTACTTTATACATACACCAGCTACTGTGCAAAAGTCTTAGGCACGTTAGTATTTTCACTTAAAAGAATGGTGTTCGGCCAGTTATTTATATATTTTGCTGTAGTGTGTCAGTAGAAAATATCAGTTTAGATTTCCAAACATTCATTTCGCCGTTGTCAGACTGCTTGTGCATTCAAAATCGCACTAGATTATTATTAAAATGAATGGCAAACTGATATTTCCTACTGATACACTACAGCAAAAGATATAAATAACCCTTTTTTGGGGTGGAAATACTAATGTGTCTAAGACTTTTGCACAGTACTGTACTTTACAAACGACATTGTTGCTACTTTATAAAGACTGACCATACAGTAATTCATAGAACTGATTAAAGACAGTGACAGACAGCACTCATCTTAACTAAATATCAGAGTGAGTGACAGATACAGTAGAAACATTATGTGTGCTTTTGTATTAAATAATGACCCAGATTGTGAAATACATTTATTAGCCTTAGATTAAGGGAAGCACAACTTGGGAAATGAGAGCATCCAAGGTGAAAGCTATGGATTTATTTTAAATATTTGTAATGTTCTATAATGTTATCCATAGTTTTTTTTGTGGTTCTTTTTTTTTTAAGTATTGGTTCAGACACCGTTTAGGAGCCGGTACCGTTTTAAAAGTATCGAAAAGGCACTGGACCCTACTTAAAAGTTATTATTTCTCACTACTGACTCATTTACCAAATGGGTGCTTTCTCTTCGTCCTCCACAAATCAAGCTACTGTAGGTAGTTCGGTAACGAGACGTTTTAATAAATTATCGTTTGCGATTGATGACGCGATTGACAATGTTGTGATAAGTAGGCTATACCAACTTGGTAACTCGTTATCCCCCCCCCACACACACACACTGGACATAGCAGACGTATGTAGCGAATACAGGAAGGTATCAATCAAGAAGGTATCAGGATTAGGAGTTATTTTTAATTTTTAGTTTTTGATTAATCACTTGGATTAATCATTCATTTTGACAGCACTATAATGTTTATTGTACATAGAAAACCATACAAGGGTAATTGTTTCTTAGCCTGCACCAATGTTCTTGTCTATTGCCCTCGCAGATTCCTGCAGCTAAGCTTGGATGTACATTTACATTCCATTAAAGGTTATTGATGACATGCCTCTGAAGTTTGACTTTTTGCACCATAACAATACTTACAGGCAACTATAGGGTGACCATATGAGCCATTTTCCCAGGACGCGTCCTTGCCAGGATTTTTATATTGCCTAAAATATCCAGATTTTGGCTGTTTGTGCTCTGCAGATCGATCATTGTATGGCATTCATAAGAGCTATAGAGAGCAGAGCACGGCTCCTTAAGCATTAAAACCACTCTCTTGGTACTTTGGTGTCATACAATGATTGGTGCACAGCGACGCTTCAAGTTGAATGAACGAACAAACACCTAACATGTACGTGTATTTGCATTGCTTTGATCGTTCTCTGTAGATCTCACCTTATCACACGCCACGATTGGTTGATTATGTAACATACATTGCATGTTATTGGTCAAACTACTTTGGATGTTTTAGGCAATATAGAAATCCTTGCAAGGATGCGTCCTAGGAAAATGGCTCATATGGTCACCCTAGGCAACTAGTCATTATATCTCTAGTTCTTTAATGTATATGCATTGTACTAAAATGCGTTCATTTTCAATGGGCATATATGCGGCTGAAACAGGTAGCCTAGTGCATCCCAAATTTTTCAACATGAACATTTGAATATAACATTATAGTCATTATGGCCTTTAGAAAAATGTTTTTTTGAGGAGGTGGGGTAGTGCACAATAGGCCCCTGTGGCGCGGCCTAAGCTTTCGTTCTTAATGGCATTTTTTCCCCTTACATTACTTTTACACTTTAAGTAGTTTTTTAAACCAGTACTTTTACACTTTTACTTGTGTAAAAAGCTTGAGTTGAGTCTTTTTAAACCCTAGTATCTACGTATACTTCTACTCAAGTAATGAATGTCAATACTTTTGACACCACTGGTGACAATGTTTCGTTGAGTAAGCAACACTACTTTGTTTGGCCTTCCAAAAGAGGACATGACTAGAAATCATGTTTATATCACGTTTATAATGGGTTTTATGTTTATGACTCGTTGCTCTGGCCGGACAGGGCATCACAGTGTAAAGGGGCGTAACATTTCTGTCACACGCTTGAGGTAGTCATCCAATTACAAAGCACTGGATAGCTGGCCAATCACAGCACACCTTGCTTTTTACAAGGATGGGTTTTGTAAAAATCGACATTTCAGAAGGCAGGGCATAGAGGAGAAACAATAATGTACAACATGTGGAACTTGTTTTTTGAACCTTAAACCGCATAAACACATTTCATTACACAAAATAATGTTCTTTTTATCAGCATCATATGTCCCCTTTAAAAATTAAGCTTAAAATTTTTTACATTTGTATACATGTACATTTGTGGCAGTGAAAACACTGGGTTCAGGCTGATGTCACATAGAAATAAAAAAGAAACAATTACAAAAACAGAATGCATTATACAAACACTTTGCAGTACCCAAAAGCAATCAACCCAGCATACACACCTAACCACTGTTAATCCTCTAGACACTAGAAAGCACACACATGCACAAACACAAACACACACGCACGCAGACACACACACTCAGCATCGCTGTGTTTATCACTTCAACCCAGGCCACCAACACCCGTCAGTCTAATTCCATTTGTCTGTTTAGATTCATTTTGCTTTAATCTCTTCTTGTTTGTGCACATCTGCAAGAGCCACTGCAAGAGAGAAGGGGGAGGGGCCATAGTTGGTGAAAACGAGTGACAACAAGGGGTAGAAAGGAAACAGGTATTAGAAGAGAGGGCGCACTATTTGGGCATGGTACAATAGTAATATACCATAGTATTATCATGTTTTGTGGACATGTACAACAGGTAATATGAGATACCAGTACCATGGTACAATATTATAATAATCATTCAGTTAATAATAGTTAACCCTCTAATGCAAGAGGTCCATTACAATGTATAAGACTTAAAAAGCAATTTTTTCCCGTCACAGTCTAATGCAACATTTAAACCACCATGAACGACCTTTACCCATAATTCTATATGATTTTTCTGTTTACGGTGTATTCCATGTTTTTTTGACAAGAGACATTCGAAATAGCTGACGGAACTTGATAAACCAAACAACTCTGGAATACTTCTAAGAAAGTTTTTATAACGTTCCCATTTTAGAAATGTTTGAGAAATGTTTTTTTTCTTGGCTGCGAACTTTAAGAGAGCATTCCATTATTAATGATTTTGCACGGGAATGTTACTTTTAAATGTTCTCTGAACATTCTGAAACAAGTGTAAAAACAAAAAAAATCTGTTGAAAATATCCATGAATTATGTATATTTTTCATTATGAATTATGTATATTTATAACTTTATTAAAACCAGATAACTTTGAACGAACATTTTGTTTGAATGAAAATATATTTGTTCATAACTTTTTGGATAACCTTGCCAGAACGTTCCAAATGTTCCCTGTTAGGATTAGTGCTGGCAAATGATTAATCGCATCCAAAATAAAAGTTTTTGTTTACGTAATATATGTATGTGTACTGTGTAGATTTATAATGTACAGTACAGACTAAAAGTTTGGAAACATGACTATTTTTAATGTTTTTGAAAGAAGTTTCTTCTGCTCATCAAGCCTGCATTTATTTGATCAAAAATACAGAAATAAATTTTTATATTGTGATATATTATTACAATTTAAAATAATTGTTTTTAAATTTATTATACTTTAAAGGATCATTTATTTCTGTGATGCAAAGCTGAATTTTTAGGATCATTATCACATGATCCTTTAGAAATCATTCTAATATGATGATTCATTATCAAAGTTGGAAACAGTTCTGCTGCTTAATATTGTTTCAGAACATGTGATCCTTTTTTAGGATATTTTGATGAATAAAAATAAAAAAAGAAGCTATGTTTTTAAAATATAAATATTTTGTAATAACAATATACACTACTGGTCAGTAATTTGGGGTCAGTAATTTTTTTTCTTTCTTTTTTTTAAATAAAATCAATACTTTTATTCAGCAAGGATGTGTTAAATTGATAAAAAGTGATAGTAAAGAAAATATATTATTAGAATATATATTATTAGAATTTTTTTTATTTTGAATAAATGCAGTTCTTTTTAACCTTTTATTGATCAAATATATTAGACAGCAGAACTGTTTCCAACAAACAATAAATCAGAATATTAGAATGATTTCTAAATGATCATGTGATAGACTGTATGTTACATGTGACACTGAAGGCTGGAGTAATGATGCTGAAAATTCAGCTTTGCATCACAGGAATAAATTATTTCTTTAAAGTATATTCAAATAGAAAAGTATTATTTTAAGTTTTAATAATATTTCACAATATTACTGTTTTTTCTGTATTTTGATCAAATAAATGCAGGCTTGATGAGCAGAGGAAACTTATTTCAAAAATATTAAAAATAGTAATGTTTCCAAACTTTTGGTCTGTACTGCACTGTAAAATCCAATAGTTTACCTTACTTAGATTTAATTAGTTATCTTTACTTAGTCGTTATACTTACTAGATTTTATTAAGTTTCAGCTTCTTTCAAGGCAAATAAAACAATTTACTTACTGTTTTGAGTGACACTTACTTAAAATATTCAAGTAGCCACAAAGGAACCAATGACATTAATAAACCAGTGAGAGGCAGCAGTGCACTAATATGTTGCTAATTGCCGGTTGTTTTTTTTTAGCTCACCATTATAGTGATTAGCATTCCCTTTGGTTGGGCACTTGAAACTTCATTTATGTTAATATAATTTTCTCTCTATTAATGGAGAAATGCATCATGAAATCAGAGTTATTTGATTTCAAAGAAAAGTAATAAATAGGTTGCTTTTATAAAATGACCTATTTTTTAATTAAAGCATTTTTATGTGTGTGTTTCATGATGACCTTTTTGAGAGTTTATTTTTCATAAATACCTTGATATGCTTTTTATATAATCCTTAAATAGTAAGTGGTAATATGCCGAAGTCACACACAGACTTAAACATTCATCATGTGAATCACAACAATGGTAACAATTAAATTAAATTTATTTTCATTAATTGTAACAATAGCCATTTTATTTGCTCTTTTTGTTGTGCTACTGCCGACACAAGACAGCAAATAAAATTGGCAAATAAAAACAACAACTTTAAAACAAAGCAACTGCATAATTTATTCTGCGCAATGCATCCTGGGAGTCAGTGAGTAGCTATACTAAGTCATGAGTAAACCTAAATGAAAGGATCAAGTACCCCCTACAGTTCTTTTTTAGTTACTAGAACTCTTGTGTAAGTTAACTATACTAACTAAGCATTTGTCAGTACAACATACTATTCCTATTTCACTTTACTTAGTTTTTTCAAGGCAATCAGTTTGCATGCTTTTTTTAAGTAAGCCCAACTTATTAGATTTTACAGTGTGTATATATAAATAAACATGTATGTATATATTTCAGAAAAATATGCTATATGTTAAATATATTTATTATAATGTAAATTATGTGAATATAAATATAGACGTAAATTTATATATTTTAAATATATAATATATATATATATATATATATATATATATATATATATAAATAAATGCATGTAAATATTTTCTAAATATATACTATGTGTGTATTTATATATACATAATAAATATACACATAGCACACGCATATATTATGCAAACAGAAACTTTCAAAGAATTCATTCAGCTAATTTTCTGTTTGAACCCACGTCTGAAACTGAAAAACAGATGGAGAACAGTAGGAACGGATGGGGCAAGAGATCAGAGGAGAGTCCATTCTGCACCACTTCAGCATGCCGAATTCTCTCACCCTTCTGGAGGAGAAGGAAGACAGATCTTACGAGGAAGAGGTCTCTTGAGGCAGGTGCTGAGAGCCGCAGCCAGGCCTTCAGGCTCTGGAAGTCTCTCCAGTCAGTCACACAACTCATAGCACACAGGCTTCACCACCAACACAACATTACAGGCCTCTTACACAGCATTACAGCACATCGAATTATCCCGCTCAACTCTCTTCATTAGCCCAATTGGATCCTGGGATTTCCATTTGTAAATGGGGAGCTTTTTAGATTAGCTGGTGTCTGCCCATTATGAAACATTTTCCCAATGTTCCCCCAATACTGCGATTAGCTCCTGTCTGTCAGAGTGGAAATGTAAACTTTTCAAAACATGATTCATCCGTTTAAGCCCTTCACAAATATTTTCCACAAGAAATCATGAAAAAGTGTCAACCAAGCAATCCCTGATTAAATGTTTGTTGCAATATGAATTGTAAACCAATGAAACTACAGTACGCAGTAACCTTCTAAGTTAATCCATTGATTGACCATCAATGAGGCTGTAATGAACAAGCTGGTATTTTATTAAAAACATGCTGTTTGGATCCGAACATGATTTGATATTCTGACAGGTTCTAGGAATAAATCAGCCAAAAATAAAAAAAAATTTCTGAAACTGGTCATTTTCAAATGTCACTCGCACTTCCGTGTATTCAAACTGACACTTGTTATACACAGAAATCGCAGTCTGTTCTTCACAAAAAGTTATCATGTGGCTTGAGACTTATAGTGCTCATTTGTACTGTTATTAGAAGTAAGGAAACATCAAATCCATTGGTTCTCTTTGAATATGTTTGTCGTGTTGCTCTTCTGGGAATTTTGAGTGAACTAACCCTTCAAGATCCAATAATTTGGTAAAAGTTAGAAAGGTGCTACTACATGACTTATAAATAGAAAATTTTTAATGCATTATATACCAGTAAATTAAAGAAAACATACTTGATATTGCATCTACATGTGAATATTGTTTCTCTTTCTCAGTGGATGGCGGCTGTGGCTCTTCCCCAGGCATGTATTCACAGCCACAGATGCAAGGGGATGCAAGCACATTGAGGCGGCAAATTATGAAAATGTGGCTTTGTGTCCTCAATGGCGTCGCACTCCTTTAATGTGGCACAAAATTAGAACCGGAGGGAGAAGGAAGACAGGTCAGTTTAATTGGAAACACTGCTCTGGGCGCATACACAAACACACATTCACTCACTTAGAGCAACTCATCACATTAAAGGTAAGATATCATCTCACACTTTCTGAGGGTTTCTTCTGTACAATAAGACATACTTTTTCAGAGCCTGTGGGCATTCATAAAGGGGTTTAATTTATGAGTTTACCTCATCATTATTTAAATAGATCTACACAAGCATCAGAAAATGAGGCTATTCTATGTTGGTAAGCTGCAAAGCTAAAGGATCTTTTATGAAACGGCTGTTGGTCATAGTGTCTTTAGTCTCTTTTGATATTCCAAAAGGATCACAATGGTCTTATCACAGTGAGGTCTGTTGCTCAGTTAAACAAATGATTGAGTTTGGAAGTGATATAAATTCCAAAATACAAGTTCCTAAACCGTTCTACACATGTATGCAATACATCAATCCCAAGATTTCCATGGTAGCCATGTTTTGGCAGATCTAGTCTTGTTACTAGGAGGTCCAAAGAAGATCCTCTATGTTCAACCCTACTCCTTTGAGAGCCACTGTCCTGCAGACTTTAACTCCAACCCTAATCAAACACACCTGATCAAGGTCTTCAGGATTATTATAAAACAGGGGTGTCCAAACCTGTTCACTGAGGACCACGGTCCTGCAGAGTTTAGCTCCAGCCCCACTTACACACACCTGAACCAGCCAATCAAGGTATTCAGACTTACTAGAAACTTCCAAGCAAATCTCTGTGTGTGCATGTTTTATAAATTAGCCCCCAGGTGTTTAAAAACTCTGGTCTATTCTTTGGGCAACAGGGAGAAGGACCAAACTTCAGTATAGTGTACAATCTTTGTCCTAGGACCTGTAAACTTAAGTTATGGGCCTCCTCTTCAGTGCTGGTGAGAGCAGCTAGTGGCGGAGAAACAAAGTATCAAAATTGATGAATGAGTCCACACACTATGCAGATTTAATGAAAATTCTGGGGTCTTTTGGGAGTTACTCACCCTCAAGGCATTCTAGGTGTATATGACTTTCTTCTTTCAGAGGTTCAGAGTTATATTAAACATTTTCCTTGCTCTTCCAGTCTTTATAATGGCATGGGTGGGGTTTTTTTTTTGACAGTCCAAAAGTAGTCAAACAAAGTGCATCCATTCATATTAAAATGTGCCTCACACGGCTCCGGGGGGTGAATAAAGACCTCCTGTAGCAAATTGATGTGTTTTTTTTTAAAGAGATATATCCATATTTAAAATGTTATAAACAGCTTCCTTTGCTCCTGTTAACAAATATTGGTTTTCGCGAGACCCAAACATTCATGCGCTATGCCTACGTCTCGCGGCATTTTATTATGATTTTTTTTTTAAAAACACATCGATTCATTGGACGCCTTCATTAAGCCCCCGGAGCCGTGTGAGGCAGGTTTTAATATGGATCGATGTGATTTATTTCACTACTTTTGGACTGTTGAACAATACCACACGCCCATGCCATTATAAAACTTGGAAGAGCAAGGACAATTTCTAAAATAACTCTGATTGGATTCGTCTGAATGAAGAAAGTCATATACACCTAGGGTACCTTGATGGTGAGTAAAACATGGGCTGAATTTATTTTTTGGGTGAAGTAACACTTTAAATCATCAAAAGTACCCAACCTTCTGTCAAGAAGCACTCCAGCCAGTGGATTCCATCCACCTATTCTCTCAATAGCTCCATGGCCTCATTCTTATCAGGGCTTCCCAAAGACACTAGGACCACCACAGACATGAGCCGCTCAGTACAGCTGCCAGAGTATTCATCTCTTCACCCCTCAACCAGCTTCCAACAACCCACCTGAGGCAGTCAATCATGGCTATGTGGGTCCAGGGCCAGGGATTAAATAAAGGTTCAAGAATCAATCCAGAGAAATGGAGACAATCCCTGCCTCTGCCTAATCCCTCTCATATATCCTTGCATTGTTCAGAGGTTTATTAAATACAGGGATGAGGGAGAAAGAGATGGAGAAAGCAGACTTTGAGATGACGGTGAGATGGTGTGGCATATGACAAGTCTTGGCGGTTTTAAAGGCTTGTTTGTGGATCAAAAACTGAAGGGTCACAATGGAGATGATGAGGGCCAGGCTGTAACAGTGGTTTTCTTCGACACAAATAGTTTCTGTACCATTTATAAGACTTTTTTTCAGTTACATTAGGACAGGAAATGCCCCATCCTGCTCCCGAAGGGACACTTCCTCCAACCCTAATCAAACACATCTAAACTAGCCAGTTAAGGTATTTTTAAGGTGTTAATGGTATCCAGAAACTACCAGCAGGTGTTTTATAGCACGTTTGAGCTAAGGAGCAAAACTGGACGGCCCTAATACTCCTCATAACTTTATACAAAAAAAGGTATCTGTTAAGTCACTGACTTAATGAGCAGCTGCAAGGCAGCTGACTTCTGTTTTAGACACAGTTTTAGAAAAGTATGCTCTTCTGTCTAAACAGAGAGTGATCTTCCACACTATAGAGTTTCAAGTTTCATTTTCTCCAGTCTGTAATGTGGCATGCACATTACAGCCAATTTCACATATTGTGTCTATCCCTTCCACCCTCCTCCGCGGTCCTCCATCCCTTCCTCCACTCCCTCAGCAGGAGGAAGTAGAGGAGATTGGCCCCACAGCTAAAGCCCCCTTTTCAGGCCTGCCGCTGGCGAGGTCTATCGGCAAAGCACAGGGAGCGGAGGTGTCACTTCTGCTATGGCATTTCGGACAGTATCTACTTCTCTCCGGGTGCAGAGGAGAAAGGAGAAACACAGGGGGTATTATCAGAGAAGGATGAGAGCAGCGAAGGCATTTTTTTCTTTTTATTCCCCTCCTAAGCTTCGGGCTTTGCTCCCAATCCGATTGGTCGATACAGCCAGGGATGTAAATGAAATGCAAAGAGGAATAAGGCTGGCTTCCCATGTTATGAGTGTGTGTGCGCAACTGCACTGTTCTCTTTGGCTCTTTCTCAAGGATTACCATTCATGGGCCTCTCTCTTACCTTCCCTCTTTTGTCTCCAAGTCCCTGTGTTGCGATTTCATTTCTGTCTTGTCAGTGTCCATTCGCCTCTTGCTAGCACTTCCTGTCTAACTCTGTTCTATCGTGCCATATACACCATCCTATGTACTGATTACTTCTCGCTTGCTTGTCTTTGCTCCCTCTGCCTGGCTGGGTTCTCAGCTCTTATCTGTTCAGGCACCCCACATTCCAGTGTTGACGTGGCTTCCTGCCTGCATCCACGGTCATGGCGATTCCATGGGTTCACACAATCCCTCAGATGAGAGAGAGGCAAAAACAGGGACAGGGAGGGACGGAGAGAAAGCAGCACAGTGGAAGAAGAGCTGAATGTACATGAGAAGGGGGGACATTTTATGTTGTGATAAGGTGTAGCTGACATCCTGAATTTAGGATGAAATCATTCTTCAACCAGCTTCTCTTAGGACCCACATTTTACACTGATCATCCAGTGACCACAAAACACGAAAGTTCTATCAGAATATATAATTTTAAAATCAAACAGTAGTTGGCGGGGTCCCTAGTAGTCATGTCTCTTCTGTTGAAGACTCAAAGCTGTTTTGAGAGATAGACAAAGCAGAAAAAATGAGACAGGGAAAAGGATGCAGTATTTTCAAATTTGACCTAGATTAATGGTAATTCTTAATCTCTCATGGTTGAGCCCAAATTTACCCCCCACCCCCCTCAATCTCAATCTGAGACCTCTGGGATCCTAAAGTGAGAGAGAGGGATGCATGACAGCGGGGGGCAAATGACAATTGTTTAAAAGGAGAGAAGGGGAGAGGTGGAATGAGTGGTTCAGGACACCTTTGATCATCAACTCAATGCATATTAACATGTTGAAAGTGTGAAAATTTTATTACAAAAGAGATGCAAAGAAACGCACAAATACAACCAATTCTATTAGAGAACAGAAAAATGTGTCCCTTTACTTTCACAGTGGGAATTATCTTGGAGTCTTGGAATCTTGGAGTCGTAAATATAAACCCCTGATTTTTATAACTGACCAATATATCATGTTGTTAATAAAATAATGTCTGCCAACCAAATGAACCGTTTTTTTTAGCATTTTGAGTCCAAATTACTTAGAGATTAATCTGTGTGTTGGTAAAATAGACATTAAACATCAGTTACAGTCTTCAGTCACACCTGCACTGTCTTTACAGCTTTCTTCATATTTACAACCCTCCCTCTTACCTTATTGTGCTATCTGCACCTATGTCGTGTTGTAGATGTTTTCAATGTTTTGGAGGCTCTCTGTGTTGTTTTAGACAATTTATGTCACTTCTTGTCTCAAGCCTTCTGTCTGTCTCTGAGTTTCTTGCGCTCCTTCTTGAGATGTGTGATGATGGAGCGGATGGCTTTGCTCTGGGGATCGGTGGGTTCTCTCTGAAGGTAGCGGCTGAAGTGGTGGATGCTGCGACTCAGGAGGGAATCTAGACCATGACCTCTGCCCCCTGATCGCAGCAGACGTTCTGCGGAAAGAGCCAGGTTCTTATCCCAATTTGCTGGGTAGTCTACCTGGGTTTCCACTATTTGACAATACAGCTGTCAATAAAAATAAAAATAAAAAAGACCACATAGCTTTAAATATTTGTAAAATAGACAATATTAATATTTAATAACTTTTAAAAGAGACTTTTTAAAACAAGTTTATAAAAGGTTTTTAAAACACAATATAAATGATAGAAGACATCAGCTGTGATGTTTTAAGGAACTGTATTCATTCTACAAATAATTTCAAATGACAAACTAGATTTGCATTTCCTTAAGGAAATAGCAGAGCTTGCAAAGTAGCAAAAGAAAGTGTTAAAGGTTTTAGGTAAGCTTTGGTTTTAGGCTTTGATTCTGTGCATAATGTTGCATTTGAGCTGCTTTGCCACTTTTATGATGCTCACAGTGCATCTTGTTTTTTTGTTATTAAAAACATGAAAAAATTCACCATGCAAATTGCTGTCGGAAGTAAAAATTCTGTAATAGTATGCCAATAATATATTTAAGATTTTCAAACTTAAACTTCTTAAATAAAATAGCTCAATTAAGACTGAGCTTACAGTATTTAAACAAAGAGTATGTTTGAACAATTAAAAAAAAAAAAAAAAACCTTAATAATAAAGTAAAGGTATTTGTCTTTGAATCATTCATTCAAGAGATTAATTTAAAAACACTGATTCATCCAGCAATGTGAGTCCCTGAATCATGTGAAGTAGAACACAACGAAACTGGTAGCTGTATTGCAAGCACAGTAATTCCAAAAAAGGCTAATATATGATGTCATTTCCTACTCACATTGTAAGAAAGCTCATAGAGACGGGCCTGCTGTTCATTCTCCATGTTCTCAGCCAGGTCAAACAGGAAAAAAGCTGTCTTCATCCTAAAAAGTGATGGATTAAAAAGCACCATAGGTTACCTTTGTCGCTATATACTGAGGTTTGGTGTAGATACAGTGATGAGAACCATGACCTATGTATTACCAGGCCTGCCACATCTCCTCATTAGCAACTCTCTCCCAGGAGCCAGGGTGGAAGCTGACAGGGTGGAATAAACAAACATTATAATGTCATTTAATTAGCTGTGAGTAGCTAGTAGCTTTTACTTTCACAACGGTGTACTTTCAAAAAAATAATTGATAGTATGCATAGTTGATTATATGCAGAGAGAAAAACTTTGGATGGCATCAAAGCAGTCTTGTTGAGTACGGACTTGAAATACAAGTTTAAAACCAGCCAGTAATCCAGCGAATCATATTCTGCATATCTTCAAACCATGCAACAGCTGATCTTCAACCTCGCCTGTCTTTTGGAAGCTCCCTCTGTGGTGAACGACCCATATATTTCTGCATTTCTTCCTTTCCACTACATCGCTCATAAACGCGCAGCCTCTCCTTCAAAGGAATATTTTAGCGTGTGACTTCCCCGCTAATATTTGTCTGGCAGGCAGGGATGGACACGCTTGTAGTGAGTGAGAGGAGAGTAATGTCACACCATTCAACCCCGATTAACTTGCTGAATACCAGCCGGCTGCAGAGAGCCTCAGTGCCGGAGACTAGAACTAATTTCACTTTATACACAGATATTGACATGCCGCAGTTTAGAAAGTCATTAGGGTGGGGTCAGCGGACTAATAACGACTTTGAAGATGGAAACGGAGGCTGTCTGCACAGCATGAAGTCAGAGAAGTGTTTAAGTGCACTTTAATATCAGCAACACCAGGTGAGCACTCAAGCAAGTTTACTGCATCAGAAATGCCATAAATAGTATTGTAAAAGGTGTTTAAGGTCATAACAGTATTGCGCAAGAAACAAGTCTTTATTTATCAATACTTTGCCCCTCTAATCATAAATTGTATGAAAATAACACATCTGTTAGCCTAATGTTAATTTCAGCTTAAAACATTAAATTCCACATATTAACAAAAAGTATTCAGGCAATATGTCACTCCCTAAGTATACTACAAACATAAGTAATCGTGCTACCTGTCATGTGGCTGGCTCCAGTTGTAAAGGTCAAGTGTTTTGTGGGCCCATTTTTCAGGGTCAAATGGGGTTTTGACAGGTACTAACTGCTCACAGACGCCCCAGGGCCAACGAGAGAAACTCCTCTCCCAGCTGGGGTCACCCTCAGTTAGACCAATACATGCAAACACTGGCCGGCTGTAGACAAACCCAGAGCAAAGACTGAGCATCAGTGTACAAAGTGGCAAAGTTTTAAAGTATTAAGCTCACATCAATTAATTGACATTAGCTCCAGAGGAAACACTCAAATAACACTCAGCATCTAACCACTCACAAGCTGTAGTAAGATACTTTACAGATCTTAAATAAACAATGTCAAGATATGATAGAGTCCATTATACTGAAAATGAAGTAGATTTAATATAGTGTTCATTGTGTGTTATAAATAATCATACTCTTAAACTTATAACCACAAATACGTAAGTATTAAGATGTATTATAATTGTTGTTATGATTATTCATGAGTTGATATAACATTTTATAAGGTTTTTATAATGCATTATGCATTCTTTATAATGTTTTAAGAATACCCTTATAATGTATTATAAATACGGGCTTCATAGAAAGTGTTACCGAAATTATTACCAATATACTTTCATTCTCTGCATAATCCAGCAAGAAACAAACAAAAATCTTTAAAGTATAGTATTTTGGAGTAAACGCAGTTAAAGCTTTTAACCCTGTCTGTTATTATAGATCCTGAATCACAGGATACACATGGCAGGAATGTTTAAAAACTGGTTCACTTAACAAAAGAAGCAGGTTGCTGATTGTTTTTTTCTCAAGTATTTATTTCTTATTCTCTCTGTTCTGCTTCCCGGGGAAATGACTGTAGTGCTTATTGCCCCCCTCTCAGAGGCCAGGGGCTTTACCAAGGAAATACTGCCGTCTGGTGGAGGGAGGCAGTATAGCTGCTCAATCTCCTTTGCTCTTGCAGTGTGGTATAAGGGGTAACAGAAGACATGGAATGGTTTGCTATCTCTAGTGCATTCAGCAAATTGTTCTATGAAAAATATGCACAAATTATCATTTTAAATGTAGCATATATAAAGAGGGCATTTGAATGTGTCAGTGTATCTTACTGCATATTGTGCTTGAGAAACTGCTCAATGCTGAATGTTGCCTTTTCCTTGGTGTTGATTGGATCCCACCAGCGCCCAGGAAAGGTGACTCCAGGTAAATGCTTCTGGAGTTTTGCCACATACCAGCTATACGTCATCATCTGCATCATAAAACACCGGTTTCTAAAAGCCATTTGAAACAGGGACAGAGTAGCGTGTTTATGGCTGAAGTAAATTAGACATGTGTCAGGCTGGATTACGGACCTCCTGGTCAACGAGGCTGAGGTCTGGCCGGAGACCCTGGCAGTAGTGCAGGTAGCGCAGTGTGTTTCCTGGGAGATCACCACGAGTCAGAACCAACGAGCTCGGCGGCAGGGACAACAAAACCTCACGAGCAAACCTGTCCACCACGTCATTACCGCTCTGATCACACTCTCTGTCCACACACAGACAAAACACTGAAAATACCTACAGTATGAAAACAGTATGTGCAGTGTTTCTTGAGTTGCAGAGTAGGGGTTAAACAGGGCCACAATTGTTTTGTATATTCACACAGGTTTTACTTGTTTTTTTGTGTGTTTTTTTTATGCTAAGCACCTCAAATAAGTGTTATTATCATTAAACTAAAACTATTAAAACATTTTTGCTGATTTAAATAAAGCTGAAATAAATTGGAAAAATAAATATATTACATGAAACACTCAATGTAAAAAAATAAAATTTTTAGGTTGAAGTAAAATAAAATAACTGTAAATAAAAAAAAATTAACTGAAATAAAAAGAACCTAAATAATAATAATAATTTATATATATATAAACAATTATTTGAAAAATACAATGAAAACTTAAAATCTATACAAACAATATTTAAATAACTGCTGCCAAATACGGTGATCATTTTCAGAGGAAAAATAAAACTTATAGGTAAAAATATGCTCAAATATGAATTGCTTCAAAATATTACGTATATTAATGTAATATTGCAAAGAAAACAAAATGACCTATTTCCTAAATTTAATAATTTTATGTCATTGTTCTAAAGCAAATTGTTTAAGTGTTAAAATGTGATCTTAAAATATTATCTCAACCATAATATCTTTGGTGAATAGTCAACTATAAGGTTTAAGAGTTCAACACAAGTAACTCGTTTTTTGTATTTATTTGTTTGATGTTTGTATGACATCTTACCAACAAAATCCCAAAGGTCAATAAAGGTCAACAGGTTAATAATGCATGCGTGTAAAAGTCTTTAGTGAAAAAAGGCTGTTGTAACAGCTTTACAAAGACAGTATTTAATACTGAGAGATTGCGGGACGAAAGTGATCTGAAAGTGATATAGTGTTGTTTACTTTTTTGTGAGTTTGCACAAAAGTGTAAGGATCCGTGACATAGTCATTCTTTCAGCTATTCTGCAGTCAGTAGCTCTGCTTCCCTGTGAGCAGTGATGAGGTGGAACATCTCTCGGCTGTAATCAGCCTCGGACAGGTGTGATGATCACTGACAAGAGTGTCAGTCTCACCACTGATCAAAGCGATGCACCGAACCTCAGCGCTCTAATCTACATGACTGGCATGGCTAGGATGTCTAATCAAGCACAGAACTTGGCTGCTTTAATCTGCATGACTGGCGTGGCCAGGACGGCTAATCAAGCATAGAGTCAAAGCTGCAGAAGAGTGCAAGAGAGCTTTAGCTTTGATGTGTGCTGAAGCATGGAGGAAATGAGGGAGTGACTGGCGTGGTCTGGATGATCAACCACAAATATATAGAAAAAAACACAGACTCTGCTGGTTCAGCGGGTCTGTGATGTTAATGCAGTAACGCACACTGATCGGCCCACTGCAAAAGAATGAGTATTTAGACAGGACATAATACCAATCTGCAGTTCTTTGATGACTGTAGTCCGCTGATCATAAAAACTATTTTCAGCACTGATTTTAGGTGGAAATGTATTGAATTTAATGGAATGGGTTTAAAGATAAAAAATGGAAATTCATTTCAAGTAAGAATTAATATCAGCTGGTCGTTATCACAAAAGGGCCAATCCATGAAATAGCACCAAATTATGGTTGTCAGTTATACAAATATACAAAGAGTAGCCTTATGATGATATTCAATATTCTGAGTAGAAATGATTGATTGATTGATTGATTGATTGATTGGTTGGAGGAACCATCATTTGGGACAAACTGATGTACAATTAAAAGCTCAGGAATGTTTTATCATTAGTTACTTCCTAAAAGAACAGTATTTAAACATATTTATTTATAGGCTGCACTTATTAAACCAAAAATATAGTAAACAGTACTATTGTGAAATATGTGACCCGGGACCACAAAACCAGTCACATTTGTGAAATAGTGAAATAAATATGCTTTCCATTGATGTATGGTTTGCTAGGATCGGACAATATTTGGCCAAAAAACAACTATTTGCAAATCTGGAATCTGAGGGTGCAAAAAAAATCACAATACCGAGAAAATCACCTTTAAATTAGTCCAAATGAAGTTCTTAGCAAAGCGTTTTCTATTTTAATGTATTTTAAAAATGATCATTACTCCAGTCTTCAGTGTCACATGATCCTTCATAAATCATCTGTAAAGTTTTCTTATATTTATCAATGTTGGTCAAAGGTATTTCAAGACTTTTGTGACCTTAAACTTTGAAAAGTGTAATATCCTCCCAGTCTGTGTGACTGTGTGTGAATGCTTTACTTGTGGTTTAAGCGGATCATGTGTGAGATGAGGCCTGCAGTGAGTATCCAGGCTCCTGTGTTCCCCAGCGTCCCCCGGCCCAGACGCCCATTCAGCCAACACATGGCCCAGCTCAGACCCAGACCAGCCAGAACACACACCCCAGCATCAGCCTGCAGCCAGAAGCGCTCCACCTACATACACACACGTGCTATATTCACTGAAGTCCATCTCTAATACATCACATCATAGAAGAATCATATCTGTTAGAACTCACCACTCCCAGCAGAAGAGGCTTCTCAATATTCAGGTTTGCTCTCCAGGCAAAGAACACGGAGTAGAGGCTCACCATAGTGACAATCAACCAGACAAATACACAGCGCAGTCTAGGGGTCAAGTATATGCCATTAAGTTAAAAAGTTTTATGATGATATTGCATTTACTACATTTGAAATACAATATGATGGCAAAACTATGATAGTATGCATAGGAGAGAGTTGTAGTAATATCACACGAGCACACATGCTATTGTACTGAATATTAGCACGGCTATGTATGCCTGAAATACTGATATTGTTTTAATACAGTTCTATAAAGAAGTTATTATCTAGAAATTAACATTTCAAACACAATATTGTTGCTTTTTGCACTGCCAATAATGTTTCCTGCAAGAACTAAATTCAAAATAGTTTCCACAAAATTAGTTTTATGTAAAAATATAATTTTACATAATATTTCAAATTTCGAGCTATCAAAGCCACCTCTCGAATCAGATTTAGTGGTCCAGAATATATATATATATATATATATATATATATATATATATATATATATATATATATATATATATATATATATATATATAATTTATGCATTTTTTTTAAAAGAAATTAATACTTTTAAATTAGGATTAGTTTTTTATTTTATTTTAAGAAATAAATTAGTTCAAATAAGTTAATGGACGAATAACATGTAATATATGTAACACTATAATAGTATATACAGATTTCAACACCACCTCTCCAATCAGATTTAGTAGTCCAGAAATGTTTATTTTCTTCTATTTTTTGAATGAAATTAAACTAGAATTTTTATAATTTTGAATTCTGTTCTTTTGAACACACAACTGTTTACAACATTGATAATGACAAAAAAAAAGTTACTTTAAAGTGAACGTAAATGGCAAGAAATATGATTATTCCCAACAGGTTTCTGACAAATAGGTAGTTGAGCTAGAAACGGACATATTTGACAGCTCAAATAAAATAAAATAAAAACACATTCACACACATCCAGTGTTTACATTTACAGTATCCCCTTTACATTAAACTGTGATGGATGAAAAACGTTTAGACTGTGTGCTTTTGCTTCGCTTCATTGGATCTCATGCAGCCATGTCTTACCTGTTCCACAAAGACAGTAAAATGCCTAGAAGAGCCAACACTAGTACTGGAGCAGACAGATCATTCACACAGTGATTCCACTGAGCCCTGAAACACAAGAGATACACTTATCAATACATCCACTATGTGTGCATGTCTGTGTGATGGACAGAGACTCAAACTTAAAATGCTGTGAGTGTCTGAATGTTGGTTTTTTTTCAGCATTAAGTGCAGTCTTGTTACAGGCTTCTCTCTATCCGTCTCCCAAACCCAGTCAATGGCCAATTTCCCTGCTGAAAGAGATAGTGCCCTGCCTGTGCCTTAATACCCATCTCTCTTTGACAGCTTATTTAAGCATCGTGTGAAAGCGAGTGTGTGTGAGAAAAAGCGTTTGAGCTCCTTATGGCAGGTTTATGCTGTGACATGCTTGTTGTGTTCCCCTCACCTGTCCATCACACTATGGGGCAGCTGTGGGGGGCGATGGGAAACGGCTGATTGGTGCTAGCGGGACACATAATATAAGCTCTCTCTCTGGGGACACCCAAACGTTTGATGATGGTGGGCTGAGGAGACGACCTGAGTCTCACATGATGTGTTACACCAGTGTCTCTGATCATTTCTAAGCTAGTGCAACACAACAGATTTGTTATTCCTAGTAGGTTCAGCTTTGCAGTTTTGGAGGGAAGGGGGATCTACGGTACAAGAATTAACTATGGATGGGGTATAAATAGAGTCATTAGTCTTTAATAAAGCTGTCACTTAATGCAAGTGGAAGAACATTTGGACAAAATCAAGACACATAAAAATATTTGTTATTTATTTTACAGTATATGCACTCATAAGTACTGGTAATATAAGGTGACTACACTGGTTAAGGTTAGGTACCGTTAGGTACAGGGTTAGTACATAGTTATTACCCAATTATTGCAATTACTATATGCAAACAGGCTTTGTATGCAGAACATGACTGTAAAACAAAGTGTAGTTGTCTTGCACAAAATGATTTATATATAAAATTGTATCATTTAAAATATTGAATAATTGCAGTTACAGTATCAAGGGACATAATCAACAATTATGTTTTTTGTTTGTTTTTTTACAACCATGCAACCCTAGTTGACAGAATATTTGGCATTCAATGTCTAAATGGTAATAGTAATAAAATTATAGTATTAACATTGAATATTAACAACTGAATTGCAACGGTTCTATTTTTTGCATTTATTTTAAACTGAACCGTGTTTTGTTTTTTGGTCACTACATAATTCTCATACCCATACTTCCTTCTGGAAATTAAAATTTGGATTCGCTACATAAATTCTTATGTGTCCTTCTGGAAATGACTGGATTTATTCATCAAACAAAGTCATTTTAAGTCATGGTACTCCCGCGAATGCACCAGCGGTCTGACACAGAAAAGAAGAAATTGTTGAATAAAGTTAATGATTCTTTCAGATTCATAAAATTACAGCTGAAGTCACACAGACTATTTTAACAGTGTCCTTACTGCCTTTCTGGGCCCTGAATGTGGTAGTTGCGTTGCTGTCTATGCAGGGTCAGAAAGCTCTCGGGTTTGATCAAAAATATCTTAATTTGTGTTGCAAAGATTAATGAAGGTATTACAGGTTTGGAACGAAATTAGGCTGAGTAATCAATGAGAGAATTTTCATTTTTGGATGAACTATCCCTTTAACTTGTTTTGCAGTTCTCTTACACTCACCATAACATTTTTAGGAGGTTCAAGTTTTCATCTGTTTTTGCCTGAAACCAAAGAATACCATATGCAGTGCATTAGATTCATAAAATATATGCAGCATGGAAATAACTTCATTTCATTTAATTTTTAAAAGCATGTTTTTTAAACTATGAATCATTATTGAATCTGTTGATACCAGGCTGAAGGTGCCATATTCAGCTCGCAGCAGGTGCGTGAGGAGGCCGTGGAGAGACGTCTGGTCTCCCCAGCTCCAGCGAGCTCCGTTGAGGTAGGAGGAAATGGGCAGGTAGATGTATGGCATAAAGCCAGCCAGGAAGCACGTCCCCAAAGACACCAGACTAAAGAAGGACAAACCCTGCGGGCAGCGCATGACACTTGTTATTGATAGATCCTTCCATTGTCAAGTGTTCAAATTTACATACTGTATAGTATAACAGTATAACACTTGGACAAAGCCACAGTTATATGGGAGCGATTGCCTCTACTGCTTTGCACTATTTTCATTTGCAAGTACCAGTACCTGAAGACCTTGAGAAATCACTGGGTTATGAACACTAATCCCTGTAATGCTGTATATTTACTACGTGATGTAATAAAATGTCGAAAAATTATGTGTTGAAACCTGAGTGATTATCAATACTTACATTATGAGTGTAGAGGTGCAGGAGGGCCCAGGGAATTATGATGACAACATACAAGACCAGTGTGTGCTGATTACACAGGCTCAGCCCACAGAAGAGCGCCCCCCACAGAGCAAACTGACAAATTCAAAAATATATAGAAATATGCATCTTACGAGCAAGATGTATCAGTTGACACAAGATGTATCAGTTTTTTAAACCAACAATGATTGGTGTCACCTATAAATACCAAATGGTTTGGACTATAGTACCTTCTTCTTGTGATGAACACTCTCTGTACAGTGGAAGCAGGCCAAGAGTGAGAAAAGGACGCCCACAAACAAGTTGTTAAGTGAAAAGACTTCAGCCACGACCGACCACTGCCATACCAGCCTGGACACGGCAAAAACTCCTCCTGCCAGGACGGCCCCTGGACCGGGACCAGCCACCCTGAGCACAGAAGAGACAACAGTTTTTCAACGTTTTTCGACATTATGTAAACTCTAGTGTGCAAGCACTCTAATGCTGCAACATCTGGTATGTAAAAGAAAATCTATATGAAGCAGCAAATCAACAACCAACCAACTATAACCATTTAAAAATGCTTGTGAGTTCTGGCATCATAAGTTTAATTACATAACAAATAAAAATAAAGGTACAGAACAATCATTGCGCTTTTCAAATGAAATGAAATGAAATGAAATTAATGCATTTAGCAGACGCTTTTATCCAAAGCAACTTACAGTGCATTCAAGCTGTCAATTTTTACCTATCATGTGTTCCCGGGGAATCGAACCTCCAACCTTGTGCTTGATAACGCAATGCTCTACCACTTGAGCTACAGGAACACTTTAAGTTTGATTTAATGTAATTATTTATTTAATTTAATTTTCACTTTAATTTAAGGTGCCCTAATTTTATCTCAGCAAAATAATGACGAACACATCCACACCAACAGGTGTCAGTACAGAGTCCAAAACCAGTGGTACTATTCAGATGATTAGGGGGCAGATAAAGCTTTACATACAAGTTTGGATATATAACGAAGTATGTCCAACTTTATCCGTGTCCATACAGTAAATTCACATAAAGCAATTATATAATATGTAGCATGTATCTCAACGGCTTGATTGCTTATTCCATCGCAAAATGTAAAAAAAAAAAAAACCTTGGAGATATTACACATTAATTTCATAATTTTCTGTAACACTATTTTAAAACAAAATGTGAAACAATTGTGGAAAGTGCTAAATAAATAAATGCATTCGACTTTGACAAACAAGTACTGAGTTATTTAACATTACTAACTATAAGATTAGGCTAGGGTTAGTTGCTTGTAATTATGAATAATTTACTGTTATTACATAGAAAGTATATGTAACAAGGGCACTGTAAAAGAAAGTTTTATCGCTTATTTTCTAACTATATATATATATATATATATATATATATATATATATATATATATATACACAGTATATAAACATAAATACTGTACAATGCTAAAAAATGTAGATGTGAAAAATGTAGCCTATATGTAGACATTTTACCACATAGAGCATGATTGAAAATGCAACTGCATACTGGTAAATGGTAAACAGGCTCAGAAATCTTAACCAGATGTAAAACAAATTCTGTTTTATCTCATGAATTCATAATTGGGAGAAAATCTCTGAATGTTCATATCCACCTGCAATGCATATATAATTTAAGACTTGACTTTGAATTGTGACAAAAGAATAGAGACTTTGACTTGGACTCCAGCTGGGAAAAATAAGATGGGACACATGGCCGGGACGAGGTAAAAGCAAACGCTGGACAAAAAGATTGAACGAGCGAGCTCAGCTTTGTCTGTTGGAGACCCGAGAAGACAGGAATGAAGGAAAGCAAGGGGAATAAAAAAAGTTGGGAAGACGCAAAAGAGAGAGGAAAAAAAATCTCAGCCCGGTCTCCAGCACACTGGCTTGGAAATTTTTTTAGCGGGCTTGACAATTTAAGGGGGGTGGTAGAGGGGGGAAGCGAGGCAGTATGGCCCTCTCTTCATTGTGCCGAGTGGCTTAGAGTCCTCATCAGCCTATCAGCTAAGTGACAGGCGGAGAGCTGCTCTATTCAGCGGCACAGATACACGCCGCGGGCCAAGCGGCTGCCAGCTCCCTCCTGACCCCACAATCCCTCGCCGCTGACAGCTTCAAGCTCCATGGCAAATTAGGCGCTCTCACATTACAATCGCACAAGACAGATTCCATTAACGGTATCTGAAATTGAGTAGAGAGCAGGGCCCTTGCCTTATCAGACCTGACTCATAAGCAGCGGCGGCACCACCGAAGCTCGCGCGCTTAATCACCAGCCATGATACCATTTAGACGTTTCCAGCGCGCCTCTGCCTGCCGCTGTGATAGTCGGCCACAAAAGAGGCTGATGAGACTTAGGGGAAGGGGAACAATGGAGCTTTCGCAGGGAAAGCAAAGTAAGTCAGGAAAAAGGGGAGCAGAGAGAAGGATACGGATGGAAGAAAGGAGGAAGGATGGTGTGTGCGGAACTTGCGCTTGCTGACTACTTCTCTTTTCTCTTCTCCTGCTTTTTTGCACACTACTTGCCTTTCCTCTCTTTTCTTCTCCCACCTCGTATGAGATGAGGCTGCGCGTGTGCGTGCGGTCGGACTAATAGCTTGTCAAAAGCAGGCGGGGGGGGGGGATTCTTGGTGATATCAGCTTCTCTCTAGTCCTCTTTACTACGAGGATGAGGCTTGGTGAAGGTGCAGACCCCCCACATCCTCAACTCGCTCCTGCTGTGTCCCAATTAACCCCCAGCACACGTCGACAGTTGGGGGGGGGGGTGCGGCTGGGTCAGAGCAGAGGTGCTATCCAGAGGTAGGCGAAATATCACATCCTCCCCCTGTCATTGCTTCAATGGGGCAGCCTGACAGTCACTCACTGTCCTCCTCCTGTCTTTATTCCTCTGAGGGGGCTTGACACGGACCTCTTTAGGAGTGTCTGTCTGCTTGAAGGAAGGCATTTGACACGTCCTGCATTCCAGAACATGTAGGACCACCTGGGTCTCCTTCTCTCTCGCTCTCTCTCTCCAGTAAAAAGGTGAGAGAGTGACACTTGCGTGCAGCATCAGAGGCTTGTCTGCTGTGCAGGATGCTGATCTGTTAGTGTCTCTGAAGTACTTCAGTTCAGA
The DNA here is from genome assembly GCF_963082965.1 of Carassius carassius. NCBI lineage: Eukaryota > Metazoa > Chordata > Actinopteri > Cypriniformes > Cyprinidae > Carassius > Carassius carassius. The sequence continues at coordinate 22,177,780 of NC_081786.1, forward strand.
ACAGATGGGTGACTCCAAAATAAACACTGTAACTGTGAAAACATGCTTGACTACATCAATGCAGAGAAAATTAAAGATGCTTATCTAACTTCTTTCTTATATAAAAAGCAGTGCTCTCACTGTAATTTAGTTTTAATTCAGTACAGTTAACATTTAACTCTATGAGGAATAAATAAATTCTCTAATAAGAACTTATCAGTAACATTTTATTTTGGTGTCCTTGTTAGACATGTTACACGTACTTACTTCTTAATGCAATAATAAAGGTAAATGATAAATAATTAAAAATAACTAATCTTATACCTAACGCTACAGAACTTACATGTTGTTACTTAATATTACTTAGTACTTTTGTGTAATTACACTGTAATAATAATCTTAAAATAAAGTGTGACTGAATTTAGGCATGAATGCACCTTGGTAAAACATGTTCAGTGGTATGTTTATTTTTTGAGGGGTGAGGGTTGGTGTCCATACTATAAAAATGTACTTGCTGTCAAAAAAAGTCTATATATATAGGGGTGTAACGGTACGCAAAAATCACGGTTCGGTATGTAGCTCGGTTTTAAAGTCACGGTTCGGTTCATTTTCGTTACAGTAAGGGAAAGAAATGCAAACATTAAACTGCAGGTTGTTTATTACTATAAACTTTTTTTAACAATTTGTTTACACTTTTTTTTAAATACTTTTTAATAAAGTACATATAAAATAAAAAAAGAATAAGAAATAAAATACTGCTGCAAAGTTCTCCACTAAATAAAATAAACCAATATCATATAATAAAATATAATGAAAAAAATATAAATAAATAACTATGATTACAGTGCAGCATTACCAATCCCAGCTTGTAGACCTGCTCATATTTAAAAAATATATATAACTTTTCCAAAGTGTAAAGTGCAGCATCAACAGTTTCAGTTTTTAGACCTGCTCAGATTTCGTTATTGCGTTGGACCGATCGGAATTAAGAGCAAAGGTCTGTTTAAATGCCGACGTGAAAAGCGTTTGAATTACAATCGTTTTTTTCCTAGTTGTAGTGATGTTCACACTCGCGTGATGCCTTTTGAAAACCTTAGGCCGGCGACACACTGGATGCGTGGCGCAAGCGTCTCAGCCGCGTGGCGTGTCCGTTTTTAATTCGGCTCCCATGTTATCAGGTTAGAGCTTGCAGACTGGCTGCGTGAGATGCGTGTCTCAGGCGCGGCTTGAGCCGCGCGGAAAACGCGTACATGCTAGAAATAGAACTGACGCCTATTTTCCCCGTGACACGCAAGCGTGTTGGAAGCGTTTCCAGGCAAAATAGAATAGGAAAATATGTTTATATGTCATTTTGTACACAAATACATATTAATTCATGACATTTTGATGTTTGAAAGTCTATAGGTTGACATAAATTCAGATATAAATTAATAATTATCGATTTTCAAATATTGCACCTGTTAAACATAGTCTATTTTGCCGTCAATATTGTTGACTGTGTCCTTTATCAGTAGGCTTTATATTTATGCTTACCATGAAGGTGTAGGTGTGTAAAAAAAGTTGAAATTGTTGTCATGAAGACAAGATCCTGGTCTGCCGGCGGCCTCCCTGTATGTCACCTACAGCAGCAGCAGCACGCCAGCGCCACGTCAGGCACGATTCTGGTGTGTAAAGACACAGAAAACGCAAAGCAGCCGTCACGCAACTGACACGCAGCAGAAACGCCACGCTCACGCCACACAGCCAGTGTGTCACCGGCCTTAGAATCAGCTGCAGGGCGGGATTTGCGCTGAACGTGGAGACTTCCGCCACTTAATATGTTCGTTTGGAAACACGAAAATGTACCTATGTTCCGCATACAAAATATTGCATTCGGTCATTCGGTACACACGTGCACCATACTGAAAGCCCTGTACCGAAACGGTCCGGTACGAATACACGTACCGTTACACCCCTAATATATATATATATATATATTTATCTTCATTAGCAACTGAATACTGATATATTTTGTGGTAACTGTGATAAATTTGATTTGTTCATCATACAAATTTCATAAAAGTATTTAAAGGTGCCATAGAATGCAAAAATCACTTTAATAAAGTGTTTGAACAGAGTTGTGTGGCCGCAGTGGGTGAAAACAACCGGCCTATAATGGTAAAAATCCACCCACTCATTGAGTTATAATCTAATATCCTAATAAATCATAATCAGTCTCTCCACACTGATACCAATGCTTTGTGTGCAAACGTGCAGACTCCGCAGTAAAAAGAGCTTCTTGGCTCTCTGTAAGGCTAACGTTGCTAAAGCTACCATTGTCTCTGTCTGTTTTCACTAATGCTGCCTTCCCGTGCTGCCAGAATGATCATGAATAGGAATGTGGTAATTAAAATTTGGAAGCAATGTGAGGTCAGTAACATGGTCACCACCAGTTAAACTGTAACACCAGTATGCCCGTGAGCATGAGCTCTTGAAGCCCCGAACTCGTCTGAAAAGGGAGGTGGGTTTTCATTTAAAGGGGACAAACACAAAAAAACAGCACGCTTTGGCTCATTTTGAGATAAAACTTCACATATACACTCTTGGGACATCAGAGAACAATTATAAATATTGTATCAATGTATTCTATGGCACCTTTAAAATGTTTTATTATTATAAGAATTTGCATAGCTACAATGATAGCATTAGAATTATTAGAAATTAGAAGTTTTAGGAATGAATGAAGTAACCATGATTCGGGGTTCCAGAAGTAAAATTTTCATTCCCATTTTTCATTCAAAATCTGATTTTCAACTATATCTTAAGAAACTTTAAAGAGAGACCTGAGAGCTACAATTTTGTTAAATATGCTATTTTAATACTTGAATATAACAGTGGAAATTCTGGTTAAAAACTACACCTGGTGAAAAATAATTATATGATTCTGCAGAGAAATCTCCATCAATCAGAGAATGGAAACAATAAAATCACATCACAAAGAACGTCCACCCACTCCGATAAAGCACTGGAATGATGCAATCAAACCAGTTTCCTACATTCTCAAAAATGTGTATATATAGTGAATTAATGAATTAAAAATAGATTGTTTTTATATTTACAATGAACCTATATATCAATAGTTTGACATTTCTCTATTTTTTTTATCTGATTATGTCATTCACATGCTTCATTGGACTGTAGTTTTTTCCCTCAATATAGTCATTTACATTTACATTTAATCATTTAGCAGACGCTTTTATCCAAAGCGACTTACAAATGAGAACAATAGAAGCAGTCAGGTCAACAAGAGAACAACAACAGTATACAAGTGCCATGACAAGTCTCAGTTAGTCTAGTATAGAACGCATAGGTAGGGTTTTTTTTTTTTTTTTAAAGAAAAGAAAAGGAAAAGTGCTAGTGTTAGTTGGTTAAGTGCAGGCGAAAAAGATGAGTCTTTAGCTGTTTCTTGAAAATGAGTAAAGACTCAGCTGTACGAATTGAGATTGGGAGGTCATTCCACCAGCTGGGCACAGTCCAGGAAAAGGTCCTTGAGAGTGATTTTGAACTTCTTTGGGATGGTACCACAAGGCGTCGATCACTTGCAGAGCGCAAACTTCTGGAGGGCACATAAGATTTAACCAATGAGTTTAGGTAAGTTGGTGCCGTGCCAGTGGTCGTCTTGTAGGCTAGCATCAGTACCTTGAATTTGATGCGAGCAGCTACTGGTAGCCAGTGTAACCTGATGAGGAGCAGAGTCAATGTACAAAGTCTTGAACCTTTGTCTTTCTGGCCAATTTTCAAATATTTTCAAATCTTCAAATCATATTAATTTAATGTTGTGATTCACCTCAGCTGATCAGTTTGACACATGGCTTACACTTTTTTTTTCCATGTGGGGAAAAATAGACACTCTTCCAGTCTGAATCTAAACAACAGAATCACATAACTTCAGGGTTGATCTTTTTCCCATTCAAGCTATATATTACTATTCCTGGTTACAAATGTACACAACTGTTGTTTCATCTTTTCTATCATAAAAACTCACAACATTGGTGAGATTCAAGGTTGCTTAAACATTTTGGCAGTGCCACGCAGCAACCTTCCGCTCTCTCTCTTGAAACCAACACGGAAGTGACTTAAACTGTAATTTATCGACTGGCCGCTTGAGGCTGGCTGCAAAAGAGAGTCAATTCCATAGACTCCCCATATTAAAATGCCCAACTTTACAGCAGAAAAAAAACATGATTACAGCCTGGTACAAAAAATTATTTTGGTCTATATAGGTAATTTTCCCCTTTGTGACAACTGTGAGGGGGGTGAATTTTTTTTTATAATTTATCCGTTAAAATTATATTAAGCCGTAAAGTTCTGCATAATTAAGGGCTCAGCCACTTGAGTAAAAGGTGAATTGCCGCTGCTGTCGCCGCCATCGAGCTAGGTAGGCATGGTTTCAGCAACCAGCTCCCACCTTTTTGCCCATTTTTTGATTATCCGGGAGTGACGCGCTGCCAAGATGGCGATGGCTGCCTCCGCCCACTTTTGGCTTTAAAAACCCTCTTCGGAAACCAATGGGTGACATCACGGACACTACATCCATGTTTTTATACAGTGTTTTTATACAGAGCCTGAGTGTTCACAGTTTTTGGTGAAAAATTCTGGACTTTTAGTTTGTTTTGCCAGTTGATCTGCTTATCAATATGCCTAATGTTTATGATAATGTGAGGTCTTGTTTAGATTGAAACATGCAGTGAGGATACGGTGCATGGTGTAGGATTCTTGCTGCATGGTATTTAGGGTATAAGGTATAATATTTGTTGATGGTGCAATTAATGAAGTGACTATCAGTTGATTTCTACTGGAAGCTGTGCAAAGTATTACTGTCATACAATCTCTGGTCGATTTACTGTGTGCATGTGTTGTACCTATGGACAGTGTTTCTGCTGGGTTTAGACGTCCCTCCCCACAGGACAGTGCATGTTAAAAACTAATAACTCCAATCCACCTCAAACAATACAGCCAATGGCACATCAATTTCACCCAATTCCATCTTAATCCCCTATTGACACACGTCATGTGGACATAATAGACAAAAAGAAATTTTGTATATCATTCAGCAAATATGCATTTTATTTTCTAGTGTATTATTATTTTAATCAAGTCATTAATCGACTGCAGTATTATGTGGCCCTATGGAACGCATGCATTCTGGAAAAGGCTGATCCTCTCCTTGCATGACTCCCATTTAAAACCGCCTGTGGAGACAGTTTGGGAAATGTAATATTATAGCAATATTGACTTCTGATGCAACAGACACAATCTTAGGCCTCCAGGCAAGGGGAAATTAAAGTGATGCCATAGCACAGTGAAATGGCCTTATTTCCCCTATTCTGAATGGGGTAATGAGGGTTTAGACATCTTCATTAAACATCTGTTAAGGAAATATTAATGCACGTCTTTAAACGGTGCCATTGGTCATGCTGAGTTATAGAATATGAGGCCTGTAGCGCATGGAGATGTTTAAAGGAAACTTACAGGTTAAATACAGCTTAAGATCTATGGAAAGACTCTGAGTTTATAGAAAAATGTGTTTGTGGTAATGCAAATGTAATGGAGGTCATGGCGTGATTGCACTCTTTGGTTTAAAAGCAGTACACATTCAATTTTATGTGAAGTATTCAGTAGTTATTTTCAAATAAAAACATTATTTGACATGTAAAGTTGTCTAACACTAATAATGTTTAAATGTTACAGCAATCATTTCAAAACAGTATAAAACTCTAGAATACATTTACATTTAAATGTATTCATTTGGCAGATGCATTTATTCAAATCGACTTACAGCTGATGAATACAACAAGCGATTCAACATAAGATGACAATGAACACGAGAAGTGCCATCTATACCAGGTTTCCGTCATTGTTCAAAATAGTAAAAGCTAGGACAGGAAGGCAATAAGGGAAAATGAGAGCATAGGAAAAAGTATTATTTTGTTTTTGTTTTAATTTATGAGGTAATAAGGTCATAGAGAATAAGGCATTAATATGTGCTTTATAAGTATAATAAACTGCCGAAATGCTAGTAATGTGTATGCTAATAAGCATCTAGTTAATAGTGAATTGTGTTCCCAAATCTGAAGTGTTATCATTATTTTCAATCTTTATTCTGGTACTGTACAACCGCTCCATTGACTTCTAACAGATGACTCCATATTATTGTCGGTGGTAATCAGCAGCAGCTGCCAATAGGGTTTAAATTGCATTTAATCCAGAATATTCTTTTTTTTTTTTCGAGATACAAATGTTCTTGGCATGAAAAACAAAGGGTGGGTGACATAGCTAAAGAGAAGATATATTTACCATAAATGAATGGCTGCAAACCAGAGCGCTTTAGAGATTAGACTGGCTAATAAAGCATATGCTTAAGCTGCCAGGAGCTGTAGTTTCTGGGTCGGTGATTTACCTGACAACAGAGGTATGCGGGAGGGGGCAGCCAAGGGACGTGGGAAACGACAGCGTTTTTTTCTTAGTCTTTATCAGAAACAAATACACAGACAAATATACTGAGCTTCAGTTCTGAAATCCATGTTTGTAGAGAAGTCGACATTACACAATGGCTTGAATAAAACATTTTTGTAAAGTCTAGTTCACTCGAAAATTAAAATTCCTTTTATTTTTTTCTGGAGCATTAAGGAAAATATTCTGCGAAAGCATTTTTGATCCATACAATAGAAGTCAATGTTCGCCAAAACTATTTGCTTATCAAAAATTCACAAAAATTCTGCAAAACAAAGTCGCACAGGTTTGGAACGAAAAGAGGGTGAGTAAATGATAATAGAATGTTCATTTTTGGTTGAACTGTCCCTTTAAATGCTCATATTTGCATAGGCTATCACATTCTAACATGGGTACTGCTCTCATGAAGAAACCGTCTTGTTAATAAACACAGCTCACCGTAGAGAGCCACAGGGTGACTAAGAGCGAGTGAGGGTCCAGTAACGAATGCGCAGTTATGACCATATGGTAAAGTGCCTTATATGGACACAAAAGCACCGGGACAGGTGGGCACCGGAGCCCGGTCAGCTGTGATATGAGCTGGTCCATGCAGAACTGGAGCCGTCTGCTCTTGGCTGGTGTGCACCCTCACAGGTGCAGTGGACCCAGGACTGAGGAGGATGGGTGGAGTCACCTTCATCGACCCCACGGCCACATCTATTACGTAATCCACATCATGAACTTACAGAAATTGCTAGGTAATCATTGTGTTAAGTGGTCCGAATGTGTTCTTACTAGGCAGTATTTTAGGACACAACTTTAGGACTGTACAAAAGGAGTGGTGGGAATTTTTAAAAGGGGTCATTGAGCATTGAAGCATTGAAAATATTTACTTACAGTTTGTGATACACTAACTTGAAAGCACGTATACCAAACAAATAGTGTTTCGCCATTGACATCTAATTCCCTTTCTTGTTATTTATGATCAACAGCTGTTGGTCATAATTTTTTGTTTTTAGAGTTCACAGAGACACCTTTAAGGCTAAGAACCAAAAGCCCAAAGTGAGTTCAAAATAATATTTCCTAGCTTGTAATTCAATCAACGATTATGATTATTATTGATGCCAGCTATCATCAAAGGCTTTCCCAGATGCAGAGTAGAAACATAAAACCAAGTAAAGTGGCAAACCATGACGTTTAAAAAAAAATCAGTAATTGACAAATCAAAGGAAAATGGAGTGCTATGTCTGGGAAGAGAGACAAATTGTATAACAGTCTGTCTACCTAATTTAACTTGGAACATCAAAGAGATTTCTCAATGAAAATGTCAAATGGACAGCAGTGAATTCTCTAAATTTAACAAGTGTTTAGAATGATCTATTATCTGTTTATTATAGATATAAATAGAGTCAATGACATTTTGTATAAGAGTGTCAACACTGAAGGAAAATCTAGTTTAAGACATGTTGAGTTCTTTAAAATGTACTCTTGTTGTCATGTTGGTGTTACACAGTTTTGTTAAAGTTAAATTTAATGACTTCAAAATTGTAATGTCATTTAACAGTTAAGTCAAATGCAATAGCATATCTTCACTACATCTTGAATACATTTGTGTCATATAGTATAAAATCATTACGGACATTGTTAAAATAGTCCATGTGACATCATTGGTTCAACTGTACTTTAACAAAACTATAAGAATCATTTTTGTGTGCAAAGAAACAAAAATAATGAATTTATTCAACAATTCTTCTCTTCCACGTCACCATCCTCTGCCATTATCAACAGTACCACGATGCACTGATGTCACATGGACTATTTTAACAATGTTCTTACTACATTTCTGGGTATGGGAACATTTCAGTTACATTGCTGCCTATGGAGGGTCTGAAAGCTCAAATTTCATCAAAAATATCTCAATTTGTGTTCTGAAAAATAATGATGGTCTTATGGGTTTGGAGCGACATGAGGGTGAGTAATTAATGACAGAATTACCAATATTTTTCAAAATATTTGTTTTAAAAAGAAGAAAATCCATGCATTATGAATAGCATGAGAGTGAGTGAATGATGACATAAAACTTGATTGAAGTATTTTTCTTCATTTTGATATCAGGACATTTTTGTATATACTTCAGTCATTATACATACACATATGCAAAAGTGTCAGTAACTGACCCACATATTGTACAAAAAAACACAGCAGAGTAATATATTTATCAAACAAGGCATTCAATCCTTCACACACTAAAATTCCTTAAATCTAAAGATAGCAGAGACCTTATAGGGCAGAAAATGGTCAGTCTCAGAGTGGTGTTGGGTGCCAGGGTAGCAGCCTGGGGACAGGCCTGTACGGTAGTGTTCCTACTGGGAGTGGCACGCCACCACAGCATTACCACTGGGCATGGGCGAAGCACCTAAGGACCCCAATGCCAACCCAGAAGGGAGTCCCAGACTGTGCCGGAAGCTCTGAAACCCCTAAAACACTCACTCCTCCAAGTCCTGGCATCTCAAGCCTGCAAGCTACTGCTCTGTGCCCAACAGACATACATGAGGCCAAACCACAGCCTAAGCCCAGACAGATAACCATCAAAACCTATTACACTTATGCTTTTAATTGAAAACATAGATTATATACTGAAACCTAAGAGCTAAGAGGGTTTGTATGAGTGTGTGTGTGTGTGTGTGTGTGTGTGTGTGTGTGTGAGTGTGTGTGTGTGTGTGTGTGTGTGTGTGTGTGTGTGTGTGTGTGTGTGTGTGTGTGTGTGTACGTATGCAACAAAATCCTCATTGCCATCAGCCACAGGAGGAGGATGGGTTGCGGGGGCCAAAGGAAATGACTTTTTTGGTTGCTGTAATCCAAAATTGGATCTAAATCCTTTGAGGCTTAAGAGCAGAGGTTGCATTGGACATGTAACTGCAGCCAAATCTTTGGTCAGCTTGGCTCGCAAACTAAGCTGAGTGAAAGCATGTGTTGGTAAAAGTCACGTGTAGACATTAAAATACAAGCAGCAACTACTGCCTGTTTAGACAAATTTTCTGCAGACTGAACTCCATGACTAGGATGGCAGTTAATGTCAGAACATCTTACTCTTATCACAAAATAAGGGAGTTAGTTCACTGGGGGAACCAAATTTATATTTATTTGAATAGAGAATCTGAGTAGTGGTGAGTAGTACCATAACATTACGGAGAAAAAAAATACTAAATAAATAATGCATTGGTAATAATAACATTACACATATATATATAGGGTGACCATATGAGCCATTTTCCCAGGACGCGTCCTTGCCAGGATTTTTATATTGCCTAAAATATCCAGATTTTGGCTGTTTGTGCTGTGCAGATTGATCATTGTATGACATTCATAAGAGCTATAGAGAGCAGAGCACGGCTCCTTAAGCATTAAAATCACTCTCTTGGTACTTTGGTGTCATACAATGATTGGTGCACAGCGACGCTTCAAGTTGAATGAACGAACAAACACCTAACATGTACGTGTATTTGCATTGCTTTGATCATTCTCTGTAGATCACACGCCACGATTGGTTGATTATGTAACATACATTGCATGTTATTGGTCAAACTACTTTGGATGTTTTAAGCAATATAGAAATCCTTGCAAGGATGCGTCCTAGGAAAATGGCTCATATGGTCACCCTATAATATATATATATATTATATATATATAGTATATATTTATTAGGGCTGTCAGTTTATTGCGTTAACTTAATTAGTAATTAAAAAATAATGCAATTAAAATATTTTAATGCAGGTAACGCCCTAGCCCAGCAAATTTGTGAGTGAGTGACGTGATATTCAGCCAAGTATGGTGACCCATACTCAGAATGTGCTCTGCTTTTAACTCATTCAAAGTGCACACACACAGCAGTAAACACATACACATAGACACCGTGAACACCCACTAAGAGCAGTGGGCAGCCATTTATGCTGCAGCACACGGGGAGCAGTTTTGGGGTTCGGTGCCTTGCTCAAGGGCACCTAAGTCGTGGTATCGCCGGCCCGAGATTCGGACCCACAACCCTAGGGTTAGGAGTCAAACTCTCTAACCACTAGGCCACGACTTCCCCTAAATTCAAGATAAACGTACGTACCTCTAAAACGTACCTCTTTTGTCTCATAATATCATACGATAAGTGATATCACACGAGCAAGGAGAGCTGTAGCCCTATTACACAAGCGCTGGTTATGTCCTGATTCCTGAATATCACGAGTTTAAATGTGATTTTATACAGCAGTTCTGTGAATATGAATTTGCTTTTGTGTTATATATTATGTGTTTTTGCTCAATTTTGCAAATAATATATTACCTTTAAAGCCATAGCAGAATTGTCCCCTGAACAACAATTAGATGCTGAAGCGCCGGCTGAGATCAGTCACTTTTTCACAGTGTGTAGCATTTCCTGTACAGTGAATGGCTCATGATACACAATGTAGGTGATTGGGAACTATTCAGACAGTGTAAATATGTTTTCGATTGGTGCAAATGAGGTAAGGTTTCACGGCAGTGCACACGGTCTGCTCCAGACTTTGGCTCTGGTCCAGAGACACGATCAGACGCAGTGGATCATATGCGCGAGTCGGCATATATTAAAAACATTTACAACTACACAGCCTCAGCATGATTATGACCACTATTTTATTTGACTAAGAGTTTCATTTTGAATCTAGGGGGTAATCTATTTGACTGTGGCTGTCTGAGCCGGAAAGAGAATTGATTAGTTTATCTCTCAAGTCTTCGAGTTTTTCGAGTTGGTCGTTCATCATGTGACAGACCCATAATAGAGCTGGACAATATACAAGCTACGCTATATCGAGTTCATTATCGAAGGCGATTCATCTTCAATAATGAACTCTATATAGTGTGTGTATAAACTGCTGCTTCATTTGAAAGCAGGTGATTTACCGCTAATCACGGAACCAACTTTAATGACAAGATGCACATGATCATATCGTTAGATATATTGTCCAGCCCTAATCCATAAGCTTTAACCCATGCAGTCTGAGCCGGAAAGAGACTTAATAATAATAATAACCAACTCTTTATTACCTTTGTTACCACATTCAGTTTTATGGAAAACAAAAATTCACACATTTATAAACACACATAAATAAAAAGCTACAATTTGAGACCAGAAACACAACACTAACTGTAAGAGTAAATAATAAGGATAATAATGATAATAATTAAAATAACTATGTTCCCGTTTCTCTATCCAATGCTGTCACATCACGTGACAAAATAACGAACGACTCGAAAGACTCGATGAACTAATCAATTCTCTTTCCAGCTCAGACAGCATTGGTTAAGTTTATGGGTCTGTCACGTGATGAACGACTCAAACCCGAAGACTTCAGTCAGATAAGAGGTGAGGTGAGATGATCATAGACTAAAGACCCATGTTAATAATGAATCAATCTTTTCAGTTTTTTATAGCATTATAGTTTTGTATTGTTTGTAATGTGATCAACGTTTGCATAAGTAGTAGATGTATTGGGGAAGTAACACGTAGCATTTTAATGACATTTTGCTAAAATTAACTAAATGAGTCGTAAAGGTCAAAGGTCTGAGTCGTAAAATTATCCAAACTTCCCATCACTAGCGGTGTTTAGTTTTGTATCAATCAATCTGCGTTCTGAACAAATCGTGTAAACCAATGATTCAAAAGCGCATTCATATAATATCAAATAGTCATTGTATCAGTGATTCATAAAGGAATTTACAGCCACCTGCTGACAGATTTAGTTTATTTAGAGTATCATTTCATTAAAAATAATAATAGTAAAAAAATATAATAATAAATATAAATATAAAAACACTAAAGAGATAGTTCTCCCCCCAAAATTTACTCACCCACATGTTGTTTCAAACCTTGCTTTTGTTGAACATAAAAGGAGGTATTATGCAGACTTGGAAACAAAGCGGTTTCTGGTTAATGACTTCCATTATATGAACAAAAAATACTGAGCTCTTACTCAAATTATCTTCTTTTGTGTTCCATAGTTTCTGGATTTTATTTTGAATCAAATAAAATATTTATTTCTAAAGCTATAATTTGTATTGTCTACTTGATACGTTCTTATTTAACACAAAATAGCTTTAAATAATTTTTTGCGGGTATTTTCACAGTCAAATTTATTTAGCGATTAATTTGATGAATTCATTGAAACATCACATAATTAATACGATTAAAAAGATTTATCATCTGACAGCCCTAATAAATCTCACTGACCCCAAACTTTATCAGGTATGTGTATAAACACACATATACATATATACATACAGTATATGTGGGTGTGTGTGCATGTGTGTGTATACTAGGGCTGCCCTCGACTAAAAAAAATTCTGGTCAACTAGTAGTCATTCATTTTAAGCATTAGTCGACTAATCGCACATTTATTACTAAACCATTTAAATCAAAATACTGAGCCTTTAATTTGTTCATTTAAAAGTAGACATTAATGCATGTAAGCAAGTCTACAGAGTTTAGCATTCAAGTTCAGACCAAGATGGCAGAAAGCGCATCCTGTTTGCTTTCACTATTTTACAAAAGTGCATTGTTTTGTTGTTATTATGAGCCCACTCCAATAAACATAGAGTCTTTACAGATTTGAAAGAAGTATTACTCTTATATGTATGGGCAAAAATTATGAAGTATTTTAAAGCGCCTCCATCTGACCTGCAGTGAACGTGCTACTGGTCAGCTTCCACACACTTGAATAGCGCATGTTTTTCAAGGTTAACATTAGATTGAGTGGCCAATGCTTGTTGCTAATAATCATTTCAGACGATAAGCCATATTGGAGGTCATTGAATGATAGGCAAACGTTCGCATGTCCTGCCTGATGTACTGTATTTCCACAGACCAGCTGTTAACAATCTGTCCATCTTGGACTACGTGACCTTGCCTGTGGATTTTTTTTTCTGCGACAAAGCGACTATTAGGGGGCAGCCCTAATATATATATATATATATATATATATATATATATATATATATATATTCACTAAAGTAATGAGTAAAATACTAATATAAAATAACATTCAACATATTACATTAAAAAAGCTAAATAAAGTAAACCTGGAATGCTTTAGAATTTACAATGAATATTATAAATTTGGTTTAATAGTCTGATAGTGGCCTACCTGCAGACAGTGAAGCAGAGGGCTCCACTGGCCCCGGCCCCAAAGACAGCGCACAGGACATTGATACTGTGTGCCGGAGACCTGAGAGGCAGCAGCAAGAGCATCAGAGAGGACAACATGGTGAAGAGCGGATATCCTGGAGGATGGGCCACCTGGGGGAAAACACAGCTGTAAACTCACTCTGATAACAGCAACAGAATCTAGTAACCCCCTCCCCTTCTCACACCACCCATCAGCATACAGTTCAGCTTTCAAAAGCAGACCTTACTTTTGTGGGTTACAGCATCACACTGTCCTCCCCCTACCATAAAGCCTGATCTCCTGTCTCCTTGCCTTCCCAGCAATTAGGCACTAAGTCCCCTAAGGAGCGATAAGGACTAGAGCTATTAAAGGCTGTCTCACTCCTACTGGCCTGATAACACACACAGGCACAGCAGGCTGAGAAACGCTGCACACTAGAGCGAAGAGCAGGAAATGTCTCCGAGAAGAGGTTGTTTGAGGGATGGATTGGAAACTCGGTGGACAAGTGGATGTCTAAAAGCTTGTGTGAGGTTCAAGATCAAAGCAGAAGAGAGGGTCCCAGTCAATTGATCCCTCCAAACAATTTCGTAAGGCTGAAGTCCTTGTCAGTCAGGTTTGGTGAACTGTGATAAGTCCGTGTCGTGAAGTAACTAACTAAAAGTAACTTAAAACTCACTTAACTATATATTATTGACAAATAAAAACATACCCAGGAGAAACTAGATCGATTGTCTAGTTCAGGGGATTACAAATTAGGGTTTGTGGCCCCTTAAAAGAGCTCTAGGATGAAAAAAAGAATTTTAGGAAACAAAATATAATTGCAACATAAATGCATTTTGCACATAGCTTTATCGGGGGGGGGGGGGTATCACTATACTGACTTTATGTTTTGAACTATAAACTATTTATTAAAGTTTACATTTCACAAATTTGGAGTATTAAAAGTTTATATCTATTTTAAGGGTTGCCTAGTGTGAAATAATATCAATTAATAATAGTTAATAAATAATTAAATAATTAATTAAAGTAAATAAATAAATGGAAATGAGCAGGGCGGCGGGTCAAATCATTTGCTTAGCCACCAGGGTTCTCCTCAGGGTTTTGTGACCTGCCTATTTTGCACACAAAAGATTTTGTCTGGATCATAAAGCATATTTCCATATTTCCAAACATGTATTCTTAATTTACTACATTTAACATGAAAAGGAAATTGAATGAACAAAAACATATTTCGGAAAAAAATTCATTTTGTAATTTTGCACACTAAATAGGCATGGGTTGGAAGAGATATAAACTGAGACTTGAGAGGGAAAAAATGCTATATTGCATAATTTATCCAAAAAAAAAGTCTGAATTGCAAGGCTTAAACATGAACTTGCAAGACAAACTCAAAATTGCAAGAAAGAAAGAACATTTTAGAATTCACTGTTATATTTGGGGGTCCTTAAGGTTACATATGGATCCCCTGGGAACTTGGTCCACTAGCATTGGTAGCCACTTAGCTTAACAATATTTTTCAAAAGGGCTTGACTGTAACTGAGCGATAATTGAGTACAGTCAGCTACTGTACATAGCTTCCCCAAACACTGCTAAATGTCTTTAATACAGAATGAACAGACAGCTTGAAGACAAGCAAGAGAGGTCAAGGCAGAGAGGAACAGAGAGGCCTGGGAGGGGGGACAGACACAGGACAAAAAAAAGAGAGAGAGACAGTATGGTAAGCAGATGGCAGGGGCGCGAAGGGCACACTTGGAAGTGCCAGCAAGGTGTGTGACTGCGCAAGTGACGTGTGACGTGTGTGGCTGAAATGCCTGCACCGCTGAAATGCCAACAGCGTGGAAAGGCACGCCGAGGCGTCACCGGGTCTGGAAGCGTGTGTGGCATGCCGGAAAAAGGCAGAACACGCGGTAGGGGGCAGTCCTGCGAAGAGGAGTTTAAAGGAAAAAAGATCAACTGCTCAAGGGAGCAGGAAGGGAGGGCCTGCGGCCCGAAGAGAGCCCTCTGACCCTGGGGAGAGCTGCAGACAGGCAGGCCACACGGACAGAGGGAGGGATTACTGGCATAGTGACACCGCCACAGCCTCCCTAAAAGGATCGCGGCGGCGTAATAAACTTTATTAAATAATAAAACTTATTATAACTGGTAACCCGATTTAGTTCATTCTTTGCGGCTTACACACGCGCGCACACACGCATGCACAAAAAGGAGAGGGGTTGAGTATAATAAGCCTTATACCGTACATAAGGCGAAGCTTACAAAAGCCATCGCCTAACCATTCAGTCTAATTGGATTTGAAGAACAGGGTTGCAAATTATAGCATTCTCTAGTCCTAAGTTAGTTAAAAAAGAAGTGCACAGAAAAGAAGAGAAGATAAAAGAACCTGTGGCCTGAAAAGTAAATTAATCATCTTTCTTCTCCCCCCATACTTAATTAAACTTCCGTAATGCTTATAAGAGTTAATGAGTGGATTGATTAAACAATGCAGCTAATGCTTACCCCCAGCTCACAAGCAGCAGTGATCAGCTCTCCTGTGGTAGAAAAACAGAGAGGGAAATTAATGTAAACCCAATAATTATTATTAAGAGACAAGTCCGCTCCTGAAAGTTTTCCCAAATCAAATACTTGCACTGGGTTTTGCATTAATTTGCTTGGATCAAAACCTGCAAAATCTTCCCAGTGTGACATTTCCTAAGCGACACGCTCATTCTCTTCCATTGCACACAGCTCCCCTGATCCCCGAGCAGACAGACGCACACATACACAGGCTAATGTATTCACTCTTCCAATACTCAAGGTGCATGCGCAGAGCCCCATCCATCGCTGTGTGCCGTACACGGAGTCCCTCAACGCATAGCCACACGCATGCAAAAAGCTCCCTCTAAAACTCCAGTGACTGAGATCTTAAGAACATTAGTTTGTTTCCTCTCACAACATTATTGATGCATACAGTTGGTGAAGATGAAATATGGCTAAATATTTTCTCAGCTGGTTTGACTTAAGGACTTAGAATTCACATCAAGTGGCAATCCGAAATATTAAAATTGAATATCTATACATGTAAGAAATCAAATGTGTTAATGTATTAATTAATGGTAGTTTATTAACAATATCAAACTAGGTGAAATATCATGAAACTCTGACTTTTCCAGGTTTTAAGTGCTTTAGTCAGGTCCCTGTGCATCTACCAACCAAGGAAACGTGAAAAAGGTTAACCCAGTAACTTTGTTTTGGCCTTTTTTCCAGCAAGGTAGTGAAAAAACGAGCGCGTCAGATTTCGCTCCCTTGATGACGTAGCAATCTCATTATAATATTACCGCCCCTTAACTTTCTGTTCGTGTACTTCGGATGTGTACACTCAGAAAACTGTATATCAGAAGTTTAAACTCATATTGTTTAATACGCATAATTGCAGTGCAATAAACATTATAATCATCAGAACCAAAACAGATGGGTTTTTTCAGCAGGTACGACCTGTAAAGGCACAGCCCTAATCTGGAAAAGGGGGTGGAGAGCAGCAGCTCATTTGCATTTAAAGAGGCCGGAACAAAAAAAGCAGCGCTTCTAAATAAAAGATAAATGTAATTAATTCATTAAACTTTTATTCAGCAACAATGCATTCAATTGATCAAAGTGACAAAAGGCATTTATAAAGTTACAAAAGATTTATATCTCTTGTAAATACTGTTCTTTTGAACTGTCTAATAAATAAATAAACAAACAAATGTAAAAACATGAAATCTGAAATCCACAAAATAATAAGTTGATATTATTATAACATTGATAAAAAAAAAATAAGGAATGTTTCTTGAGCACCAAATCATATTATATTAGAATGATTTCTGAAGGATCATGTGACACTGAAGACTGGAGTGATGATGCTGAAAATACAGCTTTGCCATCAGAAATTTTTAAATACTGTAGATTAAAATATATTAATAATAACAACAACAACGACAATGAATGAACTATTATTAACAATTATTATTTTAAATTGTAATACTATTTAATAATATAACTGTATTTTGGATCAAGCCTTATAATCTACTTTTAAATGAAGGTGTATATTATTGACTTTTTGACATTTTATTCATTTCCGTTCCTTTTCCAGGCCTAGAAATCATGTGTAATCCAGCTCATTATAGGACATACATAAAAAAAAGTGAGTTTTGGGAGAGAAAAAAGTGCTTTAAGGGTGGCAAAAATGTAGGACTGATCTAAATCTAGAAATCTACAAACCAAAAATAAATTGTATTTAAACTGCAGTTCAGAAATGAATGGGCAAAAGTCCTTTCGCCTACTAATCCCAAATGTTTTTGGCCTGTTATATAAATCTAAGCAATGCTGCCTGATGCAATACTTGCCTAAACACTGTAAAATCCTATAATCTGTGCTCTCTGATGCAATATGAAATGTTCAGTGCATCACAAAATTTTTAAATTGTTAGCTGGCACTTCCTGCGTATCACTAGTGGTCGTCTGTTTTTGTTGTCATGTTGGAAGTCCTCTATCTGAAGGTGCAGACCCCTCATACTTCAGCGGTTGAATTTTCTCTGCTTTCACAGTCTCGTTTAGAATAGAAATAGATACACAAGCGGTGAGGCCAGGTCTACCGCATTTCAAAGCATGTGGATCTCCCTGTAATCAAAATTTCTCTGTTATACATTCCCAATTTCATTCACACACTGCAGTGCTGTCTCTAGACCCCAATACAGAGCGGGGAAAGTGGCGCAAACGCAGTTGAGTGCAGGACAGCGAAGTGTCTCGGTGATAGCACAGCATCGTGCACCCACAGCCGTCTTTTTTCCCCCCATAATCCTCATCATTTCCACACTCGCATTCCTAGACAACAGCAGTCCCGCAGGGCGCCCGCTCAGCCTCTCCAGGGCGCAGCACACCTAAAGGGATTAGGACTGCGAGACGGAGACCTGGAGAATTTCTGCCGAGCATTCAGCTGGCGCTATCACACCGGCATCCTGCAATGTCCCGAAACGCCACGCTTAAGGGGTTGGCTGATTTTTTTCTCTCTCTCTGTAAGCCCCAAACAGCGTCTTGCAGCCCCCCATCCCCCTAAAAGCCTCCAAAAGCCACCCTGCCCGTGCACATGCTGTAAAGCTCACAGAACAGCAGCTTGTTGTTTGCACACCCACCCCCTCCCTCCCTTAGAAGAAAACATTTATTTTTGTCTCCCCATTATTGAATATGGCTGTTATTGAGGACCTTTTTAAAAACAATGTGCTGCAATGCGTCTATGGGTTAATAAGAGTACACATCAAAGAGAAGCAAAAGTCTTATAAAATCTAGTTTAAAACACATGTGCCAAGTTCTTACAAATGCACTTTGTATGTATGTTGGGTTCTTGTGGTTTTTTTATACCTTTAAAATAAATAATAATCTGAACTATATTTTCCTTGCAATGTGAAAACATGTGAGTATTCACAAATTAATAATCTGTAAACATTATTATCTATTTATCATTTTCAAGGAAAAAAATAAGTATAATGAATTATTAACTTTATAAAGTTAACTTATTCATGAATTATTAAGATTTTAAGGAGCCACAGAACATTTTACAACCTGAACCATGCCTTAAAATAATTAAAATATCAAATTTAGATATTTTATTTGATATTTTAAGAAACTTCTTGACCTTGTATTATACAAACATGAGAGTCTGCAGGCATCCTCTTTATGCTATCATTTACAGCATTTTATTATTATTATTTTTTTTTACAAGATTCTGCGATTTGGTTTCACCACATGATTTCGGGAGAAAATGTTTTTTCACATATTAATGCAGTCAGTCAAGCATTTTATAAAAATATAATAGTAAAATATGAAACCTTGTAATGTTAGAAAACATTGGAAAACTTTCTTATAAAACCTTCTTTTAAAAAATGAAACAATTAATTAAGTTTTTTCTTCATTACGATATTAGGAGATTTGCATCCCCATTATGATTTTTTTTTTTACTTAATTCTGATAATAAAAACAAAACCTAGCAGTACTATGTCTGCAAGAGTAACTCTACCTTTGCATTAATGGGATTGCTTATAACAAATTACAAGCATTGAATAACTGTTCCTTATAGAAATTACATGGGAGGATAGGAGGACTAACAAAACAGAAAAAAAAATCTTAATATAATAATCAATCACAAACTGCTAAATTATAAAAAAGCTGCCTAAACAGTTACATTATTTCATTATACATGATTCATTACATCGGACACAAACGCAGACCGCTTCATGTTTTCTCCAATCCTGCAGAGCATTAATATCATCATGTACAGTAGTCATCTCTCTCTCTCTCCTGATTAATGCTCTGACGTCATTCCAGAGAGATTAGTATTTCTGTTCTCTTGACAGCTTTCAGAAGGACTGACACTCTTTCAGTCTGACCCAGCAGTAAATAACCTTCCCTTGAGTTCATAATGTCTGAAGTTAATAATTCCAAAATATAATAAAAATGGCATCTGTAAATGATCCTTTTAAATATATATTTTTTTTTAATACATTTCACAACCAGAAAATATCCAATATCTATTGTCTAACAAAAAGTTTAGCTTATGCTATCCTACTTTAAAATAAGCATCACTTGGTCTAATCTGTTGTTGTTATATGATGTTCATACTGTATGAATCAGGTGTGACTTGAGTTCCAAATATTTTTTGGGTCCCACTGGCGGTGCTGGATTTAGTCAGGAGTTCAGAAAGATTAATAACAAACTCAACAGGTCTCATGCAGTGTATATTTGCAAAAGCTTCATGACTTACGGTGTATGTGATCTTACAATATGCTGTTCTGTGATAGGCTGCATGTGACACAAACACAGACCCACGTGACTGACTGCAGTCCTACCTGAGTCTCCACCGGACACCGCGCGCGGAGCAGAGGCCACATACACCGCCAAAACACACGCCACCGTCGCTCCCGTCAGGGTCCAACTCAACCTCTCCGACGACATTCCACACCTCTTCTAAGTTAGTGTTAGCTATTTGAAATTTTACGCATATTTCACGTTTGTTCAACGTGTCTCCAGAGCCATTCGTTTCGCGCGCCTAGTTTGCAAACGGCGCGTCCTCAAAATATTCCGGTAAATAACTTACATGTTTATCATCGGATGTACACCAATAAACGGAAGCTGTATCGTCGAGGTAAGCTTTTAAAATAACAACGTTATAGTTATAAAGTTACCCGCTATCCCTTTGGCAGCAGTTATTTCGATAGCATTGCAGATGTTGCTGTTAACATCGGCGTTTGCACCAAAATATGAAGGATATTAATATCGCAGCAGAACTCGATTTAGTCTTCGCTGCGACACAATCGTGACAACATCTCGCTGACTGCATTCAAGCTACATCTGCACTGTTGATCTTTTGACTTTTTCCGCCTGGACTCGAGGACAGAGCTGGATTTCACTTCCTGGTTGGGCGGGATTTGTTGTAGTGCTGGTTTTAAAAAAAAATTACCATAGTAACCGTAGTTTCCGGCAAAATTACCATATTTACTGTAGTTCTTTTGTATAGCTCAAATTGCTAAATCATAACAAATAAATATGGGATCTCTATTAAACACTGTATATAAGCTTTCAAATACGTTTTCATTGTGTTTAATCTTTTCTTTCTTACTTTCCGAGGACAAAAGCTAATAAGTTAACTAACTGTAGACTAGTTAATATAGTGTTTTTCTGCTATCTTTTTTTAATTTTTATGTGAGGTAGGCAAGTTGTTTTAGGTTTTAATCCCATTATAATCTAGTGATGTGTAAACTGCCTACTATTATGATTAATGATTTTTTAACTATATACCTACTCTTACAAAAAGTGTTTCTGTTACTATTAATCATTATTAATCGTTACCATTATCAAAAAAGGCATATATATATATATATTGTTTTATTATAGTTTAATAACAGTAATTGCAGCTGTTAACTTGATGTGGATCATTAAACATTAAAAATACATTGGACAAAACTTTAGTCTGTTATTTGAATTAGTGTCAGATGAAATAAGACATCTGCCCTGACTGCATGCTTACACACACTTTTAATTAGCTACCTTGAATGATTATTTTCTCTTTATTTTCCTGAGCCTTCAATCAGGCTTCAGAGCTGAAATGATTAGTCCTGCACAATCTGTACAGCTTGTTGCAGTAAAAGTGCTTCTGGTGGCAGTTGGAGATGTGGATGTAGTATGAGACCCTTCAGAGCCTGACGAGAGAAAAGGTTACCCTCATAAAAATGTCATGCTAGACTGATCATTAATCCTCCACCATCTAAAGTGAGTCTGATCCTTGACTAAACTGAGAGCTCTGAGAGGCAGAGATGTGTCAGCACCTCCGAGTTCATAATCCTCCACGCTCCCCCCTTACTACCGTCCCTACTGTCTAATCACCGGTTCAACCACCTACCTGACACACACACACATACACAGTCTGCCCTCCACATACACAAGCCAGCTTCCTCAAAGCAAAACTGATGGATTGCTCTTTCAAAACATTTTAAATTGCTTATATGTATAATGAACGTGAAATCATAACATGGAAATGTTCCTGAATAATACACACCCCTGTCATCTTAAACCAATATACAAAAGCAGACTTTAATGTATATAGTTTTCTCTCTAAGCCACAAAGCGAGAAATTGCATGCACATAATTCAATTTACAATCAATTTTTTTGCAATACGGCTCCAAATAAAAGAGACAAACGTTGATGGCAGTTACATGAGCCGTAAAAATAGTAGGGATGGGCGTTTTCCACAAATATCACATTCGAATATTTGAGCTCACAAAAACGAATATTCGTTTATTTAAATTAAGTTTAATGAGTCAGACGTTATTTTTCAGCAACATTTGTTTTCGTCATTTTGAACAAGCTTACAATAAGCTTGAACATTACACATCGTGTTTTGTAGCTGAAAACCTTTAACAATGCGTGCAAACAAACAAAAGTACAGATTAAAAGCAAAAAAAAAAAAAAAAAAGTGAACAAAGAAAAAACGTAAAGCAGCCTGCAGCAATTAGGCTATTGTACAGAATGTAGCTTACACTTAACTTTTAAACTGTCAGCAAATCTTTTTTGCTTTTTTTTTCTATTGTTTCAAATTTTCTTGTTAAGAAATGGGCATGTAAACACGATCGGGGGAAAGTCGGCTCCTTAGTCTGTTAACAATAAGGCCGACCGCGGAGAAAACATGCTCTGACGACACAGACGTTGGCGGGACTTACAAATAACGGTGCGCTAAGCGAATACGTTTTGTGAAGCGCTTCGTGTTTTCGTTTCACCACTGAATGGGATCCTCATCTGGTGGAATACATGGCTCCACAAAGAACTTCGTCTCGTCTCGGCTGGATTCTGTGTAATCATCGCTGGAGAACTGGCTCAGCCTTTTCCGACGAGTGGGCATTGCATCTTCTTCATCGTGGCGACTGCATCCGCACCACTCGCATCAAGGAAAATGTTCTGATAATGTTCAAAAAAGTTTTTTTTTTTCTTACTTCTCTCATGTTTTCATCTACAACCCGAATTCCGGAAAAGTTGGGACGTTTTTTAAATTGTAATAAAATGAAAACTAAAGTAATTTCAAATCACATGAGCCAATATTTTATTCACAATAGAACATAGATAACGTAGCAAATGTTTAAACTGAGAAATTTTACACTTTTATCCACTTAATTAGCTCATTTAAAATTTAATGCCTGCTACAGGTCTCAAAAAAGTTGGCACGGGGCAACAAATGGCTAAAAAAGCAAGCAGTTTTGAAAAGATTCAGCTGGGAGAACATCTAGTGATTAATTAAGTTAATTGATATCAGGTCTGTAACATGATTAGCTATAAAAGCTTTGTCTTAGAGAAGCAGAGTCTCTCAGAAGTAAAGATGGGCAGAGGCTCTCCAATCTGTGAAAGACTGCGTAAATAATTGTGGAAAACTTTAAAAACAATGTTCCTCAACGTCAAATTGCAAAGGCTTTGCAAATCTCATCATCTACAGTGCATAACATCATCAAAAGATTCAGAGAAACTGGAGAAATCTCTGTGCGTAAGGGACAAGGCCGGAGACCTTTATTGGATGCCCGTGGTCTTCGGGTTCTCAGACGACACTGCATCACTCATCGGCATGATTGTGTCAATGACATTACTAAATGGGCCCAGGAATACTTTCAGAAACCACTGTCGGTAAACACAATCCGCCGTGCCATCAGCAGATGCCAACTAAAGCTCTATCATGCAAAAAGGAAGCCATATGTGAACATGGTCCAGAAGCGCCGTCGTGTCCTGTGGGCCAAGGCTCATTTAAAATGGACTATTTCAAAGTGGAATAGTGCTTTATGGTCAGACGAGTCCAAATTTGACATTCTTGTTGGAAATCACGGACGCCGTGTCCTCCGGGCTAAAGACGAGGGAGACCATCCAGCATGTTATCAGCGTTCAGTTCAAAAGCCAGCATCTCTGATGGTATGGGGGTGCATAAGTGCATACGGTATGGGCAGCTTGCATGTTTTGGAAGGCTCTGGGAATGCTGAAAGGTATATAAAGGTTTTAGAGCAACATATGCTTCCCTCCAAACAACGTCTATTTCAGGGAAGGCCTTGTTTATTTCAGCAGGACAATGCAAAACCACATACTGCAGCTATAACAACAGCATGGCTTCGTCGTAGAAGAGTCCGGGTGCTAACCTGGCCTGCCTGCAGTCCAGATCTTTCACCTATAGAGAACATTTGGCGCATCATTAAACGAAAAATACGTCAAAGACGACCACGAACTCTTCAGCAGCTGGAGATCTATATAAGGCAAGAATGGGACCAAATTCCAACAGCAAAACTCCAGCAACTCATAGCCTCAATGCCCAGATGACTTCAAACTGTTTTGAAAAGAAAAGGAGATGCTACACCATGGTAAACATGCCCCGTCCCAACTATTTTGAGACCTGTAGCAGAAATCAAAATTGAAATGAGCTCATTTTGTGCATAAAATTGTAAACTTTCTCAGTTTAAACATTTGCTACGTTATCTATGTTCTATTGTGAATAAAATATTGGCTCATGTGATTTGAAAGTCTTTTAGTTTTCATTTTATTAAAATTTAAAAAACGTCCCAACCTTTCCGGAATTCGGGTTGTAGGAACCTGAGATGTTTGTGCCGAGGGTCTAGGGCAGACGCGAGAAGAGGAGTTTTCACTGCATTCTCCAAGTTAGCGGTGTTTATTCGTTGCTTGAGAGATGCTGCAACAATGTTCTTGGATCACTTTCTGTGATTCTCCACGGCATATTTGAAGTACTGTAGAAGACCGCAGTTCTTTTAGGGGGCGTTCACATATCGCGTCTTTTGCATGCTCAAGTTCGTTATTTCCAATGCAGGCTCGCGGTATGCGCGCTCATAATGGAAGCGACGCGGTGGCGATGCGCACGCGGTGCGACGTGGTCCCGTTTTTTCCAGGCGCGTCCGCACTGCATCGAGTTAAAAACATCTCAACTTTCAGAATGCCGCAAGCGCACCGCAGGTCATGTGACAAGAACTAAACATTCAGCTTCATCCTTTCCCGTAACAACGTTGAAAGCTCAGCCAAGATGAAGGAACAGCTGATCATAGCTGTATATGAATTGCCATTGTGAAATAAATTTAGTAGCAGAGCTACTGAAAGCGATTTTTTTTGTGCTGCAAATCCATTTATCCTTTGCTGAAATTTCCACGTCTTCATTGAGAGAACGCGTCGCCTCAGGAGCGCTTCTGCCCGAGCGCTTTGGAAAGAAGGAGAAGGCGGAGCGCATAGCCTTTTCCACGCCTTAGGCGCGATATGTGAATGGCCCCTTAATCATTCATTAATTATTTTTTGCTTGCATACACCTTCAAATATGGCGTGGAGAATCACAGAAAGTGACCAAATTAGGTTTTATTGTGAACTTTTTTTTTTTTTGCGAAATTCGAATATCATTTTTATTTATCGAATAATTAGAGCAGAACGAATATTCGAATGTTCGACTATCCGTGCACATCCCTAAAAAAATAGTAGATACTTTACCAGCCATTTGCAGAACTAAATGTATGCTAGATGTATTTATAGAGAGAGGATAAAAACTAAGAGTCGATTAGAGTGCAGTATTCATACAATTCAAATGTAAGGAATGTGAGAATTATTCATTTGGGTTGAAATGTTAAAGGAGAAGGCTTAGTCTTTTTTTGTCTTTGACAGGTTAATCTGGGTAATTCCTGGTGCGTCTTAATTCTGCATTAATCTGTAACGGATAAATCTGCTGTTCTGGAAGTTCAGAGGTTTGTTTTCCCGGTTTAATGCAAGTATGAGTCATTTTTCTTCATTTACAATATTAACAGGATAAAGATACAGAAAAATACCACCCAAAAATGTTAACAAAAAATTATAAATCCCCTATGTTACACAAGCACAGAGTGTATACAAATTATGTAAAGGATTTATATCATTAATACAAAGTAAAAAAAATTGTTTTGGCAAAACAAATAGCCTTTGTCAAGGTAAACGTTGGTAACTAGTAAACAATGCGGTTATATTTTTCCCTTATTTAGTTTTCCCCTTTAACTTACATCTCTAAATTGTGTGTGTGTGTGTGTTGGTTTTATTACTTTATTATATCATTAATATTGAAATAAAAATTAAGTATTCACCTTATTTAGTTGTCAACAACAAAATACAAATAGAATAGAATAGCTTTTTATTGTCATTGTACAGCTGTACAACACAATTATTTGCTCTCACACTGATGTGCACACATACATACAAAGCAAAATGTAAACAATGATACAGAAAATATAAACAGTGCAAATGTAAACAGTCATATATACCAAATGTGCAAAATAGCTGTAGTGCAAATGTAGCAGATACTGTGTGTACTGTAGTGAGTGAAATATTATTAAAAACAAGAGAATTAAGGAAGAAATATGAGAACAGGGTATTGCACAGGTACACCAGTAGCTGTATGAGTAGTAAGTGTTACTATGCCAAGTATTACACGTACGATTTTTTTTTTAGGGAAATGCCTGCTGACTACAGCCAGTGCAGAGAAGACACCAGAAAACCACAGTATTTGAAGAGCAAATCCATCATGCTAAATGGTAACACATCACATATAAATATCTGCACATAAATTCAATCACTCAGTGCATCAGTGAAAACTGGATTAGGTTTTCCTAAATCACAGATAAACCCGCCACTCATTGCAATATGTTTCAGCTCCAGCCTGTTGCTTACTATCTGCTTACTTACTGTACACT
Organism: Carassius carassius; assembly: GCF_963082965.1. Lineage (NCBI taxonomy): Eukaryota > Metazoa > Chordata > Actinopteri > Cypriniformes > Cyprinidae > Carassius > Carassius carassius. Next base: position 22,204,658 of record NC_081786.1, read on the forward strand.
GACAGTCTGTTTTAATCTAAACCCAAGAGCCTAGCAAACAAGTGGATTTTCAATAAAGCCCTTTAAAATCTGTAGAGAGAAATCCCATGATCCTCTGTGTTAGCTACACAAATATGCAAAGCAATGAAAGGATTCGGTCTGAAACCGATTAATTGCAGTGGTAAATGCAATACGTCTCTCATGTAGTGTGTACTGTGTTACTACAACCTATTTTATTAACATACAGCTCTATCAGACAAGCTTTTTACAATCTCTGAGACAAGCATGTGATTATATATAGTTTATTGGGATTTCGGTTTCTCGAAAGCCAACACGAAACAAAAAAGTCGATCCTTGCGCACACCAAACTATTCAAGGTGCGTTTAGGCCACCTTTGTCTTCTGTTTACCTCCTTGTGGTTTACAAAGCACTCCAATTAAAATCCCAGAGATTAGGACAATTGTGATTAATATTCGTTGGTGGGTCCTGGAGAATAAGACACAACAAAAGCAAGGGCTGCTTGGAAATGCCTCGAGCAGAACACCTAACGGCGGCCAATTAAAATAAGAGGATTCAATTTGGCCAAAGCAACAGGAACCTAAAGATAATGCATGTATCTGAAATTGCAGTAGATGCCACAGTCTTGATTCTGCTTCTATCATGTTTGTTATGGCATTTTCGCAAATGACCTGCAGCCGATTGCAACAAACCCTTTAATAAACCCTACAGGGGGGAAAAAATAGGGTTTCTTAATTGAGAAAGTATTAAAATAAGAGTGTATTGTGAAGATATATACAATTTAGAGATTTTTAAGTTGTTCTTTTTTTCCATTGTTAATGCTTTTCCCTCCTAAAAATAAGCAACATAATTGTTTTCAACATATAATAATCAGAAATGTTTCTTGAGCACTAAATCAGCATATTAGAATGATTTGTGAAGTATCATGTGACACCGAAGTAACCATGCCGAAAATTCAGCTTTGTCATCACAGCAATAAATAATATTTTAAAATAGATAACAGTAGAAAACCGTTATTTTCAATTCCAATTATATTAGTTTTTACTACATGTTTGAAGAATGAATGCAACCGTGGTGAGCATTAGAAACTTCTTTCAAAAACATGAAAAATGCTTCTCAAACTTTCAAAAGGTTGTGTATATTGAATAATAGCATATTTTTGAAATAACATTCATCTGGATTAATAACTGCTGTAAAAAAAAAAAAATATATATATATATATATATATATATATATATATATATATATATGTTTTTAGTTTATGAATCCTAATTTATTATTAGCTGAGTTTTAACCAATTTTGATGCAATCCAACCAAAAAGATGGAGATAAATGAAGTGGTTATGACTTCAAGAAAAGAATGAAACACCAAAATGGTTTGAGCTGTGTTACAGAGACACGTAGAGGAGAAGCTGCCAGGTTGGAGGTGTGTGTGTGTGTGTGTGTGTGTGTGTGTGTGTGTGTGTGTGTGTGTGTGTGTGTGTGTGTGTGTGCGTGTGTGTGCGTGTGTGTGCGTGTGTGTGCGTGTGTGTGCGTGTGTGTGTGTGTGTGTGTGTGTGAGACTGAAGATGTGCACGAGGGAGAGTGAGACAGCACATAACAGCATGGGCTCGATGTGGGAGCAATCCAGTTACTTAAACTGATCAAGATTTAATTAACACAACGCTCGGCAATTACTCTGTAATTAAAGTCATTTGTCCTCTTGTGGAGCTGAGCGTGCCACTGCTGCCATAGAGCTGCGAATTAGAGAGAGAGAGGAAGCGAGGAGGGGGATGACGAGGGACTCAGTGCTGTGTTTGAGCCCTAGTCCTATAAATACACTGCCATTCTGACTAACTGCTTGTTTTATCATTGGACAAGAAAGGAAGAAACTGTATAAATAGATGTAAAAGATCAAAATATGGGTTTGCAGAAGCAATTCACCCAAATTTGAATTGGTATTGTTGAGATAAAATTGAAAACACGCTTGGTCAGTATATTATTAAGGATATCAAGTGATGTTCATGCATGTAAAATATTGGTAACACTTTAGTTTAGGGACCAATTCTCACTATTAACTAGTTGCTTATTATTAGCATGCATATTACTAGGATATTGGCTGTTTATTAGTACTTATAAAGCACATATTATAAGCTTATTCTGCATGAACATATTTTAGATCCCTTAACCTGACCCAGGACCTAAACTTAACAACCACCTTAATAACTATTAATAAACAACTCATCAGATGTTTAGTGAGAATCGGTCCCGTAAACTAAAGTGTGACCAAAATACTTTTCACAACACTATTGCACAATTAATTATTGTGTTTTCAGCCACATTAAATCTGTAAAGCAATTATGAAACACAAAACTATTCAGCCAAAGGAAAAATGTAATATTTTTTATTTTATATAATTTTTATTTTAATTAATCATTTAAAATTACAACATTTTTTACAACAGGCCTAGACAATTTGACCTGAACATATTTTGGTTAAATCTACAGTGGTGGCCAAAATTATTAGAACACTAGTATTTTTACCAGCAAAAAAATGGTTTTTAAGTCAGTTATTTCTATCTTTTGCTGTAGTGTGTCAGTAGGAAATATCAGTTTACATTTCCAAACATTCATTTTGCCATGAATTGTAATAATAATCCAGTGAGATTTTTGTCTGACAGCAGATCTGATCTCTTCATCATCATCAGTCTGTCTGTCTGGAATAACATGAAAAAACAGAACAGAGACAGACTCAATCCAGAAGAACTGTGACAGCATCTCCAAGAAGCTTCAAGAAACCCACCTGGAAAACTACCCGAAAAGCTATGCACAAGTGCTTCTAGGGCAAAAGCTGTTTTAAACACAAAGGATGACAACACCAAATGTTGATTTATTGTAGTGAAGGTTACTTTATAAAGAAAATGTATTATGACATTCTTTTTTGACAGCATCCTCATTTTACAGCATTTTTACTGTGTGCCTAAAACTTTTAACAGTACTGTAGCTTTGCAGGTGCGTTTAAACATAAACCACATGAAAATACTAGTGTATTATTTTGGCCACCACTTTATATTCCTCTAAAGAAGTGTTTCAAATCATCAGCTCATTAGTAGAGACTCCAAGACCTGAATTGGGTGTGTCAGACAAATGAGAGATGTGCATTGTTGGGGGCCTCCAGGAAGTGACATAATAACATAGCGAGGATATAATAAAGAAAACAAGCATTTCTGCAACTGGACTCACAGCAAGCCCCAGTCTCACCTTCAGTTTTTTCAGATGACCTGGAACAGCTCCTATGACAGATGAAAACACTGTTATTATGTTCAGACCTTTAATCTGACGTCACAGGGGTTTTTACTGAAACAGCGGTGCACGCGACTTCTGCGCCTTCGGCTCGTGAACAATCCAGGATGACAACAGAAGACAAACTGAGACGACTCGTGCCGTTCTTTCACACCGAGGCAAAGATTACGCGTTAAAACGCAATAAAAGAGACATTTTAAAAGCGTCAAGCATTCTCAGAGGTGAGGACACTGAATGCGGACCAGAGCCTTCAGACAGTAGCCACGAGCGAAGCTCCGGTTACAGGCCATAGATAATTAGTGGGACATTTTCAGCGGCAAACAGTGACTAATTGCGCTAGACAGAAATAGCGAGGAATTAATAACATGCATCCAACACTTGCCACGATCCCCTACCGCTTCAATTTGCCGGGAGATTAAAAACGACTGCCAAGTTTACTAAATTAGGAGCGCGGGGGAAACAAACGCGCGCCTTGTTGTGTTCGCGTGCGCGCGTGTACTATCTCGTATTTACAGGCGATGATCTGCATATCATCTCTCGGGGTCTCGCGCTGGGGGAAAGAGGTGAATATCAAGTACACCAAACCCGCCGAATGTAGTGTCCTATTGATACTTTGGCATCCAGCCTCCAGTCACCTGTGGCACACATCGCTTTGCCAGTTCACCGGGTCGCTGGACAGAGAGAACAGAGAGACGAAGCATGCTTGGACCTGTTTCCCCCCGCAGGAGTAAGAGAGTTTAACAGTCAACACCTTCCTTACCGAGACACCCGCCACTAGCCCTTAAAACCCCCTGAAGGAATCTGTCACAATCTGGAAGCTCATGGGTCAAACCAGCTTCCTGTCGCATACAGTGACATTCTGACAAAATAAATGGAAAACTAGGATTTTCAGTTCATCCAATAGGATCATATTTGATTCTGAGAGGATTCTTGTTTTATCCCATTTAGGATTGGTTCCAAATTATGATAGAAACTCCATTAGCGTTCCCTCGGGATATTTTTCTGCTTCACAGAAGACCTCATGTGGTCAGGACTGATCATGTAGCTAGTGTATCCAAAAGTATCAATATGCGTCCATGATAAAGAACAATCTAAAACGTGTGCCTTGTACTCTTTTTATTCATCGTTTTGGTTTTAACAAGCTTTTAAATGTGACCTTGGACCACAAAACCAGTCATAAAGGTAATAAAATAAAATACAGGGATTCATATATCATATGAAAGCTGAATAAACAAGCTTTGCATTGTTAGGATTGGACCATATTAAGATAAAAAAAGCCATTTGAAAATCTGGAATCTGAGGGTGCAAAAAAATAAAATAAAATCACCTTTAAAGTTGTCCGAATGAAGATCTTAGCAATGCATATTACTAATCAAGAATTAGGTTTTGATATATTTATGATAGGAAATTTACAAAACATCTTCATGGAACATGATCTTTACTTAATTTCCTAATGATTTTTGGCTTAAAAGAAAAATCTATAATTTTGACCCATAGAATGTATATTTGGCTATTTTTTAGAAATGCTACTTTGTGCCCCAGGGTCACATATGGTTTCCAAAAGTTAAATTCAATGACATGTTCTGTGGTGTACCCAGTAAATAAAAAAGTATATATATATATATATATATATATATATATATATATATTTACACATTTAATACATTGGAGTTCACATAGGCCTACATTTAAAAAAAAAAATTTTCAAGGTATTTTTTTTATAGTAAATCAATATATAATGTTTTTTAAAGTGTCACACCACATGAAATTTTATAACCTTAACTAATCTGGTCTTATCATAAAAGGTCATATTGTCTGATATTTCTGAGACTTCTTGACCTTGCAGGGTCTTTTCTATGATATAATTTCCTTTTTTTGTTTGCTCTCTAAATATTGGTTGGACCACATGACTTTGTGTATAATATATTATAAACTTTTTTTGATATATTTTATAATATTTAATAATTTCTTTTCAATAATTTTATTCTGACTTTTTATGATATCAGGACAGTTTTAGAAGAGGTGCATTCAAGTCACTGAATTAGTTTGAACAAATTAATAGAGGACAAAAAAGCTTCACATTCTCAATCTCAAATAGAGCTCTCAAAATAATAAAGGTGCATTAGTCTAACATTACAACATCAATGTTACATACAATAAAAATGAACAAATTTGAACAAGATCACTTCACTGCACAGTAATTATCATCAATTTCCAGATGAAGTACAAAAAAGATTGATAAAGAGAGCTAATATTGTCTGGAAATCACCTTTTCTAAAGGACTCGGCTCTCCATATTTTGGTTTGATGTCACAATCGTGACACTGCTGATCGGAGCGACATGTCTTGATTTTCTGCGGCTTTGATCCTTCAACAGTTGACTGTCTGAGCTGGCAGGCATCCTGAAGGAGACAGCAGCAGGCAGCAAATAAAAAGACCTTCTCTCTTTCTCTCTCTCTGAGCACGATCGTGCAATATGCCCTCGCCTAAGCCTTCCATATCACGCCTCGAGCAGTTTTGGTGGATGCACAGATCTCATAGGAGAAACTATTACTGAACTGCATTTCAGAATCACTGCAAAGACAGGAAAGGGACCAGCTGCTAGGCTTAATCGTATTTTCATAATTCAAATAAGGAGAGAACAGAGTACAGTTGCACATATTTACGCCGTTTGTGACAGGCATTTGATGTGTGGTGAGGTGGCCTTTCAGGCATATAATATTACATCACACTTGAGAATACAAAATAACGCTCCACAGGAACCACAAAAGACAAGCCGTAAGCTTCATCACAAATGCAGACGTTATGTCATTTTTAATAAACCCTCTTAAATGGGGGGCAAGCCAAGCAGAGATTTCCCAACGAGCTTTCTGTCACCTTTACTACGCTGACTGTCAGAGTAGAGACACATCCCATCTCCCCAGCATCTACAGGAGGAAATGTTAATTAGCAGTCATGGCATCCCACTGATCTTCCCTTTCAAAGCAGCTAAATGGCATGCTCAAAATCGAAATCCTTTTATATGCCCTTATTTGCAGAGAGAGCGCGTTTGAAAGGGACGAATATGTCATCCCTGTTTGATGGATAATGCGGCTGCCATTATTCAAAGCCCTTTCACTCTATGATTTTAGTGTCATTTTTTCAGATTCACAGGGAGTTTTAAACAGGAAGCATGCACAGCTGCAGGTGAGCCTTTAAAAATTAACAGCTAAAAAAAATGTAGTTAAATTGGGTACTTTTTTTATCGCCAGTGTTAAATGTTTATGTTATGCATTTTAAATTAGTATGTAATTTATTTGTAGTTTAGTATGTTTTAAAACACAGATTCAGGTTATTAAGGTTATTATAATCAGAATGGCATATCTTCATGAAAGGTGCACTGCTCTTTTCTTAAATGTATAATTGGACAAATTTAACGTTCAATTAATTGATGTACTCTTAAATGCTGTCTTCATTAAATGCATTCATGTTTCTGCAGATCATGAAAATATATTTAGTGTCAATATTTCAAGTTCATAAAATATGATTACAGCACCCTCTTGCGGCTGTGAATAATTACTACATACAGCTAAAAAAATGTGACTGACACGGACGAAGTTAGCGTTTAATAGTCTTTAATCATCTTAATTTTAATAATCTTTATCAAATATTTATTTTCATCTCTCACAACATCAGATCTTCAATGATGATTTGTTTCATTTTTTGAGCATTATCTTCAAAAAAAAAAAAGTAATTTTGTTGAGAACTAAATTTTGAACTTTCAACTTTATAATGGGTTTGATGATGTAATGCAAGAGCAACTGAAGAAAGAGTCGCAGGAGGAAGCACACAGACACTCTTTATAGGCCTGAAATTAACATTAGCATGTATTTATGGAACGTGGTAGCCACTCAGAAAATCTATATATTATTATTATTTTACAATAATGCAGATAAGTGATGTACTGTATTTCACACAAGGAAAAAAAAAACATCGTCAACATTCACTCACCTTCATGTTGCTCCAAAGTGGAACAAAAAGCAGTTAGTTTGATTATTCCTGTTTGAACCATGAAAAACAATTCTGCTTTGAATGGATATTAAAGAGAAAATGTAAACGACTCAGAAGTGATAAAAGTAACGGATGTATTATACATTATCCAATACATAAATGTCAAATCGATTGAGTGCATGTCTAATAGCATTACGTCAGTGCTGTTTCTTTCTTGCATAGGTTGATCTTTCATAAGTGTTAAACTATCTACTTGTAGTGAAAAGCTTATTTTGGGACACTGTCAGTCTTGGTGTTGCAAAGCTGCAATTAAAACACTAACGCTCTGTAGTGTAATGTTTATTGTACCTAATTTTGCACAACTGAAATATACAATAGTTTACAAATGAATTGTGCTCCCTGGAATTCAACATAAAATACAAAAGTAGCTTTTTCACAAAATAATTTTTGGTGCTTTAAAAAAAAAAAAAAGGTTTGCCTAATTTTAGTTAACACCACATGGAAGAGCCTCACATCGGCATTATTGTTAATGAACAGTAGCTTCGCTTAAGTAAATATACTCCCCATCCAGAGTTCATTTGGCTTTTGGTGTGAACATTTCACAATGATATGTTAGGTTTCAAGAAAACACTAGGGAACATCCTCTAAATGCATGTATAATCACACAAGGTGTTTACACCACAGGTACTGTTTGTATATCTAAAAAAAAGGAGAGAACTAAATATTTCATTAATTAAAAATACAATTTCATTTTACAGTGTTCCTTTAACATTTCATATTAGGTCTGAATTTAACATGGAGTGTGGGAGGAACATTGGGTTATTCTGCAAACACGAGCATAACCAGATAAAGGATCAAAGGCTTGAGCATCAATAAAAGAAATATGACTCTTGACTGTTCACAGGTTAAGCATCCAGACGCAGCATGCACTTATAAATGAGTGATGACCAGATGTTGCTGTTCAGGCTGATACATTCATACAGACACCTACCACACAGTAAAGCACATATTTGAATAAATATATTAGTATCTGTTTTAAAACAAACTGTACATGGGCTGTTGTGTAGTAAAATACTTTTCAGTGAGTAAAAAGCCTCTGTAAATGCAAGCGTTTAAAAAAATACCCCTTCAGTACGACAAAAATATCTTCTTCACATCCCCGTAAAAATTATTTTTAGGCATAAGAAACCATCTCTGTATAAATGTTAGGAAAATAGTGGAATAAAATCTCATTACAAACTTCTAAAACAGTTGAAATAGAAAGAATTTTGAGTAATGAGAAATGGTTACCAAGAGATCACTGCTTCATATCTTCTTTACACCATAAACCTTCACCATCATTGTTTCAATTGGATTTTCCACATTTAGGAAAAGTCTAGACGCCGACTGCAGAAGTCAACTATTTTCACATCTACTTTGATTGTATACCAATATCAACATGTGGAAAAATGAACAAGTGGCAAGCAATAAGCACTACCAAAATATCTGGGACACAGTTTTCAAGAAGTGGAAAAAAATAACACCAGGTACTATTTAAGTTACTAACTCTATAGTCAGTTCCAGAAATATTTGGCAACATCCTTTGTTAATCTTGTTACCGGTTACCCTGGTTTATGAATAAAAATACCTTTACGTTAAAAAAAGCTTAAAATCCTTAACCTTTGAGACCCGAAAGAAAGCAAAATGTGTTAGTTTCCAAATACTTGAGATCATTGAAGTGGGTGAACAGAGCACTAGGATAAAAAGACAACAAATCACTCGAAATCAATAATGCACGGTCCAAAATTAAGCTTCCACTGTGGCCGATTAGTTTTCCTTTAGGAGTTTTGGTAGCACTTCATGTAATGTATAAACAGAAATCACAATTTTTTTTGTTCATCTTTGGAAACAACCATTTTAGTATTGCATTTCCCAAATCACTGTAGAAGCCTACAGTGGAGTTTGGGATATGGGATCCTGTCCTTTGGGAGTTCCCACACATTGAACTACTTAAAATAATGGATGTTCAGTCCTGGTCCTGGGGCTCCGACCATCCTGCACTGTTTAGTTCCAAATCTAACGTTCTTTGGAAAGCACCGGAAGGATCATTAAAGCAACAAAACTCCACAGGAAGGTTGATTACCAAAAAAGATCCAAACAGAGCACCTCGGGTATAAAGCCAGGTGTAGAAATGAATTCAATCTCCTGAGTGATGTGGTAATGCTGGTGTGAATTGACATCTTGTAGGCCGGTAGATGAAATAAGTCAGGAAATCATATTGGACACCTGTCCTTCGCCAACGATCACCACGTTCATGAGCAAGAACCTGCTCTCCAGCGTAAGTGTTTCAAGGGGAGTTTCACAGCTTGCGGTCACACCTTCTACGAACTGTCCTTCAGCATACTGCTTCAATTAGGCGATAATCCACTGTCCGCCTCCTCTAGACTCTCAGTCTACAGGCTCCTGAAAGATGAGCTTCGCCCACTTTTGCGTCAGATTGAGTTGGGTAGTGCAGAAGGGGCAGGCGGCATGGAAAGCGTGGGTGCCGTGCGGTAAAGGAATCTCCGCCCAATAGCGGGCTGACTTTTCAGAGCACACGTGGCCACAAGGTACGAAGGCGTACGTTGGTGCGCCGGTATCTACGTAAAAGGCTGGTTCACATCCGAGCCAGAGTGGCACATAGGGGCCCACGGTTCTGCACATGGGACACTCTCTTTGAGCATTGGGGTCTCGTTCAGAACGGTGGCCCCAGTCGTGGTAGCCGTGAACGTGGCCACAAGCAAGATAGACCCAAGGCTGCTTGTCCTCTTGGGTTGGGCCACTGGCCAGGGCACGGCTGCAGCGTTGCATGCTGGGAAAGGCCAGGGTGTTGAGTCCCACGGGGCACTGAGGCCGGGCTGCATTGAGCTCCTGGCGCAACGCCTCCAGGTGCTTCTGAGTGGGGGTGTGGAAAAGGCCATCGGCTGTGCGCCAGAGTAACGTGGCTCCGCACAGGTCAACCAGAGAGCCGTCCTGGAGTACGTTACTCTCACTCTCCACCTGAGCAGAAAACAAACAATGCAGTGCATTCAGTACAGGTGTTCCCTACATCCATTTTTCAAAACATATGTCCCATGTTGGGTTGTGGGAAAACTGGAGGCCTTAGACGGGAAAACACCTTGGACAAATGACAAGTCCAGGTTCGTGACAGGGAATGGTGGTCAAGATTTTGAAGGCCAAAAAAGTGCATCTGTCCATCATAAGTGTTCCACATGGCTCCAGAGGATTAATAAAGGCCTTCTAAAGTGGAACGATGCGTTTGTATAAGATAAATATCCACATTTGAAAACTTTCTAAATGGTAATTTCTAGCTTCTGTCAACTGTTGTACGCACGTTCGCGAGATGGTAGCGTTCCTGCGGATGATGTAGGCGCAGCGTAAGCTCTGGTGAGAATTGATGATCGCAGAAATGCATGAGAGGAGAGCAAAACAAAACCCTGATCATGAATTAGAAGTACAAAACAAGGATTTTTAAAAGGAAAATGACGGAGGATTTTAATATAAGAGTGCAGGAATCCAGAGATTACAGTTTAGAACGTTTTAAATGTGGATATTTTTCTTACACAAAGCAATCGATTTGCATCAGAATGCCTTCATTAAGCCCCCAAAGCAGTATAGGGCACTTTTTATGAGGGACAGATTTTTTGATTGTATTAGTCTGAAAGAAGAAAGTCATATACACCTAGGATGGATTGAGGTTGAGTAAATCATGGGGTAATGTTTAATTCTGGGTGAACTATCCCTTTAAATTCAACGGCTTTTCAGTAAACTGGTTAACTGCTCCCATTACAGAAATAATAAACACAAAGTCTTGCTCTCACGTCTGTCTTGACCTTTGAACCCAGTTTGCCTTACAACAACAATACCTGCAGGGCAGAAAGACATTTTAAGATTATTTTTCCACTGAGCTGGCCAGAAAGTCTTATTTACACAGTTTATAGATTAGCCTATGGGCTGTAATAGTCTGACTAATTGTTAGCAGCATGTAGCCTATAGAGTCTGAATAACTAGTCACTGACACATTACATTGATTTGGTTACAACAACCATAACTATTCACTGATAAAGTTTACATAAATGCATCTGTACAGGTCACTGTTTGGGTGCGTTTTTTTTCTTTTCTTTACAGCCCTCTTTCTTGCAGTGAAAATGCACAGAATGACTTGAGAACGCGGTCAGTGGAAAATCACTATCTGTGATTGCATGTTCTACCCGTGTCTGCGTGGGTTTTATCTGGGTCCAGTTTACCCCACACCCTCATAACATGCATAGCTGGAGACACTAAACCGCTCATAGCACCGGCTCTGCAATCATACGGAGGACAAGCTGTTTGATGAGTGGATGGATATTGTTTTTCAGTTTCAAATACTGTAAACTTTTGTTTAAATGAGATATACATTAAACCTCACTTGGTTAAATATGTTAATATTTACTTTTTAGAAGAGTGTTTATTAGCGAAACAGCTGTTGTGGTATAGAAATATATGGTATGGTAACAATGCATGCAAAGCCACATTTGTCCTCCAGAAGGAGCTAGAGGTTCAAAGACTCAAACATACTGTAGGGCTTGTGTCACAGCTCTAAGTAGCCAAACTAAGTACTACTTTGCTTTCTTTTTAGCTGTCAAACATTTCACACTTTAAAAAAAAAAAACATTACAAAGGGTTATTAAAGGGTATGATGCATTAAAATTATTCATAATGTGCCTTGGAGTAATATAAATTACCAAATTTAAACTGCATAGTGTAACAATGAATTTGTAGGTGTTATAATGTATTAACTGTGGTTACAGTTATCAATGAGATTGAACAATGGATAAAGTGCATAATGCATTAAAACTACTATTTAGTTAAGGAGTTAAGGCTCATTTGACATTGTTTTCTCTACAAATTTCCGTTATCATACTCTCTCCATTTTTTTTTCCATCTTTTTGAAAGTCGTGAAAACTCTAGTTATATAATGTTAACAATATAGTTATTTTGAGCAAATGGGAATAAAATATATTTGATGTAGTCTCCCACACACCGCTATAGATGTTTACCCAGCTATTACCACTTCCGCTGCTAAAAAACCAAGAAATGGTTTAATTTAAAGCTCAAGACGTAATATACATAAAAGTAAACAACTTGATCTAGAGTATGTCAGTGAGAGCTAGGGCTGTCAAAATTGCTCAAAAATGACGTTCGAATATTCCCTCTAAAAAATACACGAATATTCGAACTATTCGAACATCAGGTTGCACATGTTGTCAATGACGCGCATTACGTCAATAACATGACAAAATAATACAAAGAGACATAACTACTTGTATAGATAGTCTATTTAAGTTTAAACATATATGACAACGTATTACCTACACAAAAACAAGGAAATCAACTAATGGCCAAGACTGCAGACCTCACGCTCTTACCCTCACGTTCTCTGCGCATAATGGTTTAAATGAACAAACACATTTTTGTGCAAGCAATTTAAGGTCGCGACTGTTGTCCCAAATATAGCAGGCTTCATTCAGTGATTGAAACAAATATTATTAATATTAATTGGAGTTTTACAGCCTATAGAACTGACATTGAATGCTCCGAGCGAGCTGTGCTGTGGTAAACATGGAACTTTTCCTTCACATGAAACGATAAATAATCAAACCTCGGATCCATTGCTTGACAGAACTCCCCGAGGCGTGCCCCATCCGCGATACTGATCGGTCTCATGTCCTTAAAAATGAACGAAATTATTTTATCCGTTATGGCCTCTTGTCATGTTGCAGACAAAGTGCTTGCGGCGGGCGATGCAAAGTAACGTTAAGTGTCAAGACGTGACTGTTTAGCTGGAGTTCCACACATTATGCCATGCTCATTTGGGTGCACATTTTTGAGATGTGACCTCATGTTGCTAGTTGTCGAATGGTATGCTAAGGGGCCGTTCACATATCGCGCCCTTTGCGCGCTCAAGTTCGATATTTCCAATGTAGGCGCGCAGTATGCGCGCTCGTAATGGAAGCGACGCGGTCGCGACGCTCCCTTTTTTTCCAGGCGCATCCGCACCGCATCGAGTTAAAAACATCTCAACTTTTCAGAATGCCGCGAGCGCACCGCGGGTCATGTGACAATAACTAACCAATCAGCTTCATCCTTTCCCGTAACAACGTTGAAAGCTCAGCCAAGATGAAGGAACAGCTGACCATAGGATTGTCATTTTGAAATGAATTTAGTAGCAGAGCTTACTTTTAGAATTTTAGAGCTGCAAATCCTTTTTCCTTTGCTGAAATTTCTGCGTCTTCATGGAGAGAGCACGTCATGCCTTAGAAAAGGCAGACGCCTCAGGGGCGCAACTGCCCGAGCGCTTTGGGAAGAAGGAGAAAGCGGCACGCCTAGCGTTTTCCACGCGTTTTTAGGCGCGATATGTGAACGGCCCCTAACTGTATCTTAAATAGCTTGCATACAACAATCTCGTGGGTCAACAATTTTACCTCATTTTCTCTACTGCGGTCGAGTTGGGATCTTGCTGGCATCTTCCATGAAGACGCGTCAACTTTCAGCAGTGATGCTGTGCCAGACAGTGCGAATCCTGTGAGGCTGTGACCTGTCCCTGAACCCTCAGGTGCGCTAGCACGCCCACTCGCAAAGCAGACAACCACGCCTCTACTACCGAGGGCCTTTTTTTCCACATTTTTCTTTTTATTCGAATATTAATTTTCACCTTCGAAATTCGTTTTTTTAAAACTATTTGAATACATATTCGAATTTAGAATATTCGTTGACAGCCCTAGTGAGAGTCCTCTTTAATCTTCAGTTCAACAGTCATTCTTACCATGATCTGAAGCTTCACTACTACACTAGTAACGTTTCATCTATATAGTCTGGAACCTCAACGAGATTCAAGAAACTTCCTGACCCTGGACTGAACCCCTAATTCTGATCAGCAGTTCAGATAAAGTCTTGATGGTTCTGCAGTTTGAAGGAAGTGTGAGTGAACTGATGATTGGCTTCACCGTGAGCTACACTGAGCAGATGCAGCTGACGTACTAACCAGTTTGCCTCGAGTTTGAGCGGACCGTGTTTCTCTCAGTGTGTAAACATCTCCACACACTGATATCTCCCTCCACACGCCAGGCTTGGACTCCTCTGTGAACCCGCCCCGCGGGTGCATGACTAGCACACCATTGGTCGTCAGGCCGTCCATGTGACCATCTGGATTCTTCCATTTGGCTGCTTTCTCCTACAGAGAGACTTAATTACTATACATAAACAAAAATGAATGCGCTGCGCTCTCTTTTTAGTTACACATGGGTGACTCATTCCAGTTCGCCGGACACACCTATATTTACCAGGTAAGTTTAGAGCAGTTCCACTGGATCAGCAGAAGTGGATACTTCCCCAGACACCACATACACAAGTATATATATAAATGAAAGCTTAATAAAGGTTCTTGTAACTTGTGACAATTCCATTTCAAGACCAGGCAAGAAAACGCACTTACTCCGAGAAATATATTCTTGGACGAATCAAAGCCTGCAGCGTAGATGCGCGCGGTGTAGGGTGGGTTACGTTCACACACCACCCGGCAGGCGAAGCGGGAGATGGTGCTTTGAGTGATGGGTGTGTCCTCACCCTCCCCTCCGCCTGACACGGTGTCAGTCACCACAAAGTCAATAGGGCCCTCCGTTGATCGTCCAATCTGACGTACAAAAGAAAAATTCAAGTTTCTCAGCCAACTATATAATAAATTATATTCCATGTCATGACAGAAAGAACAATTTTAGGAGAAGAAAATCGTAAACAGGATGAAAAACAGTCATGCATGTGCTGGGACTTGTTTGAAGAATCTTGTTTAAGTTTTAAAAGTGGGATGGAAAATCCCAAGAATAGAGAGGTGCTCACTGCACTAAATCCTGTTTATAAATACTTGTACTGAAATAAAGATGCAATGGTCTCCACTTGATTTCCTTTTCATAGAGACAGTTTCTGTTTTGTCCCTGTGGGTTGCTGCTGGTTCCGGTCTTTGCTTTTCTTCCTATTTGCTTCAATCCGTATGAACACCACCCCCCCGAAAAAAGAAAAACTTGAGCACTTGACTGGGGGAGTTAATAAAACGGTCCCATATCACGGATCTTGATCAGCTCTGGTGGAAATCAGACCTCATAGTATAGAGAAAGACAACAGGCAGAAACTGAATTATCAGATTTGAAAGTGGTTTTTGTCAAACAGTACCTGGAACATGTCTGTGTCTTTGTCGTGGCTGTACTCCACCACCACCGTCTGGTTTCTGGACAGCGTGTAGGAGATGCTGTGCTGGCCCTTACAGTTGACCGCCTGTCACAACACAACAGAAGCATCTGTTAGAGAGGCTTTCCTGCTACAGTGGCACACAGAGGACGCTTTTCAAATGCATTACTAGATTTTTACACTTTATGAAAACATTAATGATTATTTCTGGTGAAAAACACGCTGCCACAATTCCAGGGCAATGGTATGTAGTTCCTAAAGCTTTTAGTGTGATTGTAATGCTGTTGCCAAGTTGCTACTAGAGATGTCACAAAACCAAAAATCTAGTAGTACTGATACCATGAGTGGAAGTCGATACCAAAGGGAAAAAAAAAATAGCAATAATACTTAAACATTAACTCTTTTATTTCCAATGATAAAAACACAACATTAGTGGCACTTGGCCTTCAAATAAAACACACACACACACCTATACTCTGAATGCAAGCATTAGTTTAAATTCACTGACACTAGCAGGCTGAAAATATTTTTTAAAACCATTAACAAACAACTATTATCCAAACCAATAATATTAGCAAATAATGTTGATAAGGATAATTTGCAGATGGATACACAACAAATGAACCAGTGGTAAGCTGTCAAACTTTGTGTGTGTGTGTGTGTGAGATCATGTGCAGCACTTGTGCTTTCAGCGCTGCATGCTCATTTAAATCTCACACAATCATATTCACACATCGTCGCTGTCTTCCACGTGTGGTTCTTCTGTGTGGTTTTTAGCCATTTTTTTTCTTCTTCTTCTTAAATCTTAACCCTTTGAGGACCGACTGAAACACTTCCAGGTTCCAGAAGAACTACAGACTCGCTAGTCGCTACTCTCAGTTCCATCCTACCGAGAAAAAAACACATAACGGCAGGATTTTAAAATGTTTATACCAACTTGGTACCGTAGTATCGGTTCTCGTGACATCCCTGTCATTTTATCTGGTAAAAGGAAAACGTAAAAAAAAAATTAAAAAAAGAAACATTATTTTTGGCTCATAACCCAAGTAAGCTGACGGATCCATTACTTATTAGCTATAAAGTTGTTTGCTTTAATTAATAATTAAATTTGACTTAATATTGCATGAGAAGTACTCATTTTGACAACCATTTAGCAGTCTTGACAAGAACTCGCTGTTGTTTTACACCTTTACATTGGGCTTTAAAGGGTTAGTTCACCCAAAAATGAAAATTATGTCATTAATTACTCACCCTCATGTCGTTCCAAACCCATAAGATCTCCGTTCATTTTCAAAACACAAATCAAGATATTTTCAAATAACATTTGCTATGGCCTCACATGATACTATATGCCCTTTACTCCGTTAAACCCGGAAGTTTGAAAAGGTTAGAAAGCAGCACTACTAATAACTCTGACCTTTGTATATATATAAAGTTTGTCCAAAACTAAACTACCACTGTAACAAACATGCAATTTGAGCGTTTTAGTGTCTATGTGAAACACACCCCATCAAACATTCATTACTCAGACAGCTGTCATATGCAGCTTGTTATAAATAAATCATACATGATTCATGTCAAGAGTGTAAGAAGAGGTAACATCACGAGTATAGTTTGAGGACTATTCTATAACAGTTCTGCTAAATGAAGTAATAAAATTAGCTGTCGTATGCATAACTGATCTGAATTGCAATACAAATCGAGTTCACTACAAAGCGCATTGTGTGTGAACACTTTTATGGTGGCTTGAGACAAACCAAAGCATTGCAGTGTTTAAAGGCAGTCAATTTCCCAGTGTGCTTATTTCTCGCTTCCCAATTCACCCTTTCTCTCCTCTAATCTGTGATTTCCAAATTACCCACATCTCTATCACGTGTGCTCAAGAGGGAGTGGAAACTGGGTCATGGTTAGCCTACTACACTAGTGTGCAACAATGGAAAAACACAGCCAAGAGGAAGGTGGTTTGTATCTGTAAAACACAGCCCAATGCATTATGGTGTTTAAAACTCAGTGTCTGTTCATGCGCTGAGCACAGGATTGTGTGAATGCTCGTGCACATAACACTGTTCTAAATAACAGCGGAGGTCACAAACATTTCACATATGCAAGCGGAAAGCCAAAATTTCACGCCCCACAGATGTCCTGTAATAACCCAGACTAAACAGTCATGCTGGGTGAGTCTGTTATAGAACTAGCCAATATATACACCAAGCACTCAAAATCCAAATTAATGTTTGTACATATAAACATGAATATTGAAATCATTTTTTCAACAATGTGCTTAATTTTGTGCTTTATTAGTACTATCATTTCCACAAATTGGAGACTTCTTCCGAACCATGTTTTAATGGGTGAATGAGATCAAATTTCAACAATCAAGTTTGAGTTGATCAAGAATGTTTTGAAGTCCCAGCGTAAACTTTTACAAGCTTCAAAATGTTTAAATAATAAAAAATATATATATTAAAATGAACAAATGAATGAGCGAGTTGCCCCCAGCCTTGGGAGTGCTTTTAAATGCTTCAAAGAGGCTCATAAAGCACTACTATTTTACAAACTGCAAGTCATGCATATTTTCATTTCAAAAGCAGTCTGTTGCACATCACCATTAAACTTCAAACAATACATGGAGCAAGTGTGCATCAAAACCAAGTGTTCATTCTTTATATGTACTTTTCCACGGTATCGGTTGTTACTGACTTTCTTACTTTCTATTTGTTCCCAAAGACTTGCTTTTGATGAAACTTTTGTGCGATCCATCTTAGAATCCATTCAATCCCAACAATAATTATATTTTAGCATTAGAAACACTACTGTGAGTAGAGACCTTACACATACTAGTCTGGATTAACCATTACAGAAACAAATGATTTTAATAATGGCCAATACTATATATATATATATATATATATATACACACACACTTTTTTTCTTTTACAGCATATCAGTGTACTGCATCATTTTTATCTATCCCATCCAAATATAGTCCAAAGCTATGTTGATTGTGTTGTGACGAGACACATAGTTCGTGTATGACCAGCTTCCAGTTTAAAATGTGGGACATTATTGTTGGTGGTGCATTTGTGTCCATAGTAAAGTGGACAAAGAGTGGCCAGCTCTCCACGCTCACTGCCAGATATCAACAGGGGGTCCATGTATCCATCCCCCACATCCCACCCCTGTTTTACAGTGGGCCACAAAAGCTACAGAAAAGCCCCCCAAACAATAGACCTGGTGGAGCCGCACCCGTTGAGCAACATGGTGTATGAAGCAGCTCCATCTGTGAGACGCCGGAGCAGCTTGGGCATCGCATTTGTTGTAAACACACGATGAGATGCTGTGGCCATCAACCCCAAGCCACAGGATCCAATTCAACTGTACCCTCCATCAGCACTGGACAGCCTTCAATGCAAGTGGCAACAACTCTAACCTCTGCAGAAACCTCTCAGACATCCATGAACAATCACATATTGTTCTTGAAATAGTTTAGAGACATTTTGTGACCCATTATCTGAAAGGAGCTCGCAGACGCACTGCGAGTAGTCGCAGAGCCTGTTCTTTGTTCAACTTTAACATTACAATGATGCAGCTGCACTTGTGTGACTGCTGGAGAACTGGTCGTTTTTTTAGTTAACCCTTTCAGACCCATGCCGGGAGCCATGAAAGGCCTTCCACCTCAGAGCGCCGTGACCCCAAAGAGCAGCGTGATTCACATATGACTGTGCGCTGGGCTATTTTCAGCTCTGACGAGGCACTGCGGAAGGATAATAAGCAGCCAACAGTAACAAAACATCCCCAAAAATACAGCATGCCAGCTAGTTTCATGGCGAGAAGAAAACATTCCTTGCGTTCATGGTACTTTAATTATGGAGCCTGTGTTTTTGTGTAAAACAAACATATCACAAATATATCACATTCTTCCTTTTTAAAATGACAAAACAAGCCTACATTTAAAAATAACTAAACACAGTTCTATAGAAAATTACAGTGTGTGACTGAAAAACATTTAGGGATTCTGGTCTGAGGGACCAAATGAAAGCTCACAAGCAGTTGTATAATAAAACTGACAAAAAAAAAAATTACAACTCCCAAATTGCATCCACAATGCACAAAGTAATAAGTTTCGAACCATGATTGTATGTTTATCTATGCTTTGTGAAAGAGTTACATAGCTTTGCCATCTTATACCATTATTTGCAGTATGAGTGGCATTGTAAAAGTTCATATAGGTTTATAGGGAGGAAAATTATCAATGAAACTTACGTTACAATAACAGGTCCTATATCAACATTGTAACAAACTGAATAGGTAAAGAATAATTAACAACAGGCCTATGAACTATTAGAAATAACGCACACCCGAGATGGTGACGCTGTCCTTGAAGTACGTTCAACTCGGTTTCGTTCATATTTTGCTTAGCCTATCGTTTTAAATGACAGATGTTCTAGGCTATTTATGTATTTATTCTCTGTGACGCTTTTCCTACTTTGTTAACAGCAAAATGTTTAACTAATTTTGTATTTTGACAAGATGAATCAAATAACAAATAGGCTAAAAATTTTGTACAACTTATCCTACATTTTATTTTATTTTCTCTGTGACACATTTTGCTATTGTGCTGACAGCAAAATGTTAAACTAATTGTATCTTGACAAAAATAATAAGAAAAATATAGCCTACAACCTACATTTCTTTTCTCTGTGACATTTTCTTTCTGTGTTGACCACAAAATGTTACATTAATTTAGTATCCTGACTAGACGAATAAAATAAATAATGTTGTGCAGACTACATTTGTATTTTTTCCTTGCTCTCTTTCAGCAGTGGAAATTTAAATGTGAGATTTTGGAATTCTATTTAAATTTAGCGGGAACGGTTGGGTCCGGAATACAACTATTCTAAGCAGACTAAGCAGTGAATATATCGCGAATATAACTTCACATGGAATATAATGTCCCGCGCAGACCTCTACATCCAACCAACTCTAATATCGGTTTGAACACTGATACCAGAGTAAATTATGATATTGTGGCTAGTCTATTGAGGACTACATTTCAGACAGCGTGAGAGAGAAAAGCAGAGCCCTGCTAGAATCAGGCAGGTACAGATTGAGGAGTTAAGAAGAATAATGTATGTAATGTGGCACAATGCCATGGCTATTTTCAGACTGCGACCTAACATAGCTTTAGGGTTCTGCTCTGTTGATCGTGGCCCAAACAATTACAAAGAACAATTGCCCACGTGTAGGTGACCTCCTTCAAGTTGGTATAGCTGTCCTCTGTAAACCACTTTAAAAATTACACTGATTAAATTCTGTGCTAATTATGAAAATAAAAATGGGGTTTCTGATGTGACTGATTTGTAAAGTTGGAAGAATTAATAAATTAAAAAATATGTCAGCACACTGCTAAGCTAACAGTAACAATTAATTGTTATACTCAAAGCATAACAACACATCATTATTTGACTTTTTTTTTTTTTAGATTTTGTCAAAAGTATCCTTTAAAGATGCTGAATGTAACTGTGTTACATTATGATTTTTTTCCTCATATTTACAATTAAAAGTATGCCTTAAAGGGGTCACCAGATGCCCATTTTCCACAAATGATTCTTTAGGGTCTTTATGAAAAGTCTATATCATGCTTTAGTTAAAATTTCTCAATGGTAGTGTAAAAAACATCCTTTGTAGCAGGTCAAAATCAGCTCTTTTCAAAGCAGCTCGTTTTATTACATGTCCCTTTAATTGGTAATGAGCTCTGCTCCCCTGAGAACAGCTGGGTCTGAAAAAAATATTTTTTTCAAGTCACTAGGTTTTTGAACAGAACTAGAGTCACACACAGTAACGGAGCAGATCTATTTGATCATAGTTTGCCTTCAGCTGACTAAGAGTGGCAAAACAACAAGAGTCATCAATCATCACAGAGAAGCCACCAATCACAATCAAAAAATAAAAAATAAAAGTCACTGGGATAGAAGTTAAGATCAAAATACTACCATTGTTAATAGATACAATGTGGGCTGCACTTGAAAGTTGTGGCCTGGCTGCTGAAATGTGTTCAAACAGATCTCCAGCACCCATTAAACTTCTCAAGTATCAGAGGGAAAGACAGTCTCTGTGAATTTTAATAACATCTGGAGGCTCAGAGTACTAGCACAGATTCGTTTATTGGCGGAGGCTGCTCTAAAGGACAATAAACTTTTTACAGCTCAACCCCACCCATTATGTTTAGTACCAACCTGTAAATCCCTGAAGAATGTCCCAGTAGCAAGCAGACGTTTGAAAGGTGGGGTCAGGTATGCTATCAGAACTAGTGCTGTGGAATAACTAAAGTCACAATCTTTCTTAACCAAACACTGCATTGCACAGTTTACGCCTGGGCAAGAAACCAACATACTCCTCTTCTACTACTCTCTGCTATGTGGAGTTGGATAGTCTGGTGAAAGAATTTAAAATTCCATGTATTGCTGTTGCATAAAGTATATTCTGACAAGCTTCAGAAGAGCATGTGTTAATCATGCGCTTGCATGGGAACTGCATGCTTTAAACAAAAATCAGTCCCTTAAGTTAGTCTTTCTCCATGGCACACAATCTAAAAAGAGTTGACACACCCCTGCTGCAAGTTACAAAACGAAATGCAATCTCTTAAAAAGGGTAACATTAAGGCAGGTTGTGTCATAAATGTCAGATTATTTATAGGGCTGCACGATCAATGGAATGCAATTGTCAGGCGCATCTTTTCAGTAAAGCCAGTTCTGTAAACAGCAGTAAATCATCATCATGTGCTTTCAGATGGAGCAGCATTTACTACACAGAGCCGTAGTTCAAAGACAAGTTACAGATGATTTTATTGCGCGATTATGAAATCGAATAAATAGTTTGCGATAATGCCAGCTGACTGCGTAGCTTCTCAGTGAACTACGGTTAATGCTGCTCCATCTGAAAGCATGTGAAAATTTAACAACCACATTTAACAACATTTTTACTCCAAACTCACTTCATAACGTCAGTCGAGTGTTTGAAATAAATCCTTCTGTGAGATGATGGGGTTTCTTACACAGAATAAGGCACGCCACATATTTCATAGTATTCTAATTGGTGATAAAGGCATTGCATTATTAATATACTTTATTTTAATAAATTATAATAATAATAATAATAACTCAGATAAAACACTGTCATAATTGAGTGTTTTTTTAGTCACACCGAATCAATAAAAACAGTGAAATCTTCTGTTTATTCAGCTGCAGCGATAGGCATTTCCTGATTTTCTTCTACGAGGCAAATTTGGAGTTTCAGCAGGAGAGCGCCCTCTGGCCTTCGGATTAGGGCTGGGATAAACGATTATTTCTTAAACGATTAATCTAGCGATTATTTTTCGATGCATCGATTAATCTAACGATTAATTTTTCGGGCCGATTCGATTTCGATAATCTCCCCATTAATTGACTACTAACAATTTATACATGTTGATTTACAAATCTAAATGAAAAAAAAACATGAATTCCATAACATTGCAATATATGTTTATTGCTCTTAAAATTACAAAATAAAAAACTGACTAAGAATGCATTACTTTGCACTTGTATAGAAATATCATTCAATAAAACCTTGAAGCCTTGAAATCACATAGCTTACTGAAACAAGCTTACTGAACACATAGGGCCTAGCTTACTGAAAAAAAAGTTCTTCTTTCAGATGAAAATAACCAACTTGATGTCTAGCATTCAATAAAAAATGTTCACCCAAAATACTTGTTTAGAGCAATTGAAAGAATACAGTAACCAATGTAAACTTTAGGGCTTTAAGCTAATACAGAGAGTGCTTTTCCAAAAAAAAAAAAAATATTTACAGTGGGAGCCAGCAGCCTGTCATGGAGAAAAAAAAATCTCAGAATGCTCCACGTGAAACTTTGGCATTCCGCCCTTTTTCTATCGTGTCTAATGATTTTGGTTAATATTCACGAGGGGAGGGGGGTGGGGGAAGAGAGAGAGAGCGCTCATGTAGTTTGAAGACTGTGAGTGAAACTGCGCGTGAAACTTTGGTGTTTCGCCCTTTTTCTATCCTGTCTAATGATTTTGGTTAATATTCACGAGGGGAGGGGGGTGGGGGAAGAGAGAGAGAGCGCTCATGTAGTTTGAAGACTGTGAGTGAAACTGCGCGTGAAACTTTGGTGTTTCGCCCTTTTTCTATCGTGTTTAATGATTTTGATTAATATGCACAAGGGAGAGAGAGAGCAAGAAGCGCTCGTGTTGTTTGAAGACTGTGAGTGCGTGCGCAGCCGGGGCTCTCTCTCGTACGCGCTCTGTCACGGTCACTCACTGATCAAATAAGGCTTTGACAGCCGCCAAAAAAAAAGATCAATGCAGAAAAACCCCTGGATTGGTTATATAACGTTGGACAGAATGTTGATCCGGCCATCACGTATATTCAGCGCACATAAGGTAAACGTTTTGCAAACGTTTTTTAGAGAAATAAAAACAGGTCGACGAATCGATGCACATATTTTGCGTCGACGTATTTTTTGCGTCGACGTCATCGATGACCTCGACGCGTTGTCCCAGCCCTACTTCGGATGGAGATTTACTTCTGATCACAACACCGTGCATCGCATGACAACCGCTGCTTCTGTCCTATCGCGATCTCGATTCCATTTATATTTACCGTGCAGCCCTAATTATTTATAATAATATATTATTACAGCATAATGTTCTCCATCCCCACAATGAGCTGTCCATCATTCAAGTTTACTCCCAGTTTCCGATCTTCTTTTTTTTTTTTTTAAGATAATGTGAAGAGGAATTCTGGCTGTGAAATCTGTGTAAATTCAAGTCATGGTAACAAACAAACAAAAAAGGCAGCTCACGAGACACGGAGAAGTGGTGAAATGCAAATCTCACAGATTAGGTTTCCCAATTATGGTTTCTGTAATGAGGTTACCTTGCTGGCTTGTGGCGTGTTAAGGATGTGTACAGTGCTGGGTTTGACACCGTTGGCTTTGGCTTTCTTGTAAAGGGCAAAACGGCTTTTCCTTCGCCCTCTGTCTCCATTGGGGAGTGAACCATTGTACCTGTTCAAGAAGAGAAATGCCAAAATTAGATAACATTAGATGAGGAAGATTAAAAAAAAAGAAAAAAATCTCTTTAAGAAGTTAAACGCAGAATATATATGGTGTTTCACAACCTTAAAGATCCCGGTCACATGAGCAGACTAACACAGAACCAGAAAGCCACACAGATGTGCTTCAAAGAGTAGCGACATGTTCGGCCATCTACTACACATACACATTTTATGTGTGTTATTGTCATCATTACAACTGCAAACATACTCTATTACTTCTACACTACACTTTTCAATTAACTGAATTAAATCATTAACAGGAATTGTAGTTTGCGAGTAAAGCTGCAAATTATTTTATTAACGTTAGCTGCCTCTGAAATATTTATCCGATACATGCAAGTGAAAAATTGCTGCACTAGGGGTGGGCGATATGGAAAAAATATCATATCACGTTTTTTTTTTTTTTTATAAGAAATATCACTATTTTAAATCAATTCTTTTTTCCATGTTGATTTTACTATTTAGCAAGTTGCATGATGGAATGTGTGCTGTAGCACTATACTACGATTGATACTACGATTGTTTTTCAAAAGCAGATCAGGGAGACATTTTTATCGTCCACGATCAAAAATCGTCACATCGCACACCCCACGCTGCACGGAATAAAATACCGTAATTCCTCAAATAAAAACCGGTAGTCAAATAAACGCCGGGCCTCTTATAGTGGCCGGGGGCGTGGTCAACACGGACAAATAAAGGCCGGTCTTAAATAAAGGCCGGGGGAAAATTTGTGCAGCAGAGCCAGATAACTAACGTACACGCCCACCGCCGGGGCGTTTCTCGTTCTCAAGTCAAGAACCGGTTGCATCGGTTTTCGGATCACCAGTTCACTGAACCAAGCAGCGTTTCTGTCAGACACGTCCGATTCGAGAACCGAGGAGCTGATGATACTGCACATGCGTGATTCAGCGTGAAGCAGACTGACACAGAGCGCATCTGAACAGAACTGATTCTGAACTGATTCTGTGCTAATGTTATGATCTCTGTCCACTGGAACGCTATCGCTTTTAATTTAAAACGGTTATTTAAAACAATTACTTATCAAACAGATGGAATTAAAAATAAAGTCCTGCCTCTAATAAAAGGCTGCTTCAAATAAAAGCCTGTTACCTTCTGCAGTTCAGGTAAATAAAGGCTTTTATTTGAGGAATTAGGGTATACATTTATTAGGCAGAATATTACCAAAAGAGGTTTTCTCTGTTATCTCGTACACGTCTCTGAAGTAAAAGTGCTGCTTTGTTATCTTGAACACAAAATGCTCCAGGTTCACTGTGGTTTCACATCTGTAACTGTAAATGTTTCTGCCACAAATTATTATATACAAATTTAGAAAACATGACGGTACCGTCACCAAACATTGCAGGACTACAGGAGGTCACTACATTTGGAACGAGAAGCATATATATATATATATTTTTTTTTTTTTACAAAAACCCAAATGTTGTCCTTCAGTTTTCCACAAAAAAAAGGGTCCAGATACAATGTTGTTGGTTTTTTTTACACTTTAGAATCAACTGAGGTCTGAATCTTTTAAAGAGAACGAGTGTGAACGCAAATAAAGCACAAGTGGTTATATATATATATATATATATATATATATATATATATATATATATATATATATATATATATATATATATATATATATATAAATGCTATTATATAAAAAAGCTAGCAACAAACTATTCAGTAAAATACTTCTGATTTCCAACAAAATCATCACTGAAAATATCAGAAGTCAATAGATTTTTTTCATTCTTTAATGCTCTGTTTTTGCAATGTTTTTCTATAAAAACATGCTGCATAGAATCTTTCAAATATGTCCAAGTGTTTTACACACCGGTTTGTTAATGTGGGGACATTTCCACACCCCTAAACATGACACGGAACAAAACAGAAAGTGACTGGTTGCTTTGCCTTCTGCCGTCAGTATGAAGGTCCAGCTACTGAAGACTAGACGTGTATGACCACTACGCTTGTGTCTCGCATCTTCAGCAGCGTCTCACAACGACTGTAGCATTAAGAGTCCGTGTCAAGTTAAAAGAATTTACAATTTTACACGCAACTCCACTCATCCATGTCAGTTACGAAAGAGTGGACCAATCAGAAGACTTTGGAGGCAGGTCACACATGGTGAGATTTTGCATGTTACATAGCTACAATTTTACTTGGCGGCAACATGGAGGAGGCATTTTCTGCACTGCACTTAAAACCATTCCTTAGCATTTAAGACGCAAAGAGTGTTCTGTGTGAACAGGCCATATCAGTGTATAAAAGGAAATCAGTATATCTAACAACATCCACCCACATTACTAAGTTCATAAGAATAATTAGATGTGGTGTGGCTGAATTTAAATATACATTTTTTCATACATTTATGTAATTACTCCAACACATCAGTGACGAGCAACATGATTCAACATGTAAATGTTCTCTTGTATAACAGCATGTGTAGTTCTCATGAAGTTACTTCCCTTGGGCAGGTCCCTTTTAATGATGCATGCAAACCTAAATGAAAACGTAACTCTATCACGGATTCATAGCAAAAAGAAATGTGCATCATAAATGACACTCATTTTAATTAAACCGATTACATTATTTAATCAAGCTACTCAATTATACACACAATGGTGCTTAAGGCACCTTAGACTAAATGTAAATGTTAATACAGAGACGACTTTTCATTGACTCCAGCTCTTAATGTCATCCTGGTACAAGCAGTCAGCAGTTTTGTTCTGCTCCATTAGATTTTCCTGGTAGTGTCCTGGATCCTTTTTCATACAGCATTCATGAAAACAAGGATTCAGAGTAAAATGCTAATCCACACTCAGCTCCCTGCAGTGTGCATGATGTCAGCACTTATGAGACGCCCCAACATCCTGTCCATCGATGATGTCTAGACATGCAACAATTAGAGAAAGTATCATGGCATGTCTGAACCATTAAATAAGTAACATCCTGTCTACTGAGATGTCATTATCTGGTCAGATTTTGAAGATCCCACAATCCTGCACAAGCAGTTCATGGAAAGAATGGCATCTCATTTGAAAGTTGATGCATGACTCCAAGAAAAAGTCCTTAAATGCTTGCTTTTCTGTGACTAAAGCTCATTTGAATTGTTCTAGATCATTAGACACAGTGCCTTGGAAGTCTATCTGAAACGTTTCCTTAGAAGAAATCTTCATAGGCAGCTGCTTTAGCTTTCCGATTCAGCCAGGATGATGTCTAACTGGTATGAAAAGTGACCAATTACAGTTTGTGCCATTTAAGGACACATTTATCTGAAATGGATGATACAACAAAAACAAATAAAGAAATAAATGAATATTAAATCCATTTTAAATTAAGATTTTAATTACATAACTCTCTAGCGTTTATGCAACGCTGTAGCTTTATCGCCTCTTCCTTTCAGAGGTCAGAGTTTGAATGACACTGATTGTAAGGCCATCTCAGTGAGTTGGCAGAAACTTTAGAGTCAGCAAGATCCATCTCCCCATCACAGCTATCAGTCACAGAGGAAAGACACCATTACAAAAGGTGCATTTTCGAGGGTTGTAGTGTCCCACAAAGCCTTATCAAAAAGCTCAGTCAGTCCAATGAGAACAATGAACAGAGAGAGGAGGACTGGAGGCTCAGATGTGCCTGTGTCCAGATCAATAATACCCTCTTTCAGCCTCTGCTCTCTGTGTGCCAGCAGCCAATGCCAGGCAACCCCACTGAATCAGGGCAGTGGAAAGTTGGTACCATCATTTTTTTTAAACATACAATGGATATACAATAGATCTGTTTGGCTCATGCAGAGTTTCAAATTCCAAAAATCATCCAATTAATTTTGTACTATGACAGGTGCATAATAAAGCTTTATTCACTTTACATATAAAGACACAAACTACTTAACTAAAACTTCTACTGATAAAGCTTTACGGTTAAACGGGATGGCTTGCGTTAGTGTTGTCAAAAGACCCGGTACTTCGGTACCAAGTCAGTACCAAAAAAAATTAAATGTCAAGGTATCCAGGTTTTTTTTAAGTAAAGGTGGTACCGAGTACCCGGTCAACCCGGTTCTGGACGCATACACGCTATGATTTCCGCGAAGCAGAAAACGAGGACGGAATCTCAAAATCCAGTCATGAAAATTAAACTTACATTTTAATATTGACAGTCAAGGAGTTTGTCAAAGTTAGCATAAATTAATCAAATCAAATCTCCATATGGACCAGTATCTGTATATCTGTAAATGTGGGTTGAAATATGAATCCTGCATGTTCTGCGCGTCTCTGTGTGAATTAATTAATGGCAGAGACGTGCGGGTTTGTTTACTACATAGACTGAAGCGCGTGACGCTTGCAGTAATTTCAGCATCTACCGTCTCAATGAGGACATAAATACATAAACAACACCAGAACTGTTCTGAGTCACTTCACAAGCATTTTACCGTTTAATTTGAGTAAAACCAGTCTCAATTTAAAAGGTATTCAAAATTTTACATAAAGGCATTGTGCTAGAAATATTACTATTATTTAGAAGAATGTATGCGATACTGCTACTACTGTTGAAAAAATTTAACTTTTAAAATAAATAAAACACACAATATTTCTTCCATGTTTTAATTTTAATAGCAAATCCCCTTTATTTACCAAAAAATAAAATGTGTTTAAATTTCAATAATTAAAAGACAAATTAAATTTGGGTGAAACTTGTTTAATGTTTTTCATAATTGTATTACTTGCAGAAAAACTTTAAACACAATTGTAAATAAGTATAAAGAATGGCATTGGTTTTATTTTAAGTGATAAAAAGTGTTTTTTTTTTTTTATTAGCATATTTTTGTGTTTTGCTTTGGTACCGAAATTGGTACCGAGAACCGTGGATTTTCACTGGTATTGGTACTGAATACTGAAATTTTGGTACAGTGACAACACTAGTTTGTGTCTTATGATAAGTTAACTTTTATGAGATTCTGTAATTATGTTGCCTTTTAAGTGCACCTGGGAAGCTTATTCCTTGAGTCGGACATTTATGATAATATCTTGCATTTAATTTGGCAAAATAATATGGAACCATAACAAAAAATAATTATATTCTGAATAAACTTAACTACATCTGAACTAGTGGTCGACCGAAATAATCACCCAGGTCAATATATCAGCCGATATTAGCCATTTGTCAAATATCGGCATCAGTCGATATGTTTTTCTGCTTGGTCGATGTGTTCGAGGCGGGACTTTTATTTTGACGGCGCTGAGAGCGGCACACTCTTTCACTTGTTTACTGTCGTTTTTAACAGTTCTGTCTAATACGGATAGAAGGAATTTAAACAGATTTATTTATATTAGGCCTATTAGTAATAGAAAGGCAAACATTATATTGAAATTTGAACAAATCTTTAAATGACTAATGAACATTTAATTTCACAAACCTTGCAAACTCAGTCGAACCCAGCTGTGAGATCTTGTGAACTGTGCATGTGTATCCAGCATGATCACGTGTTCTCTATGTGATGGTCGTTCCGTGTGAACTGAATGCTTTAAACTTTAAACTCGTGATTTCAAATTATGCTGCACTTTATGCATTTGCCCGCTGTCATATTCATGTCATTTTCTCTGTGTGCTGTATGTTAAATGAGGGTTACCATGGCTTTATTTGAAAAATATGATTGCCAATGCACAAAAACTTCCCAGAATACGGAGTGCCCTGTTGGTTACAGTGTTTACGTTCTCTTTATATTATAATTTTATTAAATATTTATTTGTGAAAATACTGTCATCTAAAGTAGAAGTAGGATTCTTTTACACATTTATTTTTTAATCCATTGTCAAATGATTTAATATTTCTTAAATCTTAATAATAATAATTTTATAAAAATTAGATCGGCTAGTCAAAAAACATATCGGTCGACCACTAATCTGAACTCAGAATGATGAAAATTATTCATTTAGGCTATCACCTAATTTGTCTGCTTTTCAGCAAATCTTCCTGGTTAACTTCACCTGGGCTCAATTCCACACACCACTTACAACTTCACAACTTAGAAACTTGTGGGAATCCTTGAACTCGAGATGATATGCTTATAGATCTGACCGCCCGGTCATACATGTGCTCAGAACTCACAATTACGATATTTTTGACAATCTTACAAAGGCTGTATATCTGTCATGTTTAAAATTATATTCTGCATAAAAAAAAAATTAAAAAAAGAATTAGCAATTTCTTAAATTATTACTCTAAGAAACTTAGTTTTATTCTATAAAAGGTTACATGATATTATGCATTTTAGATGCATTATGAAGCTGCAGTGTTTTAAAACACAGGTTGCTAAACAAGGACCTACTACCACCAAAAGGACGTGAAATCAAACACTTGTTACAAAACAAAACATGACACTTTTTTCAAGTCTTGTTAACTTATGTATAACCACTATTATATAAAAATAAAAACCATAGGAAATTCCAGAGGGAACCCAGGGCATCTGCAGCCAGGTTGGCCTACAAATTAACAAAACAAAGCTTTCTGTGCTTTTAGACAAGCTGCTCCAACAAAAACATACGTACCTCTGAACCATATGAATAATCAGAAATCTAAATGGAATTTGAATTGAAATTTTTTTTTTTCACGTTTAAGGAGGAAGAAATACCAAATATATTGAGAGACCCAAACGGAGTAAAAACAAGTAATTTGGTGCCGATGCTGATAGAAATTGTGATAGTTCGTAATGTAAACAATAAGATCTTTATAACATTCAAATTCACATAAATATCAGTTGTCACTTTATAGCTCCCAATAATATGTCTTAGTAAGGTGTGTTTAGATGTATTAATCAAATCTATGTAGTTTTCATGGAGGGAAAAACATAATGCAATGCAATACAGTGATGTCAGAGAAATAAACGTTCCTCAAAAGCCAGATCTATCATGCATTATATATTTTATCATTGAGTTTTCTATATATATATATATATATATATATATATATATATATATATATATACACAAAATCATGTTCATAATTTAAAAGCTTTACAGATGCATGTAGAAAACATGACACTGTATGCTTTAATAGGTATAATATATATATATATATGAAGTTCTGCTTGAGGCTAAACATCTCTCGGTGTTGGATGATTTTGATTGTAATGCTTTCAATATAAGTTCAGGATTCTGCTTATTTTGGATTGCCTTTATCTGACACATCCAAAGCATCTATTAACTAATTAGGTAGACAGCCAACATATGCAGTGCTCCTGAAATGGTTTGAAAAGCCTTGCTCTAGATCACTGAACACATGTGATTTACAACCCAGCAGAGCCAGGAGGGGGTATTGTAAAAACGAGACAGCCTCTTTGCTCAGTAACAGAAAAGGAGGGGGAACAAATAACTTTAGTGGGCTGCTTCCGAATTCCTCCATCTCGTTATGACTTCCCGTACAGATGATGAACGATCCCGATGAGAAGGTCCCATCAAAACCCAAACGCTGGGGCCAAAATACGAGCGTTGAGGATTACATCAAATCACAGCCTCACAATCCACCCCCATGATGAGCAAAATGCAATTAAAAACCGTGTTTCGAAGACATCGGGAAATCACTTTAGAGGATTATTTTTCGTGCACAAAAATAATAAGTGCCTAAATGTATTTATTTGACTAGCTCGTGCTAGCTTACAGACAGCGCACGTGTTTAATTTGTGCAGTAACGTGAGTGCGTGAATTTGAAGAGCTGGGAGGTCTGGCACACCAATATATCAAGTGTGTAAACAAACTATTTCCGTACTCCAAAAACGCAGTTAGAAACTAAAAAGCGGCTCGAAAAATATGCTTCAGAGTTTCTATTGTGAGATTATGAAAGGAAACTTGAAAACAGCATATAATAGAACCAAAGTCGCGTGAACTCGTCAACATATTGGACACACATTAGGAAAAATAGCTGAGCGTAAGAACTCACCCCAAAACCACCAGTTCGCCGTACTTTACTGGCTCTTTGGTGGGCACACAGTGCTCCTCTTGACTTGGTGAAAACATGAGGCTTTTCAAACAACACCCTCTCAATTACACGATCAATCCAGCGACGACAAGGGAAGAGACTTCAAAGGTCGCTCCTAACTGCCATATTTCCCATTTACCTGCTCCCGATCTTGAGTTGGAGTTTCCAGAAAAGAAAAAAGTCCGTGAAATCCTAAATCGGAGAGAGATTTAAGAAATAATGATGACAGTAATACAGCCTTATGTCTCGTGCATATTTCATCATAGGAACAGCGAGTAATTTAGTGTTTCCATCCGCTGTAAGAAAAACAGTACTAGTAGGGGGTGGACCGTACCATTCACTTACAGCGACTTTACGTGGGGAAGCGCACGAAGAAACTTTCCAAATATTATAGTGAATATTCTCGAAGGATCATTATTGTTTGGTTTATACTTGGAAACTTGAAGACTGTGTTGCCTCTGCACAATCTGTAATGGACAGTTTGATCCTGTAATATTTCAAGTTGTTGAAGCTAAAAAAAACGCCCCTCTAACGGCACAATCCAACACAACGGCGGTCTGAGGCGGCACCTTCAACTATGTAAACAAAAGCTGAAACTTAGATATATTTAAAGTAATACACTTGGGTTTATCGATTTGGTTACACTTTAGGTAAATAATAATAAGTAAGTGTCCCTCATATGGTTAAATAACAGTAACCCATGTATCAGTAATCAGAAATAAATGTGTTTGCGTTTCCACTGATTTAAAGTTACATTTTAGTGTATCATACAGTCACGTTCACAGAAAATAAAAGGTCTGTCACGATTTACACACCTTTACGTTATATGGCTTTCTTTTTTTCTGTAGAAAACGAAGATATTTTGCAGAACATTGTGATCCTGACAACATTAGTCCTCCTTGGCTTTCATTGTACGTCTTAATCTATCTTTAAAACTATCACTTCAATTGCAGCTATCATTTTTGTAATAATCTGAATGGGAGTTGCCTTTACAAATAAATGATTTTGCCTTTCAAAAAGCCCATGTGCAACCATAACATGTAAATTAGGCAGTAGGGTCTGAGAATATATAAACTGTTGTAAATCAATGCCGTCAGGTCCATCACAGACATCATGCTGTTCTAACAGCTCAGTCCACATGAATGAGCCATTTGCTAGGAGTTTGCTTTTCATCCATACACATGCCTTCACAGAAGCACTGAGTTTCTGTTATAAGTATTATAGATTTCTCACACCTGTATTTGAAACATTTTGGGACACCCACAAATGTGTATTTTCCTGTTAAAGGCAAGACACCACAGGTGAACAGTAAATGTTTTAACTCATAGATACTACCATACTTCCCCAGTTAATCATGGTACAATCAGCCAACTGAAATGTTATATTGAAATATGCAAATGTTGTATTATGTCATTAAATATGTCATAATGTGCATACATTTTCAGAACACTAATCACATTTTTTTTTTTTTAGACATACTTGAGGGGTTTTTGGATATCCCTTTATATCAGAAAGACCATATCTTTTTATATGATCCTTTTTATTAGATATCTACATAAATCTCAAAATACTGTCAACAGCCATAACATATTCAACATAGTTTAAGAATAAAATGTTATATAAATCAGGTAGATTATATACACTTGTGACCATTTTTGGGGTTCTCCAAATAACTATTCAGTGAACATTTGTTATATTTTATATAGCTCTTTTGTTTTTTTTTGTTTTTTGTTTGTTTTAAGAGCATTTTAATCATGAGTCATACAATTCATGAATGATGATGGATCATGTTCTATAAAAAAAGGCCCAAAATGTACACAGCTTACAAAAAAAAAAAAAAAAAACATTAAATTCTGTAAATAAGTTGTCACCGAATAATAATATGTGAATAACTCAAGGCGGTGATTTATTGACTTACTTTAATTGGACATGTTTTGAAATGTAATTTGGACACGAATTACACCCCATACTGATTTTCTAAAATGCCACTGTCAAATTTATCTACATACGGTAGCAATATTTAAAACAACATGAGTTTACTGAAGTACAACAATGCATAAAGGGCCATAAAATAACAAAAAATGTACAATAAAGTCAAATGAAAATAGAAGAAATGGTAAGCACTAAAATCAAATTGAAGAATGTCTCTATGACTTGGGGTTTGGGGTCAGTAAGACTTTTAAATGCTTTTGAAAGAAATAGCTTACTTGTCTGAACAGAAGTGCATATTTTAAAAGTTCCTCTATGAATTAAAATCGTTCTTACATTGTGCCACTTCTGAGTAAACAAACATGTTGATGAATAACAATGCCGTGTCGATGACTTGAATATTTCTCAATTTTACCAGCATGCTGACAGCGTCCTATGAGCCCATGTGTGTTGTATATGGGCAGAGTAGTAGCAGAGGGTTTTTTTATGAATTAGTCAACCCCTCTCAAAGCCTCCACCCCTCCACACACGAGCCTAGATGAAGGATCAAAGACTGGCTTGCTCATTCCATCTTGATAGATAGCAGATGCAAAGAGCTGATGTTCCTGAAAGGCATGTGTCTGGTTTCCATCTTTGTACTATGAGAATAATATAAGTGCATGAACAAAAGAGAAATAAGTAGGCATGACTCATGAGAGAATGATTGTGCAACTTAGACAAGAGTCAAAACCTGGACCAAATCATGATTTCGTTTTCTTTCATAATGCATAAACACTACTCAGGATGAAAACATTGAAATGCTAGTTTATATTGTGGGTGACTGTCAGGGAGTTGTTGTGCTTTCTTGCTTTCTTTTAAGGTGTTTTTAGTGGCCTAAGACAAAGATCCCAAGCACTGAAGAACTCATTGTCACCAGTTAGATTTGGAATGTGTTTGACTAACAGTTTGAACTCACAATACAACAGCAGAGTCAGTAAATGAAGTTGTTATTACTCAACCTGAGTAGGTCTATCAGACTGTGAGTGCTTCGAGAAGATCTTTGAGGACGTTGACTCATGTAAGTTATTGCTTCAGGTCAGAGGAGTAATGTCACGCTCTGTGTTCATGTGATATTTTACACCACTTCCAACATGGGCCGCTTCTTGTAAAACGTGTAATTTAGATATCTAGATGTTTTTGTTCTTTTCTTTTCTTTATTACTTTTAATGTCCTGCTATAATATTTCAATTTGAATATGGTTCATATAAAGTATTATTTGTATGCAATAAACATTTCTAGAGAATAAAAAAAAACTGAACTGAATTTATAAGCACCACCACTCTAATATTTGCAATGCACAGCTATTTCCATTCTGCAACCCACATATTGAAAACTACTGCTCTAGAGTGTCTGTAGCATTAAGATGTCCACACAAGCATGACAGAAATACACTAATGATGAGGGGAAGTCCACACACTTTTTGGATATACAGTATATGGGGTTTATCTACACTACTTGTCACCTTACTTAACCTCCATGCCAGTGTATGATGGTAAAATGTTCAGCTGACTGTAGTATGACACAAGGAGGGAATGGCTGGAATGTGTCTGCTGACCTCAGAGCCGCACAAAAGTTTTCTTGTTATCCTTTAATTTGATCTTCACCCTTCATTTAAGTCTAAATCATTGCAGCCTTGTGAAGAAAAACAAAAGTGAAGATGTGTGATGTAGGATACTTTGAATTTAAAGCATTGTGTAGACATTAAGCACACGTGATTCATTTAAAGGGACGGTTCACCTGAAAAATAAAAAAGCACCACCCTCACGTTTCATTCGGTTACCAAACTCTTTTTTTATGTTCCATAAGAAAAATAATTATAGGCCTACTTGGTTTGTCTGATAGGAGGCTGATTAAGTAGATGCTAATTATCAATAATTTATCATTTTAAAAGAATCAATGAAGTTTAATGTTATAACTATTTGTCTGTTTTGGCCTTTCATAGAGAATCATGAGAAATGATGGAAATGTGTCACAGCTTTAATCAGTTCTTTCCACCCAGATTCCCATCCAAATGATTGCTAGGAAGACGTTTATTACATGATGACTGCCCCCTGCTGTAGAGTACAACTCATTACAGAAAATCAAATGTCATTTATACAAAGCTAAATGTTTAAAAATAAAGATTTATAGCACTCTAAAGCTTTTGGCAGTGGTTTTTGTGGTCAGTAGGATTATTTTAAATTACTTTTATTCAGCAAGGATGCATTAAAAGATGAGAGTTTTACAAAAAATACTTTTACCAATCAGTGCCTTTTTTCTGAACTTTCCACTTATCAAAGACTCCTGAAAAACTAAAATATCAATCAGCATTTTCAACATTGCAAAACAGTTCAAATCAGCATGATTTATGAAGGATGGTGTGACACTGAAGACTGGAGTAATGATGCTTTGCCATCACCGGAATAAATGACATGAATAAAATCTTAATGATATTTTACAGTATTACTGTTATTAGTGTATTTTTTGAATAATTCAAATCAAATAATTGCAGCCTTGGAGAAAATCAGATTTATTTCCAAAAATAAATCCACAAAATATCTTCGATTTTATAATGTATAATAATTTAATTTACATTTTCTTTTTACAATAGAACTATACTCTCTCCATATTTAATTAAAAAGCATCATAAAATGAACCATAGATTGAACAAATATTATTCATTAAAACTATATCTGACGAATGCGTGATGTTAGTTTGTTTTAAAATAAACTTAAACTTTAAACTTTACCAAATAGCTTTGAAAATTGATTGGTTCACAAAAGTAAAGCGCAATCAGTTATGCAATTTCAAGAAAATAAAAAAGAAATTAAATAAGAGGCCAGATAGCATTTTTAATCAAGCATCCCTTTTATTACCGGTCGCCTGCTTTACAAAAAACGAAAATCTCAGTGTTAATGAAATGAGCAACAGTACAGAGTGAAGAATTGCTTGCAGTGGTGTTTAGCACAGATTTAACCCGTCTTTAACCCACGATACCGTAAAATATGTCCCTCATTACAACAGGCCCCCAGGAAAACAAGTACTAAACTGAGCAAAATTAGTCAAGAAAAGCATTTATTGGTTTAAAACGGATTTCTTGCATGTGCCTTTGAGTTTATCAGTTTCAAGACAAGAGCTGAAAACACAAAGTAAGTGTTAGTCAGTAGATCATAACAGTTAGCTAATTTATTTTTAAAACTACACAAATATCCTCAACGCTCTTTATACGAAAGGATAAAAACCTCTCTGGTCAAAGATAGCTAACAAAAAGTAGTATTCAGAGTATTTGGACTGAAAAAGGGTCAGATGAAAGCGTTTGGTCTATCGGATGCCTTTGCTCTGTACGTGTACTGAATATGAGGAATGCCACAGCGTTAGAAAGGGTCCGGGGTCCTGTGCTGAGGCTGGAGTGTGCTGGGACTGTGGACTGGTTTAACTGGAGATCACATGGTAGATCAGGTGCAGTAAACAGGCCGGAATCTGAGGGTGGGTTATTCTGGTATGACGTCATGTGGCATTAAGAGAGTTTTTCATTACAGTTTATAATTAGAGTATACTTTATCTCCATCATCCTGAAACAATAAGACAATAAGGCACTTGTTTACCATAACTGGGAAGTAACATTAGCAAACAGAGTAGCCGACAGAATGCTCAAATTCAGATTCTTTAAAAATGGATTTCCTGTGAACTCCAGTAAATATTTATAATGCTCTTATATCATGTAAGAAAGCATATATAGGCAATGCCGGCTAAAAAAAGCCAAGTGTAAAATTTGTAACACTGTTTGTATTTTTGAAATGCTGTTTAGCTACAGTGATTTGATCTAAGAAACACAGATACACAGAAATGCTAGAATGCATCAAAATAAAATTTTAAAAACGATGGAAAAGGAGATCCTACCCTTTCATTTCCCTTGGTAAGCTGTCTGTTGACAGACTGAAGCAGTTCTTGTAGATCCTGTACTGTCTGATTCAACCCTGCAGTCATCTTCTCCTTACGGTCAAACTCCTCCTAAGAACACGAGTCAAAAGATTGCACAATTTTTATTAAATGTCATGATTTTTCAAAGACTAAACTCAATAACCACGCTTGCAGTGTTAATTTAGTATCATTGGGATATATATATATAAAAATGTTTTTCTTTGAAACATTAAATCAAAGAATCCTGAAAAAAGTATCACAAGTTCCAAAAAATATTAAGCAGTTTCCAACAATGATAATAAATCGGCATACAAGAACCATTTCTGAAAAATCATGTGTCACTGAAGTAATGATGCTGAAAATTCAGCTTTACTTTAAAGGAATAAATTATATTTTAATGTATATTAAAATAGAAACTTTTATTTTATATTGCAATAATTTTTCACAAAATTACAGGTTTCTTCTGCATTTTTAGCAATAAATAAACATCCTTGAACTTGAAACTTCATTAAAAAAAACTCTCTCTCTCTCTC
This sequence comes from Carassius carassius, assembly GCF_963082965.1. NCBI lineage: Eukaryota > Metazoa > Chordata > Actinopteri > Cypriniformes > Cyprinidae > Carassius > Carassius carassius. Next base: position 22,243,658 of record NC_081786.1, read on the forward strand.
TATATATATATATATATATATATATATATATATATATATATATATACATACACACACACACACACAGACACTAAAGTTTGGGATCAGTAGATTAGTAAAAAAAAATTTCATGTGTTTTTTTAATGAAGTTTCAAGCCAATGATGTTTATTTATTGCTAAAAAACACTATTGCATAGAGATCTCATTAACCCACTCACACCTGACCCCCAGGACCTGTCCACATGTGTTAAACAGTATACGGTTTACTTCTCACCGTTTGCGTGAGGCCGCTGGTCTCTATCAGGTCAGCTTGGCCTGCTTCTTTAACGATCTCTGCCTGAATCAACTCCAGAGACTGCTGGGCCTGATCAGGTGACAAAACAGACAATGAGTTCAACAGAAAGATCCTCCTGCTTCGCTTTAACTGAGCTTTACCTTATAAAGGTCTCCAGCTACTTTCTGTCGCTCACTCTCCTCCGTCTCAAGCTTACACAACGTCTCAGTCAGTCGAATCTTAAGCTGAAGAAGAAATATCACTTTACTGACAAGTCAGTGATGGGCTCACCTCCAACTCTTTCAAAACCTTTATGACTTACTTTCTAATGTGGAACACAACAAAGAGATATTTAAAGCAGAATGTCCAAGCTGTACTTTATTACTTTTACTCTAAATAGTGACTTAATGAACAGAACAGACTAGTTCGCTGATGCTTTGTTTGGTATTTTAGATCTAGAACCCATCTGGTGGCCCTTCACCGTCACTGTACGGAAGAGAGCAGCTCGGACACTCTGATAAACATCTCCTTTGGACTTTCACAGAAGAAAAGAGTAAATAATGACAGAATCTGAAGAGAACTATCCATTTAAGGAATACAGTTAACAGTGCTGAAAACTTGAAAAAAAAGTCATTTTCTTTTTCTCTAACACACAAATGTGTGCAGTACAGTTGATGTCAAAATGTCAAAAACACACAAACACTGAGGATTTGACAATAGTTCAGAGAATAGTAGGTTATCTGTTAGGATTGTGCCTGTGCCTGCAGTTCCAAGTGTGAAGCAAAGGTGGCAGTAAGTGAAACTGTGAGCGCAGAGGAAACAGAGTAAGGTATTATAGGACAGAGTAACACACAACTTTGAGCAAGGTCTATCTGTCATCTCTAATGTTTCATATGATCAGGACTTCAAAGTCTTTTTGTCAAGAACTGCATTTATTTCAAATGAACTACTATTCATGATGGCGTTTTGTCATCGCTGGAGCGCCACTGTTATTATTGGAAAAAGAATTCACTTTACAGCCGAATAAATGTTTAGAAAGGAGAGATAACAGATAGCAAGCCCTTGAAGCGAGCGCTCCACCCGTGTGAGCTCAAGAGAAAGAGAAAGCTACTTCAGTTTAACCAGGGCACGTCTTACCAAAGTCAACTCCTCATTCTGCCTGACGGCCTCGGTGTACGAGCCGTCGAGTTTGCTTTGCAACTCAGTCAAGAGATCTCGGAGCTGAAATGAAGTTGGAGATGTTTAAGGAACGAGTGGGGCTGGTTTTGGAGGATGGTGGTTTAGTTCAATACAGTATATAAGGGACGCCCAAAGTAATTTCCAACATACACTGGAGGATCAACCTAGTTGGCTTTGGTGAAAGTCGTCCAATGGTCTATGCAATGGGTTTATGAGATTTATAAATATAGGACATGTTCCCTGAGAAACATCCAGGCAAGTTTATTTAAACGAGTCAAAATGTCTTTCTCTGGTGATTGACAGCATGCTGTAAATGCATGAACCCGGAACATTGTATCCTCAAGTCCAGACAATGAACGCTTTTCTAGAAAGATCCGCAGGTTAAAGAGAGCACTGGACCACTTTTCATTCTTCACTGATCGCTGTGCTAGGACTGTGTTAGGACTGAGGATAGACATGTAGATGCCGACCCTTCAACAGCTGCTACAATCCAACATGTTAGACATTTAACAACAACACAACCACAAGCAACAAACTAAAACAAAGAAACGAGAGACGGAGGCGTAAGCATGCAGTAAGGCGTTAGTTTTTGTGCTCACCTCTCTGACCTCTGACACATAGGTGGCGCTCTCACGCTCCGCTCTCTCCAGTTCAGCCTCCAGGTGCTGTTTGTCTCTCCTTAGCTACGACACAGATCAATTGCAAAGCAGTATTCAAAGGGACACTCTTCAGGCCAGCGCGGTTGTGTTTTTCAGATTTAAGTTGTTCTGTGTTTCAGAGCGGTTTAAACTGAAAGCATACTCACACTCTCCACATCTCCATCTGAGCTCAGTCTGTCCACTTCCTGTTCCAGTGCAATTACCCTCTGAGTCATCTAAACACAAAAGCATCGCATTTTTATCTTGCAGTCTAACTTGGTGAATCTTAAAAAAAAAACACAAGGTCTTAGGCTTCGAAATAAGTAAGAAAAAATACATTTCACATAAAGAAAATGGGTGATCTATCTATCTATCTATCTATCATTTTCATTACCATTAAGTGTCTAGAATAGAAGATTTTTAGTACACACTACATGGTCATTTACCTTTTATTTTTGTTTACTGTACTATTATATGTTGTAATATTACTAATATTATATAATATCACATACATTATATATAATTGACAGTTATATTTTATATAATATTTTATATAAGAAATCTAAATTATACATCAGATTTACATGCTATATGCTACCATTCAAGTTTTGGGGCCTGCAAGGTTTATATTTTTATTTTATTTTAAGAAATTCATATTTTTATTCAGCAAAGATGAGGCACTAAATTTGTCAAGTGACACAGACTTTTATGATGTTGCAAATATTTCAAACAAAGTGCTGTTCTTTTGAACTCTATATTCAAAGAATTCAGAAAAAAAGTACAAATTTCCACAAACATTTGTTAGTAATCAAAAATATTTACTGAGCACCAAATCAGCAAACTAGAATGATTTCTGAAGGATCGTGTGACACTGAAGACTGGAGCAATGATGCTGAAGATTATTCAGCTTTGCCATCATGGAAAAGAATGACATTTTAAAATATATTAAACTAGAAAAATGCATTTAAATTATTATAAATTCACAATAGCATTTAAAACATTTCTGTTTTTACTGTACTGTTGATCAAATAAATTGATAAGCATAAGAGAGTTCTCTCATAAACATTAAAAAAAGCTTACCTACCCCAAACTTTGAAAAGTGAAATAAAAACATGAACTTGTATTGGTTATATAATCATAATAATAATAATAATAATAATATTATAGGAGTTTCAAATACGCACGGCAATGCATTGAATCTGACAGTGATTCAGTGCATCTAATACAGAACTGATTGAGTAAAATAATACTTCTGAAGATGCACTGCAGGATTTAGTAGAGAATCCTATCAATCACACTGAATCTTTGCCAGAGCAAAACTTTAGCATCAAACCTAACTACTAATTTCCTAAAATGTGTAAGGAGTGGTGTAGATATGAGGGATGCTGTTTTCCCGGACCTCTCTGAGATCAGCGTGTGACTGCTCCAGCTTCTCCCTCCAGCGCGTCTCCTCCTGCTCCACACTGCTCTGTAACCGCTGCAGGATCCCTTCCTGTGCACCAACACCATCACTACACCACCCTCAGCACACGTTTTTAAAATCACAGACAGATGCAATGAACACAACTCACCGTCTCTGCTAGCACTTTCTTGTACGTCTCACAATCTTTCTGCAGAACTTTCTGGGCCTCCTCAGCCTCTTTCAACTTTTCTGCTAAAGCCTACCCAAAAAAAACAAAATAAAAACAAATCTTGAAGTCTTCTGAAATGTTTATGCACCCACTTGATTCATAAAGCACTGGAATGGGTTCATCAGTGCTTCTGTACCTGGGCATCTCCAGCTCCTGACGCAGGGTCAGAGGTCAATTCTCCAGACAAGCTCTCTCTCACAGACGTCTCAAACGTCTGCAGCCACTGCTGGTGGTTCTGCATGAGCACAATGTACGTTTACACTCGAGGATTATGCAAACATGCACAGATGTCAATCCTGATTCAAGTTAATTAGGATGGGGAGATGAAAAATTATCTGTGCTTTCTTTTTTTTTTTTTTGCTTTGTGTGTGTGTGTGTACCTGGTCAGTGGGCAGTGGCACGTGCGGCAGGAAGCTGTGCAGCAATGCTCGGCATTCGGCCTCTGTTGACTCCAGCACTGTCTGATGCTCCTGTGGAAAAAAACACAGATCAAACTCTCCAATCAAAAAGCTTAAAATTATATTTCATAGTTCATCTGAAAACCACTCCATAATCCATACCACCAAGCTGCTGCCACTTGTGCTCCCCACCACCACCACCAAAAAAAAAAAAAAAAAGTGACAAATTCACCTAAAAATCCCTGAGCTTTTATAATTTTCACTCATTTACACTATAATCCAATGGTACTCTCACATGAATGGGCACAAATTAAATGTTCATCCGTTTTGAATAACACTCAACACCAATCTCAGACTGACTAAAGTTAATCTTATTGGTCTATGAATTTTGAAAAATCACAAACAAGAAAACATTGTTTTCTACTTTTTAACCACAAGGCTTTTTAAATCTCTACTCATCAACACATACAAGTAAAAAAAAAAACATCATAAAGCCAGCGCCGAATCAGGATATTTCAGGACAATTGCTCAAAATATCATTTTTGTTTTAAGACAATTGTAAAAAATAAATAAAATAAATAAAAATGAGAAAAAGCAAAAACATTTCTAGAAATTTCCCCAAAAACAACATATTCACGTTTGTCACCATATTACTGAAATGGGACAAGAAGAAAAATTCTGAACAAATACAGGACTTTAGTACAGTCGAGAAAATCAAGATATTTTTATGGATAGTTCCCTCAAAAATTAAAAATTGCATAATTTTTCACCCTAGTGGTGTTCAATCTTCTGCATAACAAAAAAGATATGTTGATGACTTTTGGTAGCCAGTTTATTTCTGAAATATCTTTCATGTTCCACAAAAGAAAGTCATAAAGGTTTGAAACAACAGGTCAATTTGGACAATTTTTATTTTCTATGAATTAACCCTTTAATCAGGAAGAAAAGTAGGAGTTTATTTCAATTGGAAACTGACTGGACTGTGAGTAGTCACAACTGTTACGCACCAGCATCGAATACAAATGAACTAAATCTATTCCTCCCAAGTTATCACATTGAATAATAAAAAAAGATTCTAATTTATTTGGAAATTTGTCTTCACAATGGTTTGAATGTGCAATAATAAAACTGATTTCAAGCTGACTTTAAAGGCCAAATCTGGCGAATGCTGAGATTGTCCAGCAGGTGCAGGGCTGGGATTGGTACAGCTGGACATGACTGAGAGCTGATGTCCACACACTGGACAGTACATGCGCTCCGCACAAATGGTGACAGCAGAATTACTCCTGATGTAAGCAGGGTTAGTTACAGCTTCAGGACCGTTTATAGTCTCGCTACATTCAGATGACCGCTCAACCCCATGAAGGGCAGGAGTTTCTGATTACCCAAAGGAGGAAAGAGATGAGGAGACTTTAAAACGTGATGAGAAATGGAAAAACAGGATGGATCAAACCAATAAATAGAGAACAGGATGTACATTTTCAAAAAAAGTCAATCTGCGTGCCTTCAGATTGGGTAATTTTCATCCCGGTTTGCTTTTTTTAATGATAGTTGTTTGAAATGATTGTGATTGGTGCAGTCTGAATAGTGGAAACCAAGTGGTGATCAGCATGCTGGGAAAGAGGAGATCAGGGGACGTCAAATGACACAATGGACATGAATTACTCCTAATCTAATGAAAAAACATAGCTGCACACTCATTTCAGGTGATTTGTTTAAAACCATTTTGAAAAAACCCAAAAAGGAGAGTTTAAAAACAAACAAAATGCTAATTTCAAAGCATGTTTTCCGTTTTAAACCGCTCTCAGCATTGTGCATTAGTAGCATGAAGCTGAGCAGGTCAGAGTTATGAAACGAGTGTGCAGCCGTTCATGAGGAGGAAGTTAATAAGGAATGAGAACTTCCCTGGTCAATAAATGGCAGAGGCTTATTGGAGTTGCTCTGATTTGATTCTAGAGTGAAGTAGTTTGGGAGTTGTGGTGCGAACCTTGGCGCTCTTGGCGAGTTTTCCCTGAAGTATGGTCTCGGTGACTGACAGCGCCTCCATAGCGCTCCAGTTTTTCTCCCGGAGCTCCTAGTCAGTTTCAGAGAAACACCACTTTCAGCCTACACTCTTGATTGTCCCAGTCATTTTGCCATTTATTGAACCAAAGCTCAGCCTTGGCACTTCCCTGTTCCACTGTTTTACATCGACACTGAAGGTCCACAAAATCGTTTCTAGACTAGAAGCAATAGTCTTACCATTTTGAAGGGTTAATAAATGATCAAACATTTAAATTCTCTAACAATGACCAAAATCATCCTGCAACTCGAGAATTACAAGAAAACAGAGAGAGAGAAAAAATAGGAATAATAAAAATGTACCATGTAGAACGTTCAACTAAAAAAAATGGAGGAACACATGCAAGATATTTACACGTCACAGCATCTCCAAAATAAATGAATGACCTAAAATAAACCAACGAAATAAGAAATAAGAAACAAATGACTGAGCATCTGAACCACTGTCCACAACAATATTTGAAGACCCCAGAATATTCCAGTTGTTCAGGATTTTTAAAAATGTATTAATGCACATGAAGGTAGTATTCATTTTTTTTCAGGTTATTCAAAAGAAAAGAAATGTTGGGGTGAATATGAAATATTAAAGTTTTTAAAAATCAGTTTTAATGTTTTAATTTAAAGGATTTCAAGTGTACACACACACACACACACACACACACCATAATAAGTTTGTTACAGCCCCTTGGTTGTGAACCAAGGATCCAAACAGATTTCTTAATGTTTCTCTACTTTTTTCTTTATTAGCTGTGATTCAGAATTTTGTATGCAATGTTTTGTTAAATCAAACAATTATATTCCTCAAAGGTGTATTTGATCATTTTTTGTTTTTGTGTCTGACACAACATTGATCTCAGATTTTATCCTGACACCTATGGATGGATGCACAAAAAGCAAACATAACAACTGTAGCCATTCCCTATCAGCAGGATGCTTTTTTTCTCCCCAACAAAATTTTTTCCACAATATATCTAAAAATGCTTCCTCCATGTAAAGGAAAAAAAAAGCTTTTCTCATGTGAGTGCACCATATTAAGTGTTTTTAATGCAGTGTTTTCAATGTAGTGCACCTTCTTTGCAGTCACAAGGACCCTTCAAATTATTACTAAAACATTTAAAACATCCAATAACATTTATAAGAAACATTTCTCAAAGGTTCAGGGATGCACAGCATCTGGTCAAGACTATAGCGCTGCCATTCAAATTCAAGTCACCTGCTTGACATGCTCATTAGCATGTGCATTAGACAAGAAAATCTAAAGCTCTCTTCTACAGGTAAAGAGACTCAAGACTCAATCTGGCTTAACTTACATTGTTCTTCATACGATGAAGCTCCACAGACTCCCTCAACTCTTGCAGCTCTTCCTGAAGTTCAGACAGCCTCTGGTCCTTCTCTGCCAGCCTGAAGACAGACACACAGCAGAATGTGTGGATTATTTATTATACTGTTACAGATGATCAACATATGAATAAATGAATATGAATCTTACGCTGTTAATAGCTCCGGGCTGGGAACTGTTGAAACAGTTTGCTTTGGGCAAAGGGAGACACAAATTATTATATCAGTGCAAAACAAACTGAATGTAACAATGTCAAAACATTGATCTGAAGCTGATTATATAATATATACTGCATCTGATATGAATGTCCCAGCACTCTCACCTGCTGCTGATGAACTTCCTTCTCAAGCTCTCTCTGCAGTCTCTCAACATCCTGATCCTTAGCAGTTAACCTACAATATACACACAACGCATGAATGATCTGGGATTCTCCAAGAGAATCTTGTACAATAACTGTATGGTGGCAAATTGTGGCCAAACGTTTAGAGAAAATATATGCAACTTGGTAAAAGCTATAATTAGCTTCACAAAAAGTTCTGTAAATGTACTAATCTTAAAAATCGTTTAAATTATGTTTTCAGAACTGCAATTTGATTTCAGGAACTGAATAAGGGAACTGAATTAGAGAACTACTTTTTTTCTATATCATTCAGTATCATCCAGGTTTCTGTTTCATACCATTAAGGGAAGGAAACGCATTCCATGTTTGTTAGACCTTGAAAACACATGTAAAATATAAGAATAAGAACTATAGAATTTATAATTAAATTCTAATTTGGGCCCCAGATTTACAGTAGTGTTTTGTGATTTAATACAAAATGTATCATTAATAATGGTGTATAATTAAATTGAACTCATAACACTTGTTTTAATCTCTTACAATATAATCAAATGAAAATATAACACTTAATTTACAATGAAACGTTTATTATTTAAATTAAATCCGATTTTGCTTCTATAATGTGATACATTTCAAAGTGGAAAAAAGATAAGCATTACTTATTGTTGCATATAAGTACCTCTATGTGAAATGTTACTTGATTTACTCCATTGGGATTAAATGACAAGCAAAAGTCCATGTGACAGAACAGAAGTGACACGTACTGAGCATGAAGCTCCTGGAGTTTAGCGTTTAAGTCTGACTCTTGAGTTTCTCTGCTCCTCAGCTGGGCAAGTTCAGTGTTTAGAGTCTCGACCTGCTGCTGTAGATCCTATGCACACACACACACACAAGCCTTTAACACCTCATGCAAATGAATGAGCACTATTCTAGAGCACTGAATAGTACAAACTCACCTCCACTGCCTTCTTTCTCTCTGATTCTTTGTCCACTGCCGACTGCATACTTTCCTCAACTGATCGAATTTTTTCATCCTTCTCCTGAATCCTGATCAAATAAGAAAGTTCAAATATTTTAGCACTCAAGAAATAGTTTCTGCTATTGGGAAAGTTTTCAGTGGGCCGCTCATAAATTGGGCCACTTCGACATAAAGCCAGTTTCACACAGGATGCAGAAAGAGCAAGTGTCTAGTTCATTTTAGATGAGAGGCACATAGAAAAAGGCAAATCGCAGGCAGTTATCGTAGTGCCAAAGACATGTGCTATACTGTATTATAAAATAAATAATATTTATAGACTCCGAGAGGAGCTGTGCACAAGCAAACAGTGGGATTTTGGCTGCAGAAGCATGCATCTTGCTGCTTGCGTATGTAAAGTCTCTTTGTTGCGTTTTTTTAAACATTATTATATGAAGTATATAAATCTCCAGCTTCTTCCCCGCTTGCTCTCAATTTTTTGCACACACATTCACTGAAAAAGCATGTGTTACACATTACTGTGTGATGGATAACTAAAATGTAACTCATCACACATCCTTACTTGTTTTTAAAGCAGCACATCAGTTATTCACACTATGTATTAAAGTGTTGTGTCACTTGATAGAGTGCACACACACACACACACACACACACACACACACACACACACACACACAGCACAGAAAGAGTGAATCCACACAAACAGACAACTGTTGTAAAATACAAGTTTAGGTACTAGGTTTAAATGCTCGCTCTTGCTTGTTTTTTGTTTTTTTTAGTCACGATGGGAAAAAAGTTAGTTAGTCAATAGTGTTATTAAAAAAAAAAAGTCAGGAAATCACAAAATATTATGCGTTACATAATTTCTGCCCCTACCGGTCAATCAATCCCACCCCTTCCAAATAATCTTGGTTTTATACAGTGGTGTAATATTTCATAGAAAACCATAATCCATACTGATGTCTGATGTTAATTTCCTTTACGGACTTATTCATTTGTATGGGGTGTATTTTCAGCTGCACTTATCCATACATTTGACTGCAGAATGATTGTTTAAGAAGTTTAGCATGTCATTTCTTCTTGTTGAAACTTTTGGGGGGGCATTAAACTGTCCCCACTCTGGTCCTGGTTGTGACGATGTAACTTACTTTTGCTGTAGCTCTTCTAGTGTCTTTTCTGACATTGTCTGGAAAAATGCGGTGGAAAGAAACAGGAAGAATGTTAGTGGGCAGCTTTGGCAGGCGTTTATCACAATGCCTATCTCTCTTCTCCAGAAAACAATGCGTGTGTGTTGTAGCGGCTCGCTACCTGTTCTGAGGTCTGCTTCTGAACTGCCTCCAGTTGCTGTTGTTTCAAACCTTCGTACTCATTCTTGACTGCCTGTTTAAAATAAACCACATGTTAAAAGATGCATTCAACACAACAAATGTAAACTTCTTATTTAATTGCAGTTATAAGAGCATTTATTGTGCTCAGTTTCATTCTAACATTCAGTTAGTTTACTATATTTATATATTAGTATATAAGGAGCTAATGCAAATATTAAAAACTATTTTCTTGTTCACCTTCAGTTCGGCTTCTTTATTGGCCACCTGAATGAGGCTGGACTCCAGCAAGTTCTCCACCACTCGAACTTTGTCATCACGTTGCTGAAGGCTAAGGACACATAATACACACACATTAATTAATGATCTTTAATAAACAAAATGCATCAATGCATTTATACTGAAAAATAAATACTGAAAAAACGTGAACTTTATCTCATAAGGAGAGCTGTGTGTGTTCATGAATAAATGTTACACACTTTCTAAATGTTGCCAAGAAATGCAAAATAATAGTTCTAAATCATATTTCGTTTAATTTGGAAATTAATTTAGGAATCGCTTGTTCATTTTACAAGTTTGTCTAAACATAAATTTGACTTTAGAAACACCTCTAATAAAACACACACAAACAAACCTGTACACATTATGTAAATAGCACTTTTTAATTAGTTTGAGATCAAAATCCATTTGTAATATGAAAAACTACTGTTTAAATATTTATCTTTTTTGGTAATTTTTTTTTTTAATTATTAATGCAATATAATATATTTAGTAATTCAGTTTAAATAATTTTTGGGGTTTAAACACCATTTTCTTAAACAAGACCTAGTTATGACCGCTAGCTTTGCTTAACCGCTAGTGATGTCCGATTCGCAAACTAATCGTTCGATGTAACCGGATCTTCTTGAACCAGTTCACCAAATCGAACTGAATCGTTTGAAATGGTTCACGTCTCCAATAAGCATGTGGCTGACACTCCCTCTGAGTTCAAACAAACCAATATCCCGGAGGACTTTATGTACTCAAACAGCACACTGACTGAACTGCTGTGAAGAGAGAACTGAAGATGAACACCGAGCCGAGCCAGATAGCGAACAAACACGCCCACTGCTGGAGCAGTTCTCGTTCTCGAGTCAAGAACCGGTTGCATCGGTTTTCGGATCATCAGTACACTGAACCGAAAACAGTTTCTGTCGGTTGAAAGGTTTACAATTAAGATTTGCAACGATGAATCACGCATGCGCAGTATCATCAGCTCATCGGTTCTCACCAATTTGAGAACGTGAAGCAGACTGACACACAAGACTTAAATCCTCGTATGCATATTATTGCTGTTACTGTATTTGAGTTGTTGAAAAACTTAATTGTAAACCTTTCATGATTATGAGGTTTTTAACTGACTAAAGATATGATTACTGACTTTATATATTTGAATGTTTGATAGACTTGACGCCATTACGCCGAGCACATTTTTATATTCCTAGACTTATTTGTTGCAGTTTTTTATACAGTTATATTGTAAAACTAAAATACCTTTTTTAGTTTGCGCTGTCGATTTTTGGCTGCATTTGAAGTTCTTTTTCGCTTAAGAAAATAAATAATATTGCTGTCAAATTCATGTCAGATAATAAAAATACTGTAATAAATACAGTAGTTCACCATGTATTTGTTCATGTTTTATTAAGGGACAAGTCGGAAGCACACCATAAAATAATTCTAGCAATTTACACAGGGCTAGTAGTATATACAGCTGTATATACAGATACACACCCAGGTATCGGATCAGTACTCGGTATGGGCCGATACCGACCCAGGTATCGGCATCAGTATCGGGAAGAGAAAAAGGGTATCGGAACATCTCTAATTTAATTCATACATTTTTATATCATTGACATTGATTGGTAATACCTGCTTTAACACAAAAATAATGAGGTTTCCAGCATTGGCCAGATTTTTTTTTTTTTTATATTAGTACAGAACTAGTGCGATAATATTGCTATTTTAAAATTTCTATTATCAAAAATATAAAAAAAAGCGTAAAGTGTAATTGTTCAATATTGATAAGAAATGCATCGAGCATCAAATCAGCATATTACAATGATTTCTTAAGAATCATGTGACAGAAGACTGGAAGAATTATGGTGAAAATTCAGCTTTGCCATCATAAGAATAAATGACATTTTCCAACATATGAAGTTATTTTCAATTTTAATAATATTTCATATGTTAACTGTAATTTTGAGCCTTTGTGAGCAGAAGAGAACTGGGAAAAAATTACTTACCAACCCCTAACTAATCTGTGGGTAGTTAAATTCATATCTTTTGGAATAAATATTAAAAAGTATCATCCATTTAAAAAAAATAATAATAAACAAGCAAAACTTTACGGGGAGCTCGGCTAAAGTTTACACATTTTTTTATATTATTTATACTGATTTTTAATATTTGCTACAACACGAAAATCATCTGTATCAGCCAGGTTTTTCATATCTGAATAGCACTTGTGCATCTGTATTTTATTTACACTTCTAACGAATTTCAAAGTTCTCACCTCTGCTTCAGCTGGTCCACAGACACAGCCTGAGGAAAGAGAGGACACGTCAGTGGTGTGTGTTAGCGTAAAGAAGCATTAATAGAGGAAAGAAAAGCAGCTGGAGTCTAACCTGCTCAGAAATCTGTGCCTGCAGATTCTGGAGGTCTGTCTTCAGTGTCAGGTTCTCATTGTGTATGGCCTACAGAGGGTAAGAGAGAGCTGTGAGTTCGCTGCACAGCGGTAATCACACTTCAGTTCAACTGGTGTGAGCTGGAACCACGGTGGGGACACTTGCCTGCATTTTTGTCTCCCTGCCGGCGCTGCTGCTCCTCTCTGCATTAAGAGAATCTTCTAGACTCTTTCTCTGTAGCTCTTTGTCAGCCAGCCTAATGAGAGAGAAATGTAACAAAACATATAATGAGTTTTAAGACAGCTGACCGCCTTAAGCTGTGTCCCAACCATGTGATAAAGAGGCAAGTGATAAATCCGTTCCATGTTAGGGTTTTTGCATGAAAGTCTTATCGGTACAAATTTAATTTTACATAGCTGTATGAGAAACAATAAATACTGTCTTACAAGCTGTTATTTTATTGCTTGAATATTGTAACCTAACCTGTTAATACGGATGTCAAGTATATTTCATATAAAACAGGCCTTTTTTGTGCAAAACTCATAAACTAAGGAAGCTTTGAGGTGACCACTTACAGTTTCTGAAGTTCATCGAAATGTGATACTGCTGTAGCCTAAGAGGGAGAACAAAGAAATGACTCCTAAACATAACTGTCCACCAACAAGCAGAGACAGATTCACCTTCATCCACATACCTGAGTGTTGAGCCGAGCCTGAAGATTATCAATCTGAACTTTCAGCGCTTTGTTTTCATTAAGAAGATCCTGTAAATGACAGTGTTGTGTGAGGATCAGGAGCCATATAACATGCATCCATGCTTCTTTAGAGTTCGAGGAGGTACCTGGACTTGTTCCTGCAGCTGGTCGTGCTGGGACGCCTCCAACAGCTGCATGACCTGCTGCTCCAGCTGCTTGACCTTCTGCTGCTCCTGCTCTTTGAAGATGAGCGTTTCTTTCAAGTTGCTGTGGAGATTCTGGATCTCCTTGTTTTTACTGGTTACCTCGCTCTCCGCAGTCATCAGCTGATTCTGCAGCTCTGAGAAGACACACAGGACACTGCTCAAGTGGTGTGTGCAGAGCACTTCATGTCTGTAAGACGGTGTATGTGTGTGTTTCCACCTTGTTTAGAGGCCTGGTGCTTCTCTCTCTCTGCATTCACGTTGTGCAAATAGTTCTGCAGCTCTTCCCAACGACGTTTTGCATCCTGCGACAAAAGACACAAAACAGATTCAGCTCAATAGCTAAATGTAGTGATGCTACAAACAGATGCTACATTTTAGAAACCTTTAACAAAAGCTCAGCTGTTTTCAAGAGCATCCTTTCCTGTCACAATCTAATTCTGCTAACAAGCAGTGGAGTAGGGAAAATGAAACTCAACAATGATAAACACTCTCCTCGAGAGTTCGGTCTGTCTTATATACAGGAAAATCCTATTCATTTAATCCGATTGGTTGGAGTGAATGGCTTGTTTAATAAAATTTATTTAATTCCAATGACCAGGTAAAAATGTTGAAAAGTTAAAGAGTAATTATGCATGTGTGCGTGTATGTAAATAAATTAATAAATTTGCCAATCCTCATTTATCAGTGGTCACAAAAGTCATTTAACTTGTCAAAAGTGGAACCGCACTTCTACCACAGGAGTGCGGTTCCAGAGATGCCCATCTTTCTGAGGGTTAATATTTGATATTTAAAAGTGAAATGTATTCAATCATTAAATTTTTATTAAGGCAACCTGATTGAGATCTTCACTGTTCATATAACCAAAACAGTTTTTTTTATTCTAAAATCTGATAATCATTTAAAAAGATTACATTTTAATGTAAAGATTATATTATTTTACATTAGGTTTTTTTTTTTTTACAAAGCACAAATATTTTATCACTCTCTCTCTCTCTCTCTATATATATATATATATATATATATATATATACATATACATATATATACATACATATATATACATACATATATATATATATATACACACATATATATACATATATATATATATATATATATATACACACACACACACCAACTTTATTTGTTAAGCAATTTACAACAACCAAAGTGCTGTACAGAAAAGATAAACATATGTACCATTAATAACCACACATTAAAGGCATTGAAAGTAACAAATAAAATCAAGTAAATAAAGTCGACATCTTACTAGGGCCCAATCCCAATTCTACCCCTTAGCCCTTCAAACGAAGATTTTTCGGGACCACACTTCAAACGAAGGGGTATGAATTATCTCGGAAACGTGGCTGCTAAAGCGAACAAAAAGACACATAAATGTAAGCTTTTTTGGCATAAATAAAGATTTTAATGAAAAGTAATAATTTGTTTTATGTTACATTCAATTGTGAGTTCATATTTATGGTCATGTTACTCAGAGAAATGTTTGCAAAAAATTGCTTATGTTTGCTAACGTCATTACAGACTGTATGATAGTGCCACAGCATATGTCTGATCAGGGCGATAACTGCCGTAGACACTGATGGGGGCTAATCCCCCCAATAATTAGAAATCGCTAAACCATTTTCTCAAATATTGCTTATTCGAGAGAGAGGGAAAGAGAGAGAGAGAGAGAGAGAGAGAGAGAGAGAGAGAGAGAGAGAGATGGAAGTTGCGTGTATTCGCATCTGTGCGTTTATCTTTTTAGAGTGAGTTTACTTAACAGCGATTGTATCCTCTCGTCACTGGAAAATATAATGTAGCGATTCAGTATTTAAACTGTATTTAATAAAAGTTGTGGGGCAGCGTTGACAAGTTTATTTTCTCCTGGATGTGTGAGCTGCGCGATTTTCGATATGTGTGTGTGTGTGTCAGTAAGCAGCTCATTAATACAGAATGATAATTAAAGGCTCTAATGCACACCAGCACACCAGTATATGTGTGTATTGTAAGAGCTAGTCGACGAATGATGGCGTGTGACGTTATGGTAATGGTGTCCCAATCCTTAGGGGAATATTTTCTCCCCTACCCTTTGACACTCTGTTTTAAGGGACAAGGGGGATGGGTAGGCGGAGGGGTAGGGGAAAGGGAAGGGGTATAAAATAGAATTGGGATTGGGCCTAGGTGTCAAAAGCCAAAGAGAAAAGATGGGTTTTAAGAAGGGTTTTAAAAACAGATAAAGAAGAGGCCTGCTTAACATGCAAAGGCAGATCATTCCATAGTTTAGGGGCAGACACAGCAAAGGCCCGGTCTCCTCTGAGTTTACTCTTAGTTTTAGGCACAGTCAGGAGCAGCTGATCATCTGATCTGAGAGAGCGGACGGGTTTATAAGAGTGTAGAAGCTCAGAGAGGTATGGCGGGGCAAGACCATTTAGTGATTTAAAAGCAAATAACAGAATTTTAAAATGGATCCTAAATTGAATAGGCAGCCAGTGTAATGAAGCTAAAATAGGGGAAATGTGCTCATGTTTACATGTGCCAGTTAGAAGACGTGCTGCTGCATTTTGTATCATCTGGAGACGGGTGATGGAGGACCCACTAACCCCCACATATAGTGAATTACAGTAGTCCAGCCGTGTAGTTACAAAGATGTGGATTACAGCTTCACAATGTTGTCTTGACAGAATTGGCTTTATTTTGGCCAGCTGCCTCAAATGAAAGAAGCTTGATTTGACAACAGCTTTGATCTGACTGTCAAATTTAAGCTCAGGGTCCACTTTCACTCCTAGGTTTGTTACACTAGGTTTAATATAGGGTGCCAAGGAGCCCAGATCTACAGGCGGGGTGCCAGTGGTGCCTCCAAAAACCATCACTTCTGTTTTTTTATTATTAAAATTTAAAAAGTTCAGAGCCATCCAGGCCTTTATGTCGTCGAGACAATCGAGTAGTTGTCCAACAGAGTTATCATTTTTCTTTTTAAGAGGTACATAAATCTGCATAGCAGTGGAATGAAAGGCCGTACTTTTTAAGTATGGAACCAATTGGAAGCAAATACAGAGAGAAAAGTAGAGGGCCAAGGACTGAGCCCTGTGGGACCCCACACAAGAGAGGAGCAGAGGAGGATACAGAGTCACCTAAGCTAACACAAAAGTTAGATCCGCTTAGTATGACCTAAACCACTCCAGTGCTATGCCACTGATGCCCACCCACTGCCTTAAACGTGAAATCAATATTTCATGATCCACTGTGTCAAATGCAGCAGTTAGATCTAAAAGCACAAGGATAACACAGTCACCAGAGTCAGTAGCTAAAAATATATCATTAAAAACTCTTAAAAGAGCAGTTTCGGTGCTGTGCAAGGCTTTAAAGCCGGACTAGAAAACCTCTAGTATATCATATTCTTCCAAAAAGGCCAATAATTGACTGTACACAATCTTCTCCAGGATTTTTGAAAGGAAAGGCAATTTGGAAATGGGCCTGAAATTAGCAAGAACTGACGAATCTAGAGCAGGTTTTTTAATCAGAGGTTGAACTACTGCATGTTTTCAAATTTCAGGGACCACACCCGAGGTCAGACTACTATTTATAAGTGCAACAACAGATGGTCCTACAGTGGGGTAAAACCTCCTTAAATAGTCGGGGGGGACAGAGATTGAAGAGTCTGAAGCTGAAGGTACAATTTGAGACCTAATACAAGTGACCTTATCAATAAAAAAGCAAAGGAAGTTTGTGTGTGTGTGTGTGTGTGAGACCCTGGACCACAAAACCAGTCTTAAGTCACTGGGGTATATTTGTAACAATAAAAATTATGGATTTTTTTAATGCCAAAAATCATTAGGATATTAATGATATTCATAAGCAAAGATCATGAAGATATTTTGTAAATTTCCTACCGTAAATATATAAAAACTTTTTGATTAGTAATATGCATTGCTAAGAACTTCATTTGGACAACTTCAAAGGTGATTTTCTCAGTATTTAGATTTTAGTAATTATCTCAATTTCAAAAAGTTTAAACTTAAGACTGGTTTTGTGGTCCAGGGTCCTTTTTGCCACTTAAATGCCATGTTTAGTCTTCTAATAGAAGTGTGATTGAAAAAGGCATGTTAATGGACATGTATTGTGCAGGGCTTTGCAGGCACCTCCAGCTGGGACATATTCTGCTTGTAGTTGACTTCTAGACTCTTCCGTTGCAACTCTTCCTGCTGCAGCTTGTTTTTGGTCTCTGCGAGCTCTTTCATCAGGCCGCTGTATTCTGAATGCAGTTTATTCAACTCTGACGTCTGCCTGAAAAAAAACACAGCTGTTTGATGGATGGTTTTCAGATACTATATTATGTATCTTGACACTATAATTGGACCAAAGGAGAGGAATTTGGGAGTTGGTGGGACTCACTTGTTCTCCATCTGGGTGGAGGTGGAGCATCTCTCCACAGCGTCCCTCAGGATGCCGTTTTCCTGCTGCAGTCGCGCGATCTGTCCTTCCAGCTGTTCTCTTAATTGTTGGAACTGCAGCGAGAAAGGTAACTTGTCATTAGATGTTATTACACATAAACATACCACATCAAGCATGCTTCCTTAAGCTCTATTATGACTTGCATGGTTAGACCACTAAGTGTTATCGGTCAAAGAGATTGATTACCTTAATCTGCATCTCCTGGTAGCTCTGAGCTTTCACCTGCATGATGTCTTTCTCTCTGGCAACACGATGTTCATGCAACACAGACTCCACGCGGCCCGACTTCTGCTTCTCAGCCTGCAGTTCCTGAAGTACCAGTCAATAAATTACTACCAAGCTCCATTATATTCATATTTTTACACCATATTTAGGTTACTTATTTTCAATATTGTGTCACAACTAGAGATTTTAATGTGGCACTTTGCAAAAAAAAAAAAAAGGATTGCTATTTACAAAAAAGTACTTTAAATATTTGAATTATTCTGAACTTTTTTCCTCAAATTAATTTAAATATTATACGCAGGTTTATTTTATATGAGGTTAGCAAATTTCGGTAACATATCTGAATAGTGTTAACAACCATGAAATTATTATTTTAGTAATAAACATCAAATAAACAAATATTTAATTAATAAATAACCAATAAAAGTGAGAAGTTCTGATAACGGGGCTGAAAATTGAATGAGATTATTTCCTTGTCTTTCCCAATAAGGGTCCAAATGAATTAAATTTTTGGATGCACAAATTTAATGTATTCATGAATTTTTTTTTATGTTGATAGAGGAACTTAAAAAAATATATAATGAGTAACCAAATGAAAAGTGCCACACATTTTTCACATCAGGAAATATAAGTGAAACAATTGACTAACCTGGCTTAACTGTTTGACTTTGCCCTTGGCGATAGACACCTCCTCCTGCAGCGTGCTCAGAAGACGATCTTTCTCTGCGAGCTGCTGGGCCGAGGGCTCAAACTTAGCTGCAGACTGAGAAAGCGAAACCAGAAAAAAAATCATCAGAAATCTGACGACTCAAGCTTTCACTATAGAGCACATCTCATTACTGCATGATAGCAAAAAACCAAAGTCAATCTAATCCTCTAACCTTATACCAGCTGTCCAAAGCATTGGGACTCTTGTCTCGGAGCAGCGAGACGAGACTGACCACATCAGAGTCTGACAGCACGAGTCCACTCAGACTGGCAAGCAGCTCCTTGAGCTTCACCTCAGAGTTCTCTGCACAAAAACAGACACGTATTAGCAACCTGTTCAAAACAGGACATCAGGAAAATTTCAAACCCTCCATAGGCAGTATTTTATGGGATCATAGGAGGTGCTGTTTTCTAATATGCTTTCTTTAGGTCAATTTCTAAGGCAGCATTTGCCTGCATCCTTTGTGGACAAGACCATCCCATTATGCATTGTGACAAGCTCAGTGGAACAAATATTCCAAGATGGTGAAGAATGCAGATTATGATTATAGTTACAACTCATTAAACATGGAAAAGTATCAATAAAAATGTTTAAAATAATTCAAATCTGGCTATACCCCCCATTTAGTGTAAAAAAAAAATGTATGAAGGATGCCAAGTACCTTTGTTGGTTTCGCTCTTCTGTTTCTTGCTATGTTTGGTGGGTGCAGGAGCAGGGGGCGGAGCCTCATTGTTTTGGTTGCTCTGGTGATTTGTCGATGTGGTGGATTCAGTGACCGGGGCTGAGGACTGGACATGTGCCTCATCCACTGAAACACACATGACCACAGCAATTATTAAAGCAATACTTCAAACCAAACTAAAATCACTTAATCATTACGTCGTTCCAATCCGGTTTAACTTTGTTTCTTCAATGGAACACAAAAGGAGAGCTTTAAAAGAATGTTCATGCCGCTCTTTTCCATAGAATAACAGTGAATAAGAAAGGACTCTTCCAATGCTCTACAGTAGTCCATAGAACTCATGAAAATATTTCTCAAATATGTAGTTTGAATTTGCCTAAGTGAGATATGAAAGTAAAGACCACTTCTATGGTGCTTATTTGCTCGTTTTGGAGCATCACAACCACTGCTCATGGCATAGTTTCCTAAAAGAGAAAAGAGCAGCATTTAGAAACATCTTCTAAACATCTCTATTTGTTCTCCTTGGAGGCAAGCCAGTCATATGGTTTAAAAACAACATGACAGTGAGCACATGATGATAGATTTGAACTAGCCCTTTTATATAATGCAACACTTGCTTTAGTTTATAAAATCTTGCCAAAGACCTCACAGACCAGATGCCTACTTTATTGATTCGATGACTCAACTGAGAATTTGAACCTCTCTAGTTTGTCTGATTTTGATTTATTCTTACCTGTGACGACAGGTTCCAGCTTCTGTTTCTTCTTCCTACGCCCACTGCCGCTGGAGGCAGTTGGTGGTGTTGGTGCTGCTGTGGTAATAGGGGCGGCTCTTTCCTTTGCCTTTATCTCCACCTCAATGATCACAGGCACCTCCTTCTTCACCACAGGAGGAGAAAGATCAGGCTTGATCTCAGGCGGATGCTCTTCTGTGAGAAATGAGAGCCAGAGATCTTTAGAGAGGAGCATGAGAAGGTGTTCTGGGTGGTTGTTAGGATAATGATAGTACTTGTTAGGGTGTTCGGAATGGTTCTGGTTTTGAATTGTTTTTAGTAGCAGTGCACCAAAATCTCGGCAACTGGAAATATTTGGGCGAGGCAGCAAAAACCAGCTTTACATGTATGCTAAGTGTTGGTATACTTTGGCCTTTACCATTCACAAGTTGAATATTGTACATTGGATTGTCCTCATGGAATAGAACATTGCACATTTTCAACACAACTTGCATGGCATTTGCATAAAACATGTTCTTATTTGTAGGTAGTCCACTCACCAGACTCACTCTTCTGCTTCTTGGCTTTCTTTTTGCTGGTAGTCTCAGTTGGTGCAGGGGGCGTGGCCTGAGGCTGGGGGGGGCTGGACTGCTTGGTCAGGGGGAGGGGCTGCTCCTTACGGACAGCAGGTTTGGAGCCATTGACTTCCGGTACCTCTGAGGCAGGAGGAGTAGTTGGGGTTGTACGTGAAAGGGGTACCTTCGTTGGGACAGCAGCTGGAGAAGCTTTTGGCTTTTTCTCTCTTTTTTTCCTCTCTCTTATCCCGGACGGAGGTTCTGCCAGGACCGGAGCAGCAACCGGTGGACTCACGGGCACCGCCTCAGAATCCTCATCATTCGAGGTAGGGCCAGCGCCATCAGATGTATCGAAATCCCTCAGGTCTTCCTCTGACTCGCCACCTCCTCCCACTCCATTTCCACCAGTCTCCTTCTTCTTGTTTTTCTTTTTCTCGTTCTTTTTACGAGTATCGGGCTTGGTGGGAGGCAATTTAAGGTCTCGTTTCTGGCGGGCCAGAACCTCGTCGTAGGAAGTCTCTTTCATGAAGAGCCAGAAAAAGAGGAACATGAGAGCGATGACCAGCGACGGTGCCAGGATGAGCAGGTACTGTGAGTCAGCCATGTCCAGCGCCATTCTTGAAGAACGCAATAAAGAGCATAAGGACAGAAGTGAGCACAAATATTCAGCAGGATGCGTGACAATAGAGCCACTTGACAAATGCAAACTACAAAGAATCAAAATTGTATATATGGACCTATTTCAAGGTCTTTCAGCTAGAGCTTGAGGTTTATGATCCGTAGAACCACTAATCAAAATGTTACTTGTTATCAATATCGCACAGCCCTATTTGCGACCGCATTAGATCTGGCAGCTACAAAACCAGAAACATAGCTGCTTACAATATGCCAACAAATTCATGTACAAGGCAACATGGCGTCCTTTTTCATGCTGCTACATGATAACTCTGTGGATATTATATTTGCTTTTATGGTGTCTAATTTAAAGCAACAGACCTAGAGTTGAACCACATCAGATTACCGGAATTAATCGGAAACGATCTCATTATAATCTTAAATAACACAAATTAAAGTTGTGTATTGTGTTCTGTTATCAGACTATATTGTAACCACAGCCATTTGTACTTTCACCAAGTGCTGTTTAAAGGCAGTGCACATTGCCTCAGGCAAAACTAAATCATCACACCTTGGCACACTTATTCAGCAAATTGCATAAGATGTTCTAATACGGCCAACCCTGGAACGCTGCCTCCTCTGTGGTTGACTTCTACTTGCTCCATGTCTCTGGCTTGTCCGTTTCTCCTCCACCCTCTCACAGTGGTATGATCCAATTAGTATGTGTGCTGAGGGCTGCAATCTGGGTTTACTTCTTGACACCAAGCTAAATACCTTTCAGCGGGTGACACTTACTCCCTCACATTCACTTTTTTTTCAGAGACTGTATACAAGTAATATGATCACTGAGCCAAATAATAAAGCCTAAAATGGCACTATTAAAAAAAATGCATTTGTTTGTTGAATACATGATACTGTGGAGCTATCCAAACCCAAAGCGGTCATTCAAGACACCCTTCGCTAACTCAATTGACATCCTAAACTCAAGTGCAGAGTAGCTTTGCAAGGAACAAAAATATCCAGCTGGGAAAATGTCACACGCTGAGTGGTTGCAGATCTGAAAACAGCACAACTCCCCTGTCAGTGCTAATCTATCCAGGCTTTAGTGTGGCCTGAGAAAAAAATATTTTCAGGATCAATGTCAGTCTTGCGTTTGGTTTATATATAAAAGCCAAAGTATATACTTTTTAAAAAAAAATAATATTCAGTGTCATTTTAGTATTGATAGACTTTTAGAGTTTTTGTTAATATTTTGAATTTGATTTTATTTTTATATTTTCAGTTTTTATTTTAATTTTAGATAAAGTTTTTATTTTATTTTGTTTTAGTAATTTTAGTACTTCAACAGAAACTACACAAAATGAAAAATTATGCATTGGGAACTAGCTGAATTTTTTATTTTATAAGATCATGTTTTTTTTTTTTTTTTTTTAAGAAATTCCATTTTTTTAATTTCTTCTTTAGATGTCACAGACTATTTTAACAATTTTTTTTTTTTAGCTCTCGGATTTCATAAAAAATATCTTAATTTGTGTTCTGAAGATGAACGAAGGTCTTTGGGACGACATGAGGGTGAGTAATTAATGACAGAATATTTATTTATTTTATTTATCCCTTTAACAATTTGATGATAACAAAAAAACCTGAGTCTGACAGAACAAAACGGTTTACTACCAAAGAAATAGAGAGAGAAAAATCTATATCTTGTCTGATGTTTAATTAGGACGAGGAAACAAGAAAAGACAGGCTCTTGATGGAAGGCGTAAGTGGACATTTGGTTGAGTGCTTTCGTACAAAATGCGAAGCAAACAGAAACAGTGCCCTGTTGTGCTGGATGACATGCCTGGCTGAGTTCTGCCTTCGGGACAGTGAGGAAAACCAGTGACAAGAAGCACCAGGTCCTGGAACGACCGTTTGCTCTGTCTGACTGGAGTCTGTTCTGTTCAATGTGTCCAAGAAATTCACTGTGTTGGGAATATGGATAAGCCGATTACATTAAGAATACATTTAGGAGCACCATTCTACTGCAATTTCCCAGGAGCCCTTAAAGAGACAATCAGTCTAACATTCTCCATTTTCCGGTCACATCTCACGACGTTACTTAACCAAAAGACACCATTTCCAAGAAAGATGCATATGAACTCTTAATTTATAGTATGTCATGTTCTTAACAAGCGATTAGTCCCATGAAGGCCTGAGATAGAACCAGGGTGGAAATGGAATGCATGTGTGTGCACATTTATGAAATATTTTCCCTAATCTGATGTCAGAAAAAAAAGTGTACTGCTAGGCGCTCAGCTTAAAACATTTTGCCATGTTTAAATTCTTTTCACAGCATTTCTCAGGTTTTCCATTAAAATGACTGCATTTAACTAAATAAATAAATGGAAATAGATAAGTGGTTTGAGCTAAATTTTTTCCTGATATTAATTGATTTATTTATTAAAGGTACAGGTTGTAGGACCTGCCACTAGAGGGCGCACTACCAAAACAATAACACTCGCGTGGTTTGATGACGCTAAGGAGGAGCGTGGAATGATGGGATTTGTTGTCTTCTACCCAACTGCTGACGGCCATCA
The DNA here is from genome assembly GCF_963082965.1 of Carassius carassius. NCBI lineage: Eukaryota > Metazoa > Chordata > Actinopteri > Cypriniformes > Cyprinidae > Carassius > Carassius carassius. Next base: position 22,267,910 of record NC_081786.1, read on the forward strand.
ATCAGACGATATAAAAACAATTACCACTTGTTCAACAATATATACACTTGTTTACATTCAAACACAATAATTGGGCATACATAGCAAACGTGAGTTCAACGATTTGCGTGAGTAGATTACATACAAAGTCAATGCACAGACGTGATTAGACGTGATCAGACGCGTCATCGCGGGGGTCTAGAGACGCGATGCCCCGCGTTTGGCGTGTATGCCCCATAATACTAATCTCGTTGCTCGTTATAATAGCATACGTTTTCTGTAAAGATATGAATCAAAGCAATTCACCTGTCGAGTAAAACACAAGCGAGATCGGCATCTCTTTCTAGTTGAAGTTTGTCGCGAAGCTCTCTCCATCTAGAAAATGCAACACCGATATTGATCCTCACTCTTTCTCTCCTGTCCCAAACTCTTCTTGGGTCGTTTGGTTAGCCCATACGCTTACGTTTACAGGAGCTGTCCTGGTCAACAGAACCAGCGGCAGACGGTAAACAGTAATTATGTTCCATAAATAACACAATCCACCATTAAACGTGCAAGAAGAAGTAAATAAGGTACTGCTTGAAGCAAGCTAGTGGTTTGCTGGACGCTTCTTCCAAACTTCCAAATTCTTTTTTTAAGTGCCACAGAATAAACGTGTTTTTCTTACATATTAACATTTCAATCATACTGTCATGTGTTTGTCTCTCATCTTTTCTTGATTATCAACTATTTATCAATGCCTTAATTAGTCAGTTAAAATTTTGATGTAAATGTATAATTAAATAAATATATAGATTAAAATATAATACTTGTGAGAAAATACTTATGTGAAAGCATTCTGAAAGCATTGTGAAAACATACAAGACGAGACAAGCAGCTGTTGAGGTGTAAACTAAACTTGTGCATTGCCCTTACTTGCATATTCCCTGTTAAATAAGTGGAAACACATTTCTTAGGCTTCACGTGTGTTCGATTCACACAGGCCTGTGCACAGAGAACAGAGTGGAGATGGGTGTGGTGCGCTCACTTGCTCTAAACTGCGTCTAGTTTTCTTTGCCCTGCTAAGAGGAAATGAAAAAAACAAAGATGTGAATCACTTAAAAGCAGTGTGTCTGTAAACGCTGCTACAGGAAGTCTTTAGCTCTGGCAAATCTAGTGCTTTATGTAGCTGGTGCCAAGCAAAGTGGACCGATCTGCTCAACAACACTATGCCTGGCTATGTTCAAAAAAACCATACAACTATACTCCATTTCAGTAGGATGCAAAGTATGCAAACTGTTTGCATGCACAAAATACCCATCTGATCTGTATTTTCCAATATGTGTACAAGACAGCTTACTGCAATGTTACCAACCATCTCCAATATGATAAAAAAACCAGATGCAATGTCAACCTTTATTTTTAATATCTCGTTTAGTGCAGTCAAATGATTAATTGCGATTAATAGCACCTAAATAAGTTTGTTTACATAATGTGTGTGTGTACGGTTTATTTTTATTATGTATATATAAATCGACAAATATGTTTGACAGCACTAATCTCGTTAACTTGTCAATTTATTAATCATTTAATTTTGTGAATTAAAATTGAATGAATAAATTCATAAAGCATTTATTTTAGAAAATATATTAAAATATTATGTTTAAAATATTAAACAATGCCGAATTTAAATGTATCAAAATAAAATTATTTTTCAAGACGTTAACCGAATTTCACTTGCTAAATTAAAAATGCTGTGACATTTCATACTACAGTGGTGCACACTTAATGTTTATCATTACACTTTGCAAATAGTTTCAGTCTATTTTATGAAACTTGAGGCAGTATACACAGCATATTCCAAGCCAAACAGCCAATCATTCCCATGATTGACTACTATTCATATGCATTTTGAGCCCCTGAACTAGGAAATGTAAAGAAATAGATGCAGTTTTAAACTTAATTTGTACAGAACAGTTCAGAACAATCAAACGTTCCCTCAGAACCATGGAGGATAAAGACAGGAAAGCCTTACTTTGTGTTCAAGTTGTGTTGCAAGTTTCAACCCAAGAGGCACGGGAAGTGAAAATGAAGTCATCTACTTGTCTTAATTACGTAAATTTCTCTCTGTGTTTATTTAAATAGCTACACACTACTCAGAACAATGGTTCAGACAAAGAGAGGAAAATAAGGGCACATATTGGTGCAAAGGCGGCACGGTGTGAAAAGGAAAGCTCCACACCAATACAAACAAAACTTAGACTTCACAAAATGCCTCAACATAATTTTCTGTAATAACACTTCTACTGAATGATAGTTTTCGTACTGGACATGTCCTTTCCATTTTATTAAAAAGCCAATATGTTTTAATTTACATCAAACATGAGGACCATGATTAGCTACTTGATGTTGCAAGGTGAATCACAACTAGTGATATGCAGTTATTGAATTTTCATGTTGCGATTAATTGCTAATGTTTTTAATCATGGTATACAGTATTATCACGTTATTGAAATTTAGTTGCAAAAAGTGTTGTCATAATACATTTACATATTTATATTTAGTCATTTTGCAGAAGCTTTGATCCAAAGCAACAAAGCGAAAAGAAGCAAACAGACACAGGAAGTGCTCGTAATACCAGGTTTCAGGTATTTGTAGGGCTGGGCGATATGGAGCAAAAAATATATCTCTATATATTTTGCTATATCTCGATATACCATATATATCTCTATATCTTTACAGGAAAAATAACCCCCAAAAAACTACTGCAAAAACAACTATGGCAAATATAACATGTTTAGGGCCCTATGAAATGTTTTATTTTTTTTTCACCAACTTTTTTTTTGTTACCTAATTCTGTGTTTTAGCATATGTAATTATTTAAATGCATAAAACAACTTAATTAGTTAAAAAAATTATTTAACTAGAAGAAATGTTGTGTGATTATTCCTTAAAAAATTATGTTCTTTTCATTTTAATAGTAGTAGTAGTGGGCTATGTACATTCTGCTGAACAATAGTAATAGATTTCTGGCAAATACTTTTATTTTGACGGGTTTACCGTTACAGTTCTGTGTATGTGATACTACAGTCTATGATGTGACATATGACGCTAGTTTTACTCAAATCAAACGGTCAAAAGCTCATGAAGTGACTCTCAGAGCAGTTCTGGAGATGTTCCTCGTGTGTTTACATCATTATTTAGTGAGAGGAAAGATGCTGAAATCACCGGAGCGTCACGCGCGCTTCTGTGTGTAATAAACCGAAGACGCGCTTCTGCGCCATTCAGTAACAAAGACACGCAGAACATGCAGGATTCATATTTAAGTAGACTTTTCCGGCTTAATATTTGCAGATATTAGTCCATATCGCGATTTGATGTGAGTGCAATGACCTACTTCTGATTAATTCATAAAAATTTTTACAAATTCCGTGACATTCCGTGTTAAACAGTAAAGTCCGTTTTTATGACTGGATTCTGCGATTCCGACCGCATTTTCTGCATCGTGGAAATCATAGGGCCCTACAGAAGACATCTGCCTGCTGTTCGCCAGAAGTCTTGAAACCGAGCACAGCACAGAGAATGCAGACAAGCAAAGTGACGGAATCAAATTAAATTTAAATTAAATATAAACAACATATAGATATAAGATATGTCAAAATCCATATCGTGTTAAAAAAATCTTGATATATTTTAAATAGGAGATATTGCCCACCCCTAGGCATTTGTTCAAATAAATACAAGCTAGAAAGGGAAGGAATAATTAGACAGGTTTTTTTTCTTTGTAAAATTTAGGATGAAGTCAAGCAGAGTCAAAAGAGATGAGTTTTCAGCTGTCACTGAAATAATACAGTATAGCTAAATAATACAGTAAACAAAAATAACTGAACATTTAAATACAATAAAGCAACTAGGGGAAGTCATCATGGCCTAGTGGTTAGAGAGTTTGACTCCTAATCCTAGGGTTGTGGGTTCGAATCTCGGGCTGGCAATACCATGACTGAGGTGTCCTTGAGCAAGGCATCGAATCCCCAACTGCTCCCCGGGCGCTGCAGCATAAATGGCTGCCCACTGCTCCGGGTGTGTGTGTGTGTGTGTGTGTGCACTTTGGATGGGCACGAATTCGCAGAGCACGAATTCTGAGTATGGGTCACCATACTTGGCTGAATGTCACGTCACTTTCACTTTTTTTTTTTTCTTTACACAAAATATTTATACAATTTTAAACAGATCAAGTGCCAAAGATATAATAATTATAATTCCTTACATTTATATAGCACCTTCCTGGGCACTCAAAGTGCTTTACATAGAAGGGGGGAATCTCCTCAACCATCACCAGTGAGCAGCATCTACCTGGATGATACGACGGCAGCCATATTGCACCAGAATGCCCACCACACACCAGTTTATCGGTGGAGAGGAGCCAATCAGAATATTATGTTGATTACAAGACCAATGGGCAAATTTGGCCAGGATGTCGGGGTTACACCCCTACTCTTTTTCGAGATTTAAAAAAAACTCTTACACCATGTAGCAACTGTTGAAAAATGTTTTAAATGTGTTCCTGTAGCTCAAGTGGTAGAGCATTGCGTTAGCAAGTGCAAGGTTGTGGTTTGGAATCCCAGGGAACACATGTTAGGAGAAAATTGTTAGCCTGAATGCAATGTAAGTCACTTTGGATAAAAGCGTCTGCTAAATTCATAAATTTAATTTAATTTTTAATTTTAATTTTAATTAGTTCACGATAGCTCATTAAATAACACAGTTGCAACTTTTGATTTTAACAACAGGTTTATAAATATTGCAATTACCACAGATTAATGAATGTTTAGAAGAATTTTTCATTGGCAGTTTTGTTAACTAATGTTAACTAATGAAGCCCTAATGTAAAGTGTGACCAAACAAAGAATCAAAACACTTTAACAATATCTAGGGCATGTTGTAGCCCAGATTAAAATGGGCATAAAAAAATAAATAGAATTGAAAATAAATAGTCTGTTAAGTCAAAATATTTAAAGGGGTCACACGAAGTTGAAAAAAAAAATATATTTGTTTGTATTTGGTGTGTAGTGAAATGTGTTTATGCGGTTTAAGTTAAAAAACAAAACATTTTCCACGTACTGTACATTATTGTTCCACCGCTATGCCCCGCCTTTCTGAAACGCTTCGATTTTTACAAAGCTCATCGGTCTGAAAAGCGAGGTGTGCTCTGATTGGCCAGCTATCCAGTTCTTTGTGATTGGCTGAATACCTCAAGCATGTGACAGAAACGAAATTTGAATCATCACTGGCAAATCCTTTAAATACGTAAACGTACTTACAGACTTGTGTTGTCAAAAGACCGGGTACTTTGGTACCAAGTCGGTACTAAAAAAAATTTAAATGTCAGGGTACCAGGTTTCTTTAAGTACCGGTGGTATCGAGTACCCGGTCAACCCGGTTCTGGACGCATACAGCGCTATGATTTCCACGAAGCAGAAAACGCGGACGGAATCTCAAAATCCAGTCATGAAAATGAAACTTACATTTTAATATGGACAGTCACGGAATTTGTCAAAGTTAGCATAAATTAATCAAATCAAATATCCACATGGACCAGTATTTGTAAATGTTAAGCAGCAAAAGTTGGTTGAAATACGAATCCTGCATGTTCTGCGCGTTTCTGTGTGAATGAATGAATGGCAAGAGACGTGCAGGTTTGTTTACTACATAGACTGAAGCGCGAGACGCTTGCAATAATTTCAGCATCTGCCGTCTCAATGAGGACATAAATAAATAAACAACACCAGAACTGTTCTGAGTCACTTCACAAGCATTTTACCGTTTAATTTGAGTAAAACCAGTCTCAATTTAAAGGTATTCATGGTAATCCGTCAAAATAAAAGTTCATTTTTACATAAAGTGCTAGAAATACTACTATCGTTTAGTAGAATGTATGCAATACTGCTACTAGTGTTGAACAAATTTGTAAACTTTATTTTTTAAAGAAAGAAAATCACAAAATATTTCTTCTATGTTTTAATTTTAATAGCAAATCCCCTTTAACACAAAATAAAATGTGTTTAAATTTAATTAATTAAAAGATAAATTAAATTTGAATGAAACTTGTTTACCACTTTTCATAATTATATTATTTGTAGAAAAACTTTAAAAACAATTGTAAATAAGTATAAAGAATGGCTTTGGTTTTTGATTTTTAGTGATAAGAAGTGTGTTTTTTTTTTATTAGCGTATTTTTGTGTTTTGCTTTGGTACCGAAATTGGTACCGAGAACCATGGATTTTCACTTGTATCGGTACCGAATACTGAAATTTTGGTACCGTGACAGCACTATTACAGACTGCGAGTCAAAACAGATGGCATTGTAGGCTACTCTCCCTGATTCAGGAAACAGTCCTCATCCTCCGTAAAATGCATTGCACATACGAATATTTGGCTTCAACTGCTCTGGAACAGTGTTTTAAATAGGGGTGTTCTGCTCTAATTATTCGATAAATAAAAATGATATTCGAATTTTGCATGAAAAAAAAAAAACAAGTTCACAATAAAACCTAATTTGGTCACTTTCTGTGATTCTCCACGGCATATTTAAAGATGTATGCAAGCAAAAAATAATTAATTAATGAATAAGGGGCCGTTCACATATCGCGCCTAAAAACGCGTGGAAAACGCTAGGCGCGCCGCTTTCTCCTTCTTTCCAAAGCGCTCGGGCAGAAGCGCTCCTGAGGCGTCTGCCGTTGCTAAGCAACAGTGACCGGCTCTCTCCATGATGACGCGGAAATTTCAGCAAAGGATAAATGGATTTGCAGCACAAAAAAAAAAAATCGCTTGCAGTAGCTCTGCTACTATATTTATGATCAGCTGTTCCTTCATCTTGGCTGAGGTTTCAACATTGTTACGGTAAAGAATGAAGCTGAATGTATAGTTCTTGTCACATGACCTGGGGTGCGCTTGCGGCATTCTGAAAAGTTGAGATGTTTTTAACTCGATGCGGTGCGGACGCGCCTGGAAAAAACGGGCGCGTCGCACCACGTGCGTATCGCGACGCTTCCATTATGAGCACGCATACCGTGCGCCTACATTGGAAATAACGAACTTGAGCGCGCAAAAGACGCGATATGTGAACGGCCCCTAAAAGAACTGCAGTCTTCTACAGTACTTCAAATATGCCGTGGAGAATCACAGAAAGTGACCGAATTCAAGAACATTGTTGAGGCATCTCTCAAGCAACAAACAAACACCGCTAACTTGGAGAATGCAGTGAAAACTCCTCTTCTCGTGTCTGCCCTAGACCCTCGGCACAAACATCTCAGGTTTGTGAGAAGTATCAACATGAGAGAAGTAAGAAAAAAAACCTTTTTTGAACATTATCAGATCATTTCCCTTGATGTGAGTGGTGCGGATGCAGCCGCCATCATCAATGCTGAAGAGGATGCAATGCCCACTCATCGGAAAAGGCTGAGTCAGTTCTTCAGCGATGATTACAGAGAGTCCAGCCAAAACGAGTGGGAACAGTTCTTGCTGGAGCCATGTATTCCACCAGATGAGGATCCCATTCAGTGTTGAAACGAAAACACGAAGCGCTTCACAAAACTTATTCGCTTAGCGCACCGTTATTTGTGAGTACCGTCAACGTCTGTGCGTCAGAGCGCGTTTTCTCCACGGTCGGCCTTATTGTTAACAGACTAAGGAGCCGACTTTCCCCCGATCATGTTTACATGCCCGTATTTCTTAACAAGAACATGTAAAACAATAGGAAAAAAAAAGCAAAAAAGATTTGCTGACAGTTTAAAAGTTTCAAAGTTAAGTGTAGGCTAAGTTCTACAATAGCCTAATCGCTGCAGGCTGCTTTACGTTTTTTCTTTGTTCACTTTTTTTTCACTTTTTATTTTGCTTTTAATCTGTACTTTTGTTTGTTTGCACGCATTGTTAAAGGTTTTCAGCTACAAAACACGATGTGTAATGTTCAAGCTTACCGTGTGTAAGCTTGTTCAAAAAGACGACTGAAACAATAAATGTTGCTGAAAAATAACGTCTGTCTCATTAAACTTAATTTAAATAAACGAATAAACGAATATTCGAATATTCGTTTTTTGTGATCTCAAATATTCGAATGTGATATTTGTGGAAAACGCCCATCCCTAGTTTTAAATACAACTTAACCACTGACTTCTAGTGGTTTCCTCTTTTGGAAGACCAAACTAAGTAGTTTCGCTTTCACAACAAAACAGCGCTTCCATGACATGGGGGAAGCAACAGCGAGAATAAAAATGACTTCTTTCTTTGTTTGAACATTTGGGTGGTGTTATGCAAATCTTCCCACACAGTGATGTAGACATGTGGGGCGTGTTTTAATGAGGCATTTTAGGAGAGCATGGACGAGTCTTAACTTTTATAAAGAATATCTCTTTGGGTTTGAGACTTTAGTCTTTACAACTTTAGGTATCTTATCTGTTCACGAACAGCTTGTAACACTCCAAAGAGAAACAATATATATTACATTTATCGTAAAATATGAATAAATGTCATTCCCAGCGCTTCATGTGAGTGGGTGGATGCTAAAGAGCATGCAATTTAATTGTTTCTCTAATTTGTGGCGATTTCTTTGCAGAATCATGGGTGATGTCATTTTTACCAGGAGTTCCACTTTTAAACTATTATTTACGAAATAATCTGAAATAATGCAGGCTGATGGTTTCAACAAAAGCATATACCACCAATTAACACCCTTGGAGCTCACAGCAGGTCTGTCCTTAAAGGTTTAGGTAAATTAATGTCAAAAACTATCTCTCATGGAAAAAAATGACCACCATTATTACTTCCTAAAACCTGAATGTTGCACTCTAAATACGAGCCATCGACATTTTAGATTTATTTTCCCATTAGAAATTACTGTCTATTTTTAATATACCTGCTAGAAGTAGTTAACCCTTAGAAGTGTGCTAGCCAACAGACATGGATTAAAAGCCACAACACAATTCTGATTCCATGAGGTCCTTAAATAAGACCTGGAGACATGTGTCCTGCCATGAAAGCTTTCGCCCATTTCTTTGAATGACACGCCAGTGCGCATGCGCAAACTTAAAGCGACTATTAAAAGACACCCAACTACAACTGACAGATAATCCTTCCGTTAGCTACATCAAGAGAAATGTGGCTAGTTAAGATATTACTGGCTCTAATGGCAGCGATAAGCGTCTCCATGAAAACTCAACACCAAACAACACAGCGCATTTTTATTTTCCATTGTGAGGTGGATTTTTACACCAGCAGGTCTACAATAAAGCTCATACCTTTACAAGATAACAGTGGGTTAGGACAAGGAGCAAAGTCCTTATTGAATGACTGTCCCTCACCGAGATGACTGCATGAAAGTCGGGATTTAAAGTAGGTCGAGATGTTTAATAAGGACCTGACTGTCACTTCAGTGTCACCACATGTGACTGACCAACTAACCAGCAGCAGAACACACCGTGTGCTGGAGAGCCAAGACAAGCATGTTTCTCAACCTGACAGCGAAAGGAGATGAACATATCACCGCAAGAAAACTACAACGCGAGGGGTCAGCTTTATCTGTATCACCATCTTAGCATTATCTTTAAAGAGAGAGGCGTGGATTGATCGGACATCATCAAACCCGCATACAAAGCAGCACATCTCCACTCGTGTGTTCTCGGTCTACCGACGGCCTGGGTCTCGGGTCTGTATCGTTGAGGTCCAGTTAAAAGGCTGGTTGTGTTCTGGGGGCATGGCATGGAGAGGATCAGCGGTGCAGACAGTGCTAGGCCCCGTGTGATCCGCTCCATCCACTCACGGTTCACTTCACTGCCTCGGTCTGGATATACAGCGGGATAAAGCCGCCGCTTCACGTACCTGCGGTGGTGTCCTCGCTATTACTGTTATTGTCGGGGTGTAAAGGCGTTCCTGAAGTGGACGCGCTGTGGACTGCGGCTCCGGCCCGGTTGTAGGCGGCACGTCGACTTGTTTCGCTTTGGCAGGGTCAGGTCAGTGTGGGCTGAAGAAGCGCTCAGAGAGAGAGAGAAAGAGAGAGAGAGAGAGAGGAAGACGGAACTCTGACGCGAAGACCGGGGATGACGAGCCGCGGAACTCTCGCGAGAAGTGAAGCGTGGGATTTAGAAGCTCAGAAGAACAGCACGGCGCTTTATGAGTTGTTTTTACACACTATTTACACTATTTACACACTATACCCTGTAAAGACTGAGATATTAAATATCAGTTAATTCAAAATGTATGAATTAATTGGATCTTTAGACAAAATATAAAAGAGAAGAGAAAATTATATGACATTTTTATAGCTTGTAATGTAAATCAATGAGATTTTATGACAGTATTAACTACTGAAATAAAATGCATGGAAGTATCATTTATGAATACTAAAATGCAACTGAAAACTTCTTCCCAATAATATGTCTTAGTAAGAAAATTATGATAAAAGATCATTTATTATTATTGTACTAATAGTAAAAGTAATTTGGGGGGGATGCATTGTCTGAGAGATCTACAAATAAACGTTCCTCATATATTACATTTTAACCTGATAAAAGTCATTAATAATTCATTAAAAATAATTAAAGTAAACCTAAGTTGCTTCAGTCCAGTAAATGTTCATATTGACCTATTAATAACAGTATAAAGGTCATTATTTTAACTTCATAAAAATAGTTTACTTGACTTCAGACCTTGAGTTCGTCTCTCCGCTTGTCTGTGAGTGTTCCAGATTAGATACGAGGTAAATAAAATGCATAGAAATATTATTCCTGAATACTAAAATGCAACTGAATAATAAAATGCGATACTTCTTCCCAATACTGTCTTAGTAAGAAGATTATACAAAATATATTTTATTATTATTACTATTGTACTAGTAATTTGGGGCATACATTGCTGAGAGATGTACAAATAAACGTTCCTCATATATTACATTTTAACCTGATAAATATAATTCATAAGATAAAGTTAAGTTGCTTCAGTCTAGTAAATGTTCATATTGCACTATTGATAACACTATAAAGGTCATTATTTTGTTAACTTTATAAAAATCACTACAGATTTCACAGAATAAAGAAGCATGCACCAAAACCTGAATGTGGACGTTTTTATTATTATACTAAAAGGCCTTTTACTAGATAAAAAAAGTATGAACTATCAGCCAGATGAAAGAAGGCATGTAGTAGATTAGATTATGTTGGTAATTTAGAGGCCTCAGAAATCCACCCATCAAAGAAGGCTTAAGTGCAGATATGAATCTACTCTAAAAATAAAAGAGTCTCACTGGCCTAGCAAGACTGACAGCTGCTAGTATTACTGATACTGACAGAACACATTCTGACTCAAGCAAGATATAACACATGATTCGAACTTAGTAGTAAAAGTTGGGATGTGTTCTTGACTTCAGACCTTGAGTTTGTATGTCTCAGCTTGTCTGCGAGTCTTCCAGATAGACTGCGTTAGACATGAAGGATTATTGATGACTCTTTCTGCAGGCTACATTTACTGCTTCAAGCAGCAGTCTGTATAAGAGAGTCATAGAATCATTGACTCATAAAACCTTAATCCATGAATGAAACAAATTGAGTCAGTGTCAGTTCTAAACAAATGATTTGTGTGATTGATTCACCGCTTCTCTCATAACTTTGTTGTTCTTAAATTAATCAGTGTTCTTAACCAGTTGGTTGGGTGACATGATTCAATGAAATGTTGTTGTTCCTAATATCAGCACATCTGTGATTACCTGCAGCCAAGTCATTGATCTGGCAATATTTGGAACATCAGCACTCTTTCTTATTTGTATGCGGTTTCTTATACAATCCACAAATAAAAAACAACTCAAAATCTTGTAGACTAATACAAGTGCAGCAGCCGGCTGATTGTGAGACATTGGTGCAATGAATGAACCACAATGAAACTTACCATCCCATATGTTTATTTAAATAACAGTTTATAACACCTCAAAAGTAGAACACATGCACCTCATATGGTTTTGGTCTCACTTAAGACTAAACAAACAATAAATGATGATCTGTGAAAATAAGTTGCTTTTATAAATAAATAAACACTTAGATTTATGTATGGTCTGGTGTATCTCCCTGGCTTTGTTCAACAAGTGTATTTTGTCAGTTTTTCTCAAACAGGTGAAATCCATCCCTTATATTCCAGCCCCACCATCCCATTCCCTATTCCTCATTTTCTACCGACTCTGTAGCACTTTGAAGTTCAGCCTCATACTGTCTCTTCAACCCCTTCAGGTATTGGCGTAGGCTCTCTGGATCCAGCCGTGAGTTACGGGCCGTCTGCAGCAGTCTGGTGGCTAGACGATAGACTGCCCTCTGTTTGACCGTGTCAGGATCACTGTAATGCTTGGCCTTTGGACAACACAATGAAGACACAGGGTCAAAAACCTTCTAGGTTGTCTGTATCTGATTTTTCTCCTGTACCTCTACAATATATTATTCACTAGTCATTAACATCCAAGAAGAAACATACCCACAGCTTTTGGTTGATTTTAGCTGCGACAGTTTTGGCTTCCTCAGTAATGTCTGACGGGAAATTGGTCATCTCCGCTGCTCTTATACCTAACCAAACAGCTTCACTTGTTATACACATTAAACAAAAGCACTGTAGTTTAGAAAAACTTGAAATCATCTTAACCCCACCATAGTTGCGCTCATCTGATTGGCCTCGACTGAGCTGGTATGTGTAGATGACCCTGTCTCTGCCGTCTTCAGTGCGGACGTGCTGAACCTGCATGTGCTGGTTCTCCACATTGGGGTAAAGGGTTTGCAGCTGGCAGAGCTCGAGGAAGTGTGTGGCAAAGAGTGTGAAGGCCTACAGCACAGAGTTTGGTTAGCTTCTTATAAAAATACTGGTAGTACGGATATTACAATAGCATATCAATTATGTTTGTTTTTTATATCTCTCGTTATTTTATCATACATATACAGGTCCTTCTCAAAAAATTAGCATATTGTGATAAAGTTCATTATTTTCCATAATGTAATGATAAAAATTAAACTTTCATATATTTTAGATTCATTGCACACCAACTGAAATATTTCAGGTCTTTTATTGTTTTAATACTGATGATTTTGGCATACAGCTCATGAAAACCCAAAATTCCTATCTCAAAAAATTAGCATATTTCATCCGACCAATAAAAGAAAAGTGTTTTTAATACAAAAAAAGGCAACCTTCAAATAATTATGTTCAGTTATGCACTCAATACTTGGTCGGGAATCCTTTTGCATAAATGACTGCTTCAATGCGGCGTGGCATGGAGGCAATCAGCCTGTGGCACTGCTGAGGTGTTATGGAGGCCCAGGATGCTTCGATAGCGGCCTTAAGCTCATCCAGAGTGTTGGGTCTTGCGTCTCTCAACTTTCTCTTCACAATATCCCACAGATTCTCTATGGGGTTCAGGTCAGGAGAGTTGGCAGGTCAATTGAGCACAGTAATACCATGGTCAGTAAACCATTTACCAGTGGTTTTGGCACTGTGAGCAGGTGCCAGGTCGTGCTGAAAAACGAAATCTTCATCTCCATAAAGCTTTTCAGCAGATGGAAGCATGAAGTGCTCCAAAATCTCCTGATAACTAGCTGCATTGACCCTGCCGTTGATAAAACACAGTGGACCAACACCAGCAGCTGACATGGCACCCCAGACCATCACTGACTGTGGGTACTTGACACTGGACTTCAGGTATTTTGGCATTTCCTTCTCCCCAGTCTTCCTCCAGACTCTGGCACCTTGATTTCCGAATTACATGCAAAATTTGTCCAAAAGTCCAGTTCTGCTTCTCTGTAGCCCAGGTCAGGCACTTCTGCCGCTGTTTCTGGTTCAAAAGTGGCTTGACCTGGGGAATGCGGCACCTGTAGCCCATTTCCTGCACACGCCTGTGCACGGTGGCTCTGGATGTTTCTACTCCAGACTCAGTCCACCGCTTCCGCAGGTCCCCCAAGGTCTGGAATCAGTCCTTCTCCACAATCTTCCTCAGGGTCCGGTCACTTCTTCTCGTTGTGTAGCGTTTTTTGCCACACTTTTTCCTTCCCACAGACTTCCCACTGAGGTGCCTTGATACAGCACTCTGGGAACAGCCTGTTCGTTCAGAAATTTCTTTCTGTGTCTTACCCTCTCGCTTGAGGGTGTCAATGATGGCCTTCTGGTCAGCAGTCTTACCCATGATTGCGGTTTTGAGTAATGATTTTGAGCTGGGAGTTTTTAAAAGCCTCAGGAATCTTTTGCAGGTGTTTAGAGTTAATTAGTTGATTCAGATGATTAGGTTAATAGCTTGTTTAGAGAACCTTTTCATGATATGCTAATTTTTTGAGATAGGAATTTGGGGTTTTCATGAGCTGTATGCCAAAATCATCAGTATTAAAACAATAAAAGACCTGAAATATTTCAGTTGGTGTGCAATGAATCTAAAATATATGAAAGTTAAATTGTTATCATTACATTATGGAAAATAATGAACTTTATCACAATATGCTAATTTTTTTAGAAGGACCTGTACTCTTGATGAAGTAAATACAGCACCTTAAGATTGATGAGGAATTCACAGACACTGTGGCAGATGCCAATGCCTTCCTCGGGACTGGTGCCTCGCCCCAGCTCATCAATAATGATGAGTGACTTGGCGCTTGCATTGTGGATGATGTAAGAAACCTAGGAGTACAGTTGAGCATTTCAATGAGAAAATACTGTTTTTTGATTGAGTACTTGATCTATCTGTATTTATCTCTATTTGAGGGCTGTCTGAAAAGTATCCAACTATGTAATATGAAAAATAAATACATTTATAGAAGATACAAGAAACACTGTACACAGGACAGTGACGCCTCAGTCCCATTCAAAGGTGTGATTTTAGTTTTGGGAAAAGCCAGGAGGGCACCTAGGGGGATGAGTCACCTGGGTAATTAGATGTTTCCCCAAAAAACTATGCATGAGATGGGACAGATAGGCAGATACATTGTTGTCATGAAGCCACTAATCACCAATTGTCCAAAGCTGCAGCCATTTTTGTCAGTTTGCAGTTCTCATATATTTTATATTACATGGTAGGATGCTTTCCGGACAGCCCTTGTATATGCTATTTATTGAGACATACTGAGACAATGTGTACACAAAATATACATGTGTAAATACAAATTTTAAGACACCGACACTACATTTTCAGGTTTCATTAATCAAATATACAAAAAAAAAAAAACTTTTCTCCCACAGGGTCTAAAACGGACCTCTTTCATCTCAACCATAAATGTGGAGGAGTTGGTCTCAAAGTCATCGTCTACTCCTATTCTGGTGAACATCTGATCTGCAATTCGAACAGAGGCATATTCCGCTGGCAGAAAGGACCCTGGGACAAAGAAGACTTTTTAAATAAGTTTGTCATGATCCCACAGAACTAGAAGACACAGCTGGTGCTAAACCATGCACAAAGACGAGCATATATTTATATATATATATATATATATATATATATATATATATTTATATAAAAGCAACTCTGTGTACCTATCTGAGCCATTATCTGGCAGAGGGCCACCTGTTTAAGGTAGGTGGACTTGCCACTCATGTTGGGGCCTGTTATGATCACAAAATTGCTTCCCTCAGAGATGTAGATGTCGTTAGAGATTTGTTGTTGCCCAGAAATGCGTTCCAGGATTGGGTGGCGACCCTGCTTTATTGCCAACGTATCAGTGAATTCAGGACGCACTGTAGGAAACAAATCATTTTATTTGTTTACACTTTTAGGTTACTACAGGGAACTTC
Source organism: Carassius carassius (assembly GCF_963082965.1). NCBI lineage: Eukaryota > Metazoa > Chordata > Actinopteri > Cypriniformes > Cyprinidae > Carassius > Carassius carassius. The sequence goes on from NC_081786.1 coordinate 22,283,657, forward strand.
AGGCATTAAAGGTTTAGTTCACCCAAAAAAGAAAATTAGCCCATAAATTACTCACCTTGAAGTCATTCTAGGTGTATAATAATAATAATAATACATTTTATTTGTAATGCGCTTTTCTTAGACCCAAAGCGCTACAGTAATAAAGTAATAAATAAAGTAAAACAAAACACCAAAAGCAATACAACAATTCATTATAGAAAGAAAGTCTTGAATAAATGTGACTTAATCAACTTTTTAAAATCATCCAACATTGGTGCATTTCTGACGTGCAGAGGAAGTACATTCCATAGCTTAGGGGCTTTATATGAAAAGGCTCTTTCCCCCATGGTCTTTAGCTTGCATGATGGCTGGTTAAGTGAAAGAGAGTTAGTAGAGCGAAGAGAGCGTGATGGAATATAAGGGCTGATGAGTTCACAAAGATACTCAGGTGCAGTCCCATGAAGTGCCTTGTATGTTAAAGTAAGAATTTTAAAATCAATTCTCGCATTTACGGGAAGCCAGTGTAATTGTGAAAGAACCGGTGTAATGTGTTCACGAGGAGTATATGACTTTCTTCTTTCATACAAAAAATACCCATATTCAAAACATATTAATCACTTTAATCTAGCTTTCGCTCACTGTTGTAAAACAGAAGCAGTTCTGGGGGAAGGATGTATGAGGTCAGCGATGCGCCGGTGAGTCTCGTGAAAACCAACGTTTGTTAACAGGAGCAAAGGAAGCAAAGTTTCCTTTAGCAAAGGAAAACTAGTCTCCTCTTGGTTTATATCGAAATCCTCCGAAATTCTTCTTTCCAATTCCTCGTTTTGTACTGATTAGAGACCATTGTTTTATTTTGACCTCTCCTCTGTGTTTCTGCGTGCATCACTTCGGAGCGGCACAAGTGCTATCAATAGCTAAAAGCAGGAAAAAATGTATTTGCTCACATAAATGTAATAACATATATTATGCTTATCTGGTTCTTAAAGATTACCGTAATCTGAGACAGTGCAAGCGTGAGCCAAAGAAAGCAGCATGTCCAGCATTGACACAGCATCGGACAGTTTGTACAGGCAGTGGATGTGTTCACAGACATCACTCAGTAACCTCGACACCACCCTGCAGTTTACGGAAATACCATCTATGATCAAAATGCTGCATCTTTTTCTCATCAAGTCAAACTTATTTTGATCTGCTATATACTCACACATAAGACATGTGGAAAATGTCTTTCAAAGCCTCCTCACTGTGGTCATTCATTTTCATGAGGTCTACAGTGGTGAACCCATAGTTGTTCTTATGTTTGGTCACCTATAGTGTTTAGAATCAAACCACTAGCAAACACTTGATACCAAAAATTTAATAATAAATAACACTTTAATAATAATAAACATCTGGCTTACATGAACATATATGATGCATTTAATATACGTTACATTTAACACACTTATGAAGACGTTCAGTAAAGTTTTAAAAGGTCATTTCTATCACTGACTTTGATGAACTCCTCTGGTAACTTCCCCCCAGGTAAGACCCCACCCTCCAGCTTCATTTGAATAAAGAAGCCACGTGTGTTGCTGAAACTTGTCCGGAGGGGTAGGCTGTACTTCTCTCCAAGCTGAGCCACCAATCCTGATCAGCAATAGCACAACACATCAATAATGCTGACGTTCATGACAAAACATATAAATAGGATGGAATGTGGAAAGATCCGATTATTAAGTGACTGTGGCATGTCATTTAAACATACAGTATACACATGTTTGAACACATTTACAATGCCTTTTTTGTTAAATTATGCCAAACTTTTTGTTAAATTATGAAATTTAATGAACATTATAAATGAATCTCAGGAAAAAAATGTTATAATAAAAATGTTTTTAATCCCTGTAATGGTAAGGGATCATATATTGTGGTGGTGTGGTTAGGGCATATGAACTGGTGATTCACAATTCACACTCTACTGAAGTTAAAGCTGAAGTTCATAACTTTTGTTTGGTTAAAATTATCAAAAATTATTATTTGAGCAAGTACATAACCAGCCAGTGTGCTTAACTATTGCGGTACTGTAGCCCGATTCACAATAGTAAGATGATAATAATAATAATAATAATGATGTTTCTAACTTGAGTGGTACAGGTAGGTTTTCATGCTCGAATCTGCTGCGTCATTACGTCACGTCTGTAAACATAAAGAAGTAGTGCTGGCTACTAGGCCATAGCATGCGACTGAGGATCCTGCAGGTGGCCGATCATTTATATCCTTTTCTGACAGCAAGCTGGAATAATTAAATGTATCATTTTGATGGTGGATTGTAATCCAGAAAGGATTATGTGTTTATGAAAGACATGTGAATGAAATTAAGTTATATTACAGTTTTAAATGTGCTTCTGATTACAGATAGTTTTGGATTACACAAGATCTGTATTTTAAAGAAAACCAGTTCGAAGGGAGCATAATTTGCTTTTTGGGTTAAAAGAATTTCTTAATATTAAATTAGAGTGGTGTGACAATTAGAGATTAGACTTTACAGAAATTTAAATCTACTCGCTTATACACACACTATACTCATAGTCAGGCAATGCTGATGTTGTTAACATTAACAATTTGAGAATAAAGAATAACAATAGGGCTGTCACAATAACAAATTTTGCTGGACGATAAATTGTCCAAGAAATTATTGCGATAAACGATAATATTGTCATTCTAAGACCAGTTTCAACTAATATAATGATAATGGATTCAGAGCAAGAAATACCAACATGTTGACTTTGTGTGGCTTAAAATTAATAAATTTTGTATATTATATTATGTTTATATGCCAGTTAGGGATGCTCATATTGACCGTTTAACCGTTAACCGTGTGTGTGTGTGAAATCACTGGGGGTGTTAACACACGTAACAGGCCTACAGACATATTTAGCTGAGCAAGCCAAATGAAGCGAGCGAAAAGTAGGCCCATTTCTCAAGGGCAACGAAGTTACTTGCAAAATATGCTACGCGGTATTAAAATAAAGCAGTAGTGCAAGTACAATACAATATCACTTGCGACGCAAACATCCACAAGCAAATGAAAGGCGCTTCACAAAGCTGGTCACTAGCGAGACGTTATCTCTTTATTCCTGGGATATCTGTGCCAACGGAGGAGGTGTTTTCTACCGCGGGCCGTCCACAGGCTGCGCTCCAGACTAACCCCAAATCGTGACATGTTACATTTTTTAAATAAAAATTTAAAAAAGAAATGATCACGGCTGAAAAAATTACCGAGCTCTTTTTTTAAAACGTGCGATTAATTGATTTATCAACTATCGCGACAGGCCTAAATAACAATAATAATAATTTGCATGATTTGATGTCATATGAGCTAATTTTGATTTAAATTTAGATTAAATCACCATTGGTAGTTCTATTTATTGTAATGCTTTTTTCCACTCAGTTGTTTAGAACAAACGTGACTTGTTCCTTATTTGTTCACATGACAATATCCGGTGAAAATGCTTATTTGGGTCATATATTCCAAGACGTAGGCTAGAATCTGTGAGTGCAAAGTTCAATATCCACACCAGTGTAGTGACTGACTGCCACACATCACATACTCCTCAAAACATAAGATTAATCTGCACAACCCACACAAGGAAGATAATTCCGCAAACAGCTGCAATTGCAGGTTTTCAAACAGAGATGGCGACAAAGAGGCAAAACTTACAGACTGCAGCTTTAAGAAAACTCACCTGCTATGTCATCTACCACTTCTGTGTAGGCTCGCCTCGCAATATCCAAAAATTCACTGACATTGGGTCGCACAGCATAGCACTTCTGTGTGCGCATGGTCAAGCTGCCTTTCATGTAGCTGGTGTCATCATTAATCAGTGATTTGATTTGATCCAGAATGCTGTTGAACCTAAACCAACACAAATGAGAAAAACATTAAAAATGAAATAGTAGTTTCTATTGGGCTGCATTCTAGAACTCTAATTAAACCTTCAAATGCATATATAAAATGCTGATTGATCTCGATACACATGTGGGGCTCACAGAACCTCCTCTATGCTATTGCTTTATACACAACACATTATCTACTCTTATGAAAGGACAGGCTCATATTAAATGTTAAACAAATATGGCCAGTTCAAGATATCAGCACATATGCAAATATAGTTCACTAAAATGTATTACCTGCAGTCATCAAGTGAGGTGTAATATGCTTCCAACAAGGCTGTTTTGGAATGTGACAGCATCGCCTAATCAGGGATAATATACTTAAACGTGGCATAATTACATATGCAACTGAGCATTTTAATAGGCCTTCTCAACCAAGTCAGAAAAAATACACTCAGTATACAATCATGACATTTACAGATTTACATAATTACAGGTGTTTCATTACAGGTGTTGACTTTACACTGAGTTGAAATGACTACTGCTCTTATTGATATCTTAAAGCATTATAATATAGGTCAAAATATGGGTACTGCAATTCTTTGGAAATCTGCTGAGCTTTCCACAGACACGTTTAGTACAGGCCTGAATGACTTTCTGTCTGCATAGGCACAAGTTACCTTCAATGATGGGACGAGTTCCAAAGTGTGCTTCAGCTGAATTACTTGCATTATTTTTGCTTCAGCCACTGGTATCTACAAGATTAAACCATAAAAAAGATAAACTGATAATTACAGTCACTGCTAAACTGAATCTAACAATGGTGGCTAAGTAATTTAAAAGATGAAAATCTTGAATTTACAAGACAAAAGCTCTCTTGCTGAAGGATTTGGCCTAGTATTAAACTAGACCTCCTAAAAAAGTAATGACATGTTAATTTAAACTGAATTTTAGTGAAAATGTTGTAAAATCAATTACCCACCAAATCGTTCCGAATAAGAAAGCAACATTATTTTGGTCAATACTTAAATATGTACTTGGTAAATATGCTTCTTATGCATACCGTCTCTTGCTTTGGGACCTGAATAAGAGCAGACAGCAGATCATCTATATCCAGGAAGTGTGCAATGGCTGTGAATTAAAGCACAACATCAATAAAGTCCTGCCATGGTGTGGTACCAGCCAAACATTTAGGCATCTGATTAATATTAATATATTATAATTATGTGTGCAGTTCCATGTTGTTGTGATCCAAGAGCTTCAGAGCTTTTGAAAACACCAACAAATTGCTCAATAACAAGTAAGGCCTGTTTCATACATAAACAGCAATAAGCTGTGCATTTTTTTTTAGCATTCATATGGACAGTTTACAGTATTCACTGTAACGTTTGATAACCTGTTTTTTGTGAGTTTTGTTATTTGTTATGGTTTTCAACTCAGTACTCACAAATAATAATAAACAAATAAAAATTTGACAGAATGCAACTCTTTAGGGTTTGGGTTCTGATATGTGTAATTAAACTAATAACTGCAAGTAGATGTGGCATTCCTCCTCATGTAAATTATATTTCACCAAGTTTACAATAATATCTCCTGGTAACAATGGCTGTTACAAACGCAAATTCGCAATACAATAACCTAGAAAAAAGTTTTTACTATATAGAGGAACCATTATCCAGTAACAGTCAGTGTGAAATCACAACTTTAGTTAACTACTTATGCATGTGGTGCAGTACACACCTAAAAAAACAACACCACATATGATCACAAGCAAAAAGAGCCTCAAACAAAAGGGTTAAAAGGGGAGAAAAACTACCTGGAACAATATTCCCTAAAACTGATATATATGAAATGTAGTGTTATTACCATTCTTCAGACCAAAGAAGAGCTCCTCATTTTGCAGCAGCTCCTGTAATTGGATCAAAGAGAAGATTATTTGATTAATGACAAAACAACAGAAGGAAAAAAGCAGACAGATAACAGGTAAATCACCTGTATGGTGTCCAGGCGTGAGTTGATAGTGACCACATCCAGCAGGGGCTCAAGAATATTAGAGCGTAACCGTCGCTCCCCACCAGCAGTCTTAGTGTAGTTCAAGACCCCAAACAGAGTGTTTTTACTTCTGCATACAACAGCATATGGTTACTGACATTCAAATTATGAGTATAGTCAATGTAGTTCATAATTACAACATATGACAAAGGCACAGCTTTCTGTGCACATCTAACCACTAACACACGATAGAAATTTGTGTGCTTTTTTACTTTCCATGGTAAGTACTTAAATATGATAGTGTGTGAAACAGTGCTAACTAAGCTTGGGATAGGACATTTGTAGCTCTTTGTGGATGACAGGTGTTCGAAATCTTTGTGGAGCTTTCAGTTCAAATTCTGTAACATAAATATGTGCAGGTCAACATAAAACTGCAGAATAGTAATGTCCTCTAACCTGTGATCTCTGTGGTTAACTACTAGCTCCAGGTTGCTTGCTGATATTGCATCAATCATGGCTGTCTGCTCACTGCCGGTGAAGATCACTTTCAGTGACTTAGGAGCATATATTGAGTTCTGAACAAACTCAAAGTATTTTAGTAGGGCAGATGCAGAAGCCAGGCAGTAGTATCTACAGACAAAGATGTTTCATTTGATACGGTTTAATCAAATCTATCATACATGTATTACACAGAGTAATAACACATTACTGCATTTATAAAAACACATTCATATCAGTCATCTGAAACAGGCAAATAATTCACACTGACACAATGAAAGGTCACCCCTGAGATCATGTTTATTTTGAGATTTTTTATGAGGACATGTAGGAGGAGTTCATATACTACTACTACTAATTTGACTTGTACATCTAGAATAAAAACAAACACTTGAAAAAGAGCCTTGGGAATCCACTACTCACTTGGTCTGCACCTCCATCAGGACAGTGCAGAACTCAGGGACACAGAGCTGCTGTATGTACTCCAGGCCCTTCTTCTCATTGAAGTACTTCCTCAGAACTGCAGTGAATGTGACTGACTGCACACATAGCAAAAGCAAATATTCAGCACTCAGTGGAAAGAAACCGCTGTAATTCTGAGTTAAATCAGATGAAGGTGTGTGCACAATCTCTAACAACAGTTTTCATTTTAAGTCACCCAGCCCTGATTTATAGCCAGGATAGATGCAGTAAACTTGTACGGTACCGGGAAAGTCTCTGTGATGAGGGTGTAGAGTTTGGTTCCTTGTCCTCTCACACTAGCCGTGTCTGGCATCAGAATCTCAAGAGGCATCAGGTTATGCAGCTTGGTAATAACCTGTAATAAAATTAAGAATCATTTTGAATGTGTTAGTTTTACAAAGAGTGTCGTCCTCTACTGCCTGATACTGTCTCTGGATAAAAATATATTTTCTTCACTTTGAAAGAAAATTCAATAGCAATACAATTATTAAAAATTAAGCAATGACTTTACATAAAGACCAATAAAAATCTATTTTCTTGGTTACGATACAGTCATTTTAAAATCTTTTTTTCTGGCATGGTGCACTGTGTGAAGGACAATTGTTCTGGACAATTGCCCAGAGCAAAGCATTTTAATAAACCTTATTTTAAAACAGTCCAAACATACTATTTGTATGTTATGGGGAATCGGTGGCAGGTGACATCACATATTAACTGGCATATTTATGACATCATTGCTTCAAGTTTGCGGTCAGGTTTTGACACTTCAGATCTGTTCTGCTCTATGAACCGTCACATACTGTAATACACAACAGAATGCCCAATAAAGCTGTTCACATTTACATATTTTGTGTTGTTGTCATACATAAAACAAGTATAAATAGTGACTAAACACATTGATACGAAATGTTAACCAGGAATCACTCTCACTATAGTCCTTAAATACTGATTTATAGTCGCAACATCATCTGATAAAATTAACATACAATCGTGGCCAAACGTTTTGAGAATTACATAAATATTGGAAATTGGAAAAGTTGCTGCTTAAGTTTTTATAATAGCAATTTGCATATACTCCAGAATGTTATGAAGAGTGATCAGATGAATTGCATAGTCCTTCTTTGCCATGAAAATTAACTTCCCAAAAAAACCTTTCCACTGCATTTCATTGCTGTCATTAAAGGACCTGCTGAGATCATTTCAGTAATTGTCTTGTTAACTCAGGTGAGAATGTTGATGAGCACAAGGCTGGAGATCATTATGTCAGGCTGATTGGGTTAGAATGGCAGACTTGACATGTTAAAAGGAGGGTGATGCTTGAAATCATTGTTCTTCCAATGTTAACCATGGTGACCTGCAAAGAAACGCGTGCAGCCATCATTGCGTTGCATAAAAATGGCTTCACAGGCAAGGATATTGTGGCTACTAAGATTGCACCTAAATCAACAATTTATAGGATCATCAAGAACTTCAAGGAAAGAGGTTCAATTCTTGTAAAGAAGGCTTCAGGGCATCCAAGAAAGTCCAGCAAGCGCCAGGATGGTCTCCTAAAGAGGATTCAGCTGCGGGATCGGAGTGCCACCAGTGCAGAGCTTGCTCAGGAATGGCAGCAGGCAGGTGTGAGCCCATCTGCACGCACCGTGAGGCAAAGACTTTTGGAAGATGGCCTGGTGTCAAGAAGGGCAGCAAAGAAGCCACTTCTCTCCAAAAAAAAACATCAGGGACACATTGATCTTCTGCAGAAAGTATAGTGAATGGACTGCTGAGGACTGGGGCAAAGTCATATTCTCAGATGAAGCCCCTTTCCGATTGTTCGGGGCATCTGTAAAAAGGCTTGTCCGGAGAAGAAAAGGTGAGCGCTACCATCAGTCCTGTGTCATGCCAACAGTAAAGCATCCTGACACCATTCATGTGTGGGGTTGCTCACAATTCTGCCCAAAAACACAGCCATGAATAAAGAATGGTACCAAAACACCCTCCAACAGCAACTTCTTCCAACAATCCAACAACAGTTTGGTGAAGAACAATGCATTTTCCAGCACGATGGAGCACCGTGCCATAAGGCAAAAGTGATAACTAAGTGGCTCGGGGACCAGAATGTTGAAATTTTGGGTCAATGGCCTGGAAACTCCCCAGATCTTAATCCCATTGAGAACTTGTGGTCAATCCTCAAGAGGCGGGTGGACAAACAAAAACCCACTAATTCTGACAAACTCCAAGAAGTGATTATGAAAGATTGGGTTGCTATCAGTCAGGATTTGGCCCAGAAGTTGATTGAGAGCATGCCCAGTCGAATTGCAGAGGTCCTGAAAAAGAAGGGCCAACACTGCAAATACTGACTCTGCATAAATGTCATGTAATTGTCGATAAAAGCCTTTGAAACGTATGAAGTGCTTGTAATTATATTTCAGTACATCACAGAAACAACTGAAACAAAGATCTAAAAGCAGTTTAGCAGCAAACTTTTTGAAAACTAATATTTATGTAATTCTCAAAACTTTTGGCCACGACTGTACACCCAGACTAAAAAGTGACTATATGCAGTGGTTTTGGCTAATTTACTGTTTTGTCTCATTCAGCACACTTGCCTGCATCTAAATAACAAACTATGATCATATTAACAGACTAATTATTTTCATATATAAAAATCCAAATAGTCAGTTAGCGACAGGTGCTCAGAAATGCTGTTTTGTACTCATTTACTGATGAGTCTGCTGCGGTACGGCCAGCTGAATGCGCTGCTTCTCTGCCGCTCATGAGTTGACTGAGGTTTTTTTCTTAAAAGTCATTATGGTTGTCAGTATGTACCTTTTATGAGAAAAAAAGCAGCTACATGGGTCTAAAAGTTGCTAAATATAGTGCTACTGTCACGCTCTTGTGTGTGAGGAGCGGGAGCTGATGGCAGGGGGGCAGTGGGTATTTGTGACGGTCGATATGTCGATAAATCAACATATGGGAAACACTGTAACACTGTTTAGTATAGTGAAAAATTTATAAACACAGTTTTGTTGTTTTAAACTCAATTAAACATTATTGTCAAAATTTTTAACAGGTTTCTTCTTTAGCATACCCGTGATCCTACAAAAGACAAGCGGTTTGAAGAATTGATGGATTTTTACCTTGGCATAAGTTCCAGTGTCTGCAAACTGTGAGAGAACCAGCTCTGGGCATCTCACATTGATACTGGCCATGCCAATCTCCCCCCGAGCTAAACCACGTCCCTCCACCACAGCCACGATCACAGAGGCCGCATGAGATGCAGACGCAGATGAAGACGTTGTCACTATGTTAAAAGAGTTGTACAAGGAGTTATCAGATTTAAGATTTAATCAGGACTACAGAAAGAGGGTGAGTTAGCTGTATACTGTTGAGGTCTCTCTGAGGGGTTCGTCCATGCAGTGAGAGTGCAGGCGTGGCCCTCAGATGTGGAGTGCTGGAGCTCCAGGAGTGGACAGATGAACCCACAGAAGAGCTGATCCTGTCTGCTCTTCCACTGATGTTTATCAGGCGCTGAGCTAAGGAGAAAGCACAGGACTAGTCCATTGACATGGGTTTTTTACCCATATATCCTGTGTTTCCTACTGGATTTTGTGAGGAAATGTCTTCCAAAAGAAAATACTGTACATTTGAACAAAAATTTTACAAAAGTAAAATGAATCAATCTGGTTTTGAAAGCAAAATTAAGAAATTATTTTTCAGTCAATACAAATAAGATTTATTCTGTTCAGTTTGGTTACTGAAAAGGGGTTGGACCTTTTTTGGTAACCAAATAGAAAAAGAATAAAAATGATTTGCAAAGTCCCTGGACTCAAACATCTTTTTAGTTATTGTGAAGAGTGAGTCTGGGCCAGAGGTGGAAAGTAACGAATTACATTTACAGGTGCATCTCAATAAATTACAAGGTTGAGCAAAAGTTCATTTATTTTAGTAATTCAACTCAAATTGTGAAATTGATGTTCACAAATTGCTTAAATTAATATGTTTGCTGAATAATACTCACTCTAATTAGAAAAATTAAACAAACAGGAAAATGTTTATTATCTTTTGATAAAGCTGCTGTTAGAAAACTTTTGTTAAAGAACCAAATCAGGTTTAGTTATCATGCTAAGTTTATTTTGATCTAGATTTCACCCATTTATTTCATGTGTTATAGTGTTCAGTTTCTCTGTCACCTCCGGTCGGTGTGGTGTCTGTGAACACAGCTGTCAGAGCAGCAGTATCAGTCGCAGTGCTTGATCCTGGACACACACGGTTCCTGACATCATCCGATCTGTGTGAAGTCAGCAGGCCAGAAGACGACGGAGGATCCTGTGGTCTACAGGTTACATGGCTGTAGCCGATCAGGTTGTGTGGGGTTAAAGTGCTGCTGCTCGGCCCGGCCTCAGAGCTCGAACCCGGGGTCACCTCTTCAGTGCTGCTACAAAACATCGGTCTGCTTTCACAGAGCTTCAAAAAACAACAAGAGAAACCCTTCAATAAGTACTGTGAAAATAAACCAAATGTGCTAAAGGAATAGTAAATTACTACTGCTTAATATTTCTCCAAATAATAAATTCCTAAGCATAAACTTATAACAACACCAAAAAAAGGTGCAAGACATTATACAGTATATATATATATATATATATATATATATATATATATATATATATATATATATATATATATATAACTTACAGTATAATACACGTTTTTCACAACATATACATTTTTCACTGAGGTACATAATTTAGGCATTTAACTTCTATTTTACAGATTAATCTAAAATATCTTAAAATCCCGAAATATCATTATCATGCTCCTAAAATACTAATGTAGTCGAGTTAGAGCTGAAATTATTAGTTTCCAGTCAATACTGGCTTTTGTGCCATCTAGTGATGTAGATAAGTTACTGTAGCACATAAACATTATGACAGCAAATTCGACTCCTTTACGTCAAAATATACTTTGTTTACTTTATATTTGAAGGGTAAGAACATGTATATTTATTTATAGTATTTTTAGGAGCACGTTAAAGTCAAAGCCTTGAAGCGGATTTTTTCTCTTTTTTTTACCTGGTCAACATTTACCTCGAATAAACTCCTCTTTTGGAACACTTCTATTTGTGTTCAGTAGTACATTTGATTATTTAACCATTCATAAAACATTTAAATGTTTTATATACACTGGTAAAAAAGAACATTTACTCACCACAGAAACGATCAAAACCTTGACACAAAATAAACAGTCGACTCTGGCGTTTGATTTTCGCGCCAATATCAGCGTGGTAATATCAGCTCGCGCGGTAAAACTGGTAACGTAACTACATATTATGATCGTTGTTCTTTCTTTCCCTCTTTTTTTTTTTTACACAATATTTAAACATGATCAATAAACCATAAGACAATAGGAGTAAAATGTCGCTCTAAAATAGTATTTTAAAATATAGTAGGCTATGCTAGTCAATACAGTTTAAGGTATTACAAAAAAAAAAAAGTTTATACATTGCATTGTTGTTATTTTACATGTTGTGTCATCCAAATGTAGAAAGCAGAGTTCACGCGATCCTGTCCCTGATTAGGTTGGATACATGTCTAGAAGGAACACCAATTATTAACAGTACACTTGGCTTGTCTGGAATGCTTGAGACACTGTGGCTTATTCTTTTCCTATGATTTATTATTTGATTACACTGTTAATTGATCCTGCTTTATTATAATTATATCCAGACTGAATCTACAGTTTGGAGTCAGCGTGGATGGCAATGAATGGATCCTGGTCGGTGTTGCTGAAGGTGGCGCGTCCATCAGATCCCACAGACACCTGTTTTCCTGTGCAACTGCCCCCACTCTTATCTCCAGAGATCACGTCACAGTATGTACCCATGGGCAGACCAGTGTTCAGCGTCACATTCAGAGCCCTGGGACATTCATTAAATACAGTTACGGAGCAGTTATCAGCCAATTTGAATTACTGTACATTAAATTACAATGTTTCTCACCAATCATCATTGTTGATGACAATGAATCCTTTGCTGCCACGGCTGAAGGCGATCTGATTATTACCGTTGTCCCACCAGTTGGAGAGAGGCTTTATTACCACATTACAGAAAATCACCATATTTCTGTGGTGGGGAATAAAGCAAGTGAACAGCTGGGATTTGACTGACTTTAGGAAGAGGTGACCCACACACAGACACCCACCCAATTTGGTGCTATCTGTGCTCACATACCCAGTTGTTCCCACAGGTAGATTCTGGGTTGATGGGGACTGGTTTAGTGAATCCATTGGCATTGTTTGGAGGGCCCATCCAGTCATTCTGATCCTGGGTTTTATTTCACCAATTCATTATTTGTTCAGGTTTTCTGAACATTTAGCACACTCATGGCACATCTTAAGGAAATCTTAATTGCTTTTCTTTAGTCCCATTGTGTATGATTGTAGAAAAATCTTTTTTTACGGAACATTAAAAGGAGCAACAAATTTAGTCAGAAAAGAAATCAGAAATAGTGTTTTTAAAAAAAAAAAAAAATATATATATATATATATATATATATATATATATATATATATATATATATATATATATATATATGTGGCAACTGAGTAAAAGGCTCACAGTAATTGTTCACTCACTTATCATGGTTAACACTTTAAAAAAAAAAAACATTCTGTTGACTTCAATAGGTAAAATTATTAAACTTAAAATGAGGACACAGGGGAACTGGCTAACAATTCAAAACTGGGTCACACAGAGCACATAGCACATAGTGCATTTTACTCAAAGTACCATACTTTTACACATTCTTCCTCCAAAACAAACAAACAAAAACTACCTTTAACAAAACTGAACATTAACAAGAAAGTTGTCCCAAAATATATTTGTTATATTATATTATATTATTATATTTTTACAAACATATGTACAATAACATATCAAGGTGGTGTCAATAGAAGTTACTTGAGATAGCTTAGCTTTTCTTTGTCCCATTTACGAATGACTGTGCCCAGTTTCGCACTGTACTTGAATTCTGTCACTCTTCCAAGTTCAAAATATTCACTGACTTTAATGGGCTCCCCACCCAAGTCGATCACCTAAAAAAGGAAGAGGTGTTAATGTTTTTAAAAACCATTTTAAAGTAACTTGATCTTGATGCGATGCTGATACCTCTGGATAAATAAAGGGCTTGGTGCCTGGAGAAAACCTAGTGGTATTGAGGGTCTTGAGTCTGCTGTAGATGTTAGAAAGATCACCGGGCCACATGTGCTTACAGGCATCGACCCTGAATCCAGCCACACCCAGGTCAATCAGTTTGTTCAGATATTCAGCTACTTTTCTTCTAACATCGTCCTTCTCCAGGGCCAAATCCAGAAGACTCACCAAGCGACAGTTCCTGATCTGTCAACACCAAATCACAGAATCACAGTGTTTACACAGAAGAGTTAAAAACACTGCTGCGAACAAGAACCTGGAAAATATCATTGTAGTTTTCAATCTCTTCTTTGGCGGTTTTGCATTTGTTATCATTGAAGTCCCACGATGAGTAGGGAACAGAGGGGAAGTCCTCCTTGTTGGCATTGAAGTATGATCCACAGCTGGAGTGAGTGCCCTCTCCACCAGAGGCTCCACCCCAGATAGCAAGCAGTTTTGGCCCAGAACCGGCCCACATCTGGCCCACGTGAAATCCATACAGGCCAAATGTGGGCCAGATCTGGGCCGAAACAGCTTGCTGTCTGGGACACATGTGATTAATCACTGCATCCGCATATATGTTCACCTACATGACGGCACAGTAATACAACCCGAATTCCGGAAAAGTTGGGACGTTTTTTAAATTTTAATAAAATGAAAACTAAAGGAATTTCAAATCACATGAGCCAATATTTTATTCACAATAGAACATAGATAACGTAGCAAATGTTTAAACTGAGAAATTTTACACTTTTATCCACTTAATTAGCTCATTTAAAATTTTATGCCTGCTACAGGTCTCAAAAAAGTTGGCACGAGGGCAACAAATGGCTAAAAAAGCAAGCAGTTTTGAAAAGATTCAGCTGGGAGAACATCTAGTGATTAATTAAGTTAATTGATATCAGGTCTGTAACATGATTAGCTATAAAAGCTTTGTCTTAGAGAAGCAGAGTCTCTCAGAAGTAAAGATGGGCAGAGGCTCTCCAATCTGTGAAAGACTGCGTAAAAAAATTGTGGAAAACTTTAAAAACAATGTTCCTCAACGTCAAATTGCAAAGGCTTTGCAAATCTCATCATCTACAGTGCATAACATCATCAAAAGATTCAGAGAAACTGGAGAAATCTCTGTGCGTAAGGGACAAGGCCGGAGACCTTTATTGGATGCCCGTGGTCTTCGGGCTCTCAGACGACACTGCATCACTCATCGGCATGATTGTGTCAATGACATTACTAAATGGGCCCAGGAATACTTTCAGAAACCACTGTCGGTAAACACAATCCGCCGTGCCATCAGCAGATGCCAACTAAAGCTCTATCATGCAAAAAGGAAGCCATATGTGAACATGGTCCAGAAGCGCCATCGTGTCCTGTGGGCCAAGGCTCATTTAAAATGGACTATTTCAAAGTGGAATAGTGTTTTATGGTCAGATGAGTCCAAATTTGACATTCTTGGTGGAAATCACGGACGCCGTGTCCTCCGGGCTAAAGAGGAGGGAGACCATCCAGCATGTTATCAGCGTTCAGTTCAAAAGCCAGCATCTCTGATGGTATGGGGGTGCATAAGTGCATACGGTATGGGCAGCTTGCATGTTTTGGAAGGCTCTGGGAATGCTGAAAGGTATATAAAGGTTTTAGAGCAACATATGCTTCCCTCCAAACAACGTCTATTTCAGGGAAGGCCTTGTTTATTTCAGCAGGACAATGCAAAACCACATACTGCAGCTATAACAACAGCATGGCTTCGTCGTAGAAGAGTCCGGGTGCTAACCTGGCCTGCCTGCAGTCCAGATCTTTCACCTATAGAGAACATTTGGCGCATCATTAAACGAAAAATACGTCAAAGACGACCACGAACTCTTCAGCAGCTGGAAATCTATATAAGGCAAGAATGGGACCAAATTTCAACAGCAAAACTCCAGCAACTCATAGCCTCAATGCCCAGACGTCTTCAAACTGTTTTGAAAAGAAAAGGAGATGCTACACCATGGTAAACATGCCCCGTCCCAACTATTTTAAGACCTGTAGCAGAAATCAAAATTGAAATGAGCTCATTTTGTGCATAAAATTGTAAACTTTCTCAGTTTAAACATTTGCTATGTTATCTATGTTCTATTGTGAATAAAATATTGGCTCATGTGATTTGAAAGTCTTTTAGTTTTCATTTTATTAAAATTTAAAAAACATCCCAACTTTTCCAGAATTCAGGTTGTACAAAGGGAAATGCTGCATTGTTATCAATAGCATTACAGCATCGTCTTTTGACTGTTTTTGAGGTACGATACTATGAGCTTTAGTTTTGCATTACCCCAACATTGTTACAGCGTGCGATCATGTCCTTTAGCTCTGCCTCAGTTCCTGATCTGGAACACAAGTTGTAGCTGATTGGTTGATACCTCTGCCACCAAGGTTGCCAAGGATTGGTCACTACAATGTTCTCACCAGGGGGAGAGATCTGTAAAATTAAACACCACAACAAACTGTTATTTTATAGGTTTTTACATTTTTATAATCTTTTATAATTCAATGCCTTCTGTATACATATCTAATCTGAAAGCTCAGGAAGGTTCAAAACATCACATTTAACATTCGGCTACTTAAAAATAGTGCAGGCGAATTTGTGCTGGATTTAAGAAGCATTGTAAACATACCTGAACTCCTCCGTAGCCATTTGGTTCCAGGTATCGCTCACATTCTCCAGTTATATCTGCCCACCGCCACTCAAACAGATGAACTATGGAGGTCCTGTTATGTTTAGTGTTTGGATTGTACTGGGCAAAACAGCCCAACAAGTGCAGCCACAATCAGGAGCTTCATTGTGCCTTTACCTAGAGGAAAGCAGCTCAGGGTGAGTGATCTCAGTGTCACAAACATTTGTGTGACTTGTGTTGTTCTTCCCATGACCTAATTTCTCACATACTTCTGATTATGTTCATTAGTTCCAGGTGTCTTGTTAATTCACTGCTTAGTCCCATCATTTAATCCCTGTGTGTTTCCATATCCAGAGTTCTCTAGATAAGAAAACTAACATGGAAACAACATATTGAGAAAATAAGGGTGAAAAAAAACCCTAAGAAAATTAGCAACCTTTGTGCAAGACCTGGGTGCAACTAGAACAATGTTAAACATATATCAGGCTATCATGAGAGCCTAATTTGATAATGGATGTATAGATTATATGTCTGCTGCAGAGGGTCACCTTAAGAAGCTGGAAGTGGAACAGGCACAAGCATTAAGAGCATGTAGTGGAGCTTTTAAAACATCCCCAATAGCGGCAATACAAGTAGAAACAGGAGAGATGCCTTTATGCATAAGGAGATTTAAGCTTATGTCAACCTATTGGATTAATTTAGAAATACATAATAGTTTTCATCCTACAAAAACATATTTTATGGGAGTGTTGGGAACACAGTAAATATACAGGTGCATCTCAATAAATTAGAATGACGAGGAAAAGGTCATTTATTTCAGTAAATCTACTCAAATTGTGAAACTGGTGTATTAAATTCAATGCACACAGACTGAAGTAGTTTAAGTCTTTGGTTATTTTAATTGTGATGATTTTGGCTCACATTTAACAAAAACCCACCAATTCACTCTCTCAACAAATTAGAATACTTCATAAGACCAATAAAAATTGATGGTCTTCTGGAAAGTATGTTCATTTACTGTACATGTACTCAGTACTTGGTGGAGCTCCTTTTGCTTTAATTACAGCCTTAATTCGGCGCGGCCTGGAGGTGATCAGTTTGTGGCACTGCTGAGGTGGTCTGGAAGGCCAGGTTTCTTTGACAGTGGCCTTCAGCTCATCTGCATTTTTTGGTCTCTTGTTTCTCATTTTCCTTTTGACAATAGCCCATAGATTCTCTCTGGGGTTCAGGTCTGGTGAGTTTTCTGGCCAGTCAAGCACATCAACACCATGGTCATTTAAGCAACTTTTGGTGATTTGGCAGTGTGGACAGGTGCCAAATCCTGCTGGAAAATGAAATCATCTTCAAAAAGCTGGTCAGCAGAAGGAAGCATGAAGTGCTTCAAAATTTCTTGGTAAATGATGCAGTGACTTTGGTTTACAAAAAACACAATGGACCAACACCAGCAGATGACATTCAACCCAAATCAACAAAGACTGTGGAAACTTCACATTGGACTTCAAGCAACTTGGGCTATGAGCTTCCCTTCCTCCAGACTCTAGGACCTTGGTTTCCAAATGAAATACAAAACTTGTTCTCATCTGAAAAGAGGACTTTGGACCACTGGGCAACAGTTCAGTTCTTCTTCTCCTTAGCCCAGGTAAGACACCTCTGACATTGTCTGTGGTTCAGTAGTGGCTTACAAGAGGAATATGACAACTGCAGCCAAATTCCTTAAACACATTTGTATGCCTTGACCCCAGCCTCAGTCCATTCCTTGTGAAGTTCACTCAAATTGTTGAATCGATTTTGCTTGACAATCCTCAGAAGCCTGCTGTACTCTCGGTTGGTTGTGCATCTTTTTCTTCTACACTTTTTCCTTCCACTCAACTGTCTGTTAACATGCTTGGATACAGCACTCTGTGAACAGCTAGCTTCTTTGGCAATTTAATCACAATGAAAAGAACCAAAGACTTAAACTACTTCAGCCTGTGTGCATTGAATTTATTTAATACATGAGTTTCACAATTTGAGTTGAATTTCTGAAATGAACTTTTCCATGACATTCTAATTTATTGAGATGAACCTGTATATATAAGAAGCTTTGGATGGATAGGAGATATAAAAGCAGAGAATGAAGGGTTGTGTAACCTGAAATACAGCTCAACTATTCAGATATCGCCCCATGGTTATGTGTGATGCCAATAATAGATTTTAATATTCAACAACACATAAGGGATAATTCTATCCAGATACCAAAAGGTTTATTAGCACAAAATTATATTAAACAGCAATATATGGGTAAGTTATTGGTATTCTCTGACGGCTCAAAAGATCCAGAGACAGGATGCACAGGAACAGCAGTATATATTCCTCAACATGATATAGCTATAATAAAAAGAACAACAGATAAATTATATGTATATACAGTTGAACTAGTGAGAGTACTACTAGCTTTAAACTGCATACAGGAAAATAATGTGAATGATGTAATAGTTGCATCGGACAGTTGGTCTGCTCTTTTAAGCATTAAAACTATGAAATCATGCAGATTAGATGTCATTAATGCAATTCATCAAAACATATGCTGTTTTCATGAGAAGGGCTTGAACGTTGGCTTTGTTTGGGTTCCTGCTCATGTAGGAGTTGAGGAAAATGAAACTGTTGATAAACTGGCTAAATTGTCATTGAAACGACAACCTGTGGATTTAAATGTCCCATTAAGTAGAAATGAGGGAAAGAGTATTAAAAAATCCTGAATGTCAGATAAATGGCAACAATTCTGGGATATATAAATGATATGGGTTGACACCTTGATAATATTAAGGAAAAAGTCGGTGTTGGCAGAATAAGGTGCAAAAACAGAAAAAAAGTTTTGTCAGAACTGGTTTTTTGTTACAAGTGAAATAATGTATGTTTTTTTATTTTTTTTTATTGTAATTAATTTATTTTTTTCTTAAATCTATGTGTATGTATAGGCTCTATCTCAATAGGTAGATAGATACACACACACATACATATATTTGAGCTGCCCAAATGTTTGTGTAGTAAATTTTATGTTGAATCAAATAAAATATTTCTAAAAGGTACAATTTGTAATGATACTTTCTCATTTAACACAAAAGTAGCTGTTTAAATATCTTTTGTGGGAATTTTCAATCAAATTTATGTTGCAATTAGATTAATAATTAGATTAATTAATCGAAACATCATGTAATTAACTAGATTAAAAAATTTAATCGACTAATATATGTAGATATAGATGTAGGTATTGATATATAATTAAAGAAACGCGATATCATTTTAGTGTATTAAAAGCAACGATAAATGCATTCATCATGATAGTTTTTCTTCAATGCATTTATAGTAAAATAGTATTTTCTTTAATAATGCGAGTTGAATTAAGCACATTTCAGTGATCGTATGGTAATGCAGTTGCCTTTTTTGCATTTTCATGTTGACGTCATTGCAAAAACAAGGTCCGTATTTACAGACAAGTAATCTGCCACTTACAAATAATATTACATTCCCATTCTGCAAAATATATTTCAAAAGTCAGCTACATTCTTTCATAATTTACGTGGTACTCCAAGGTATTTAAGAACAAATGTCACTGCTATGGTTCACGTCCAAAGAAAACCCCCAAAAACTGTTAGTAATACCAACAAACAGAAATACAACTACGCCAAATTTTTCTTGTTTTGTATGGAGCTACACAGAATTGTTTGGGATCTCACGTGTAGGAGGTTCGCGCGGAATATTCCCCAAGCAGCCGGTGTTCAGCACGGAGAGCTTTGCGCGCGACTCACTTCCGTTTCCAGTAATTTCTACGAGCAGCAAAACCGGAGGCAGCGCTCGAGAGGCTTCCAGAAGCGAGAGTTCACGCGTGGCGGACACACTTCTGTCACAACCCACAGCTTCGTCCACTGAGAGCAGAATACCTGGATTAAACCACTATGGCGAAGTGGGGAGAAGGAGACCCTCGCTGGATCGTGGAGGAGAGAGCGGATGCTACAAATGTCAACAACTGGCACTGGTGAGATTCACCGGCTCGAGCCTTGATGCTAACATGCTAAAGCACACCCGCCTCTGACCCGAGCTGGCCTCTTTAAACTTGCTGTTTCATGGAGACCCGATCGAAGAAAATACAATAAGGACAAGGGGACAGCTCGCTGCGACCGAGATGGCTCAAGTTGTTGTTTTGGGGGTTATTTTATCTATAAAGTGAAATGGTGGAGTCTGGCTAGTGGTCCGTTAGCATCGTCACAAGTTTTATTCATGCCATGCTTTCACAGCATCTTCCACGAGACTGCTATCTTGTCGATATATTTCTATCAGTTGACGACAATCTCGTTTTTGTTCGTTTATTACTTGTGTTGTCAGCTGTTGTTGTCGTCGTCAGACAGTTTTCATCGTGTCCGCTGTTCGTTGTGTGTCAGCTTCAGCAGCGGAAAGACATTGAATATTACTGAGGAAGATATACTATCGGTTTTCTTGGAGCTAATTACATGATAAAGTTTGGTAAATTGGAGTTTAATTAGGTTAACGCTGTTTTTTTTTAAACCTAATTATATCAGGTGAATAATATAATGAGTAAAGGAACAGAAAGCTTAAGCATTTAAACCATTATATATGTTTGACAGCATCTCCATCCATAAGGGAAAAGGGTTTTTAAGTTGTCAACAAGCAGCCTACTTTAGAATCTAGTTTCAACTATGATCTCATTGAGAAACCTCATTCAGCAAGACAAGCTATGGTTTGTCAAGAACAGTTCTCAGGGTTGACTTATGGAAAACCTAGAAATAAAGACAATAAATAATACTTTTTTGGATACAAGCCTGGAAAAGTATTTTTTCCTTTGCTAAATTTCATGAATAAGGTATTGCTCATTCAGTTTCCTAATCGAATTGTATTCTAATATCAGGGTATTTATGTAATCGTGTAGACATTTATATACTACTTATTATAGTCTAATAATAATAACTTTGGCGATCTATATAGAATTTGTTATTTATCGTTTATACAGTTGACATTGTTGCATCGTCACAAAAGTTCAGCATTAGCATGTCAGTCTTGAGAATTTAAAAATTGTAGTAATTTTAAATCATTCAATCATAAGCTTTATTATTTATTTGACAACTATTGTATTGCAATTATTTGTCTTATTTTGTTTGTAATTTGTTCTGATTTTATTACTGAATGTCATTGATCTTTATATTTTATAATAGTTAGACTTATATTTTTGCTGCGATGTCAAAATTACATCTAAAGCTTTGGTGTCGTAACAATCTTTTAGTAGAATACAGGGTTATATATATATATATATATATATATATATATTTTTTTTTTTTTTTTTTTTAAGCAGAGTAAATGTCAATTTTGTTTGGGCAAGTACAAAGCACTTGGGCCAGAAGAAAAATCCTTAGTGTTAAATTTTGCAAATATAATGGAGTAATATCAATGCATATATATGCCTTGTGTTGTTAGGACCGAGAGGGATGCCACAAACTGGTCATCAGAGAAGCTGAAGGAGCTGCTCATGGGGTTGCAGGTGGAGAGTGAAGAAGGCAAGTGTGAGATCACAGAGGTCAGCAAGCTGGAGGGAGAAGCATCCATCAATAACCGCAAAGGAAAGCTTATATTCTTCTATGAGTGGAATCTGAAGGCCGACTGGAGAGGTGAGGAAAGAGAGTCGGATCAGTAGATTAATATGGCCAATGTAATGTTTAACTCTATCGGATATTTACTTTTGGTGAATTTATAAACTATTTACATGATTTGGGCTGTCTGTTCATATAGGGACATCAAAATCAGGCATCAAATACAAGGGGAATATTGAAGTTCCAAACCTTTCGGATGAAAATGACATGGACGACCTTGATGTAAGATAAACAAAATATTTTTTGTATTTTTACATACTGTACCATCACCAGACTAAGGCTTTAAAAGCCTTAAAAGGATTTAAAATGAGACAAAACAACAAAAAATCAAGATATTTTAACTGTTATTTCCAAAGTGATATATGAGAGAGCCTCATTTTAAAAGTTTTTTTTTCTACACCTGGATAATTCTTGTTTTATTAACATCTTACAACTTCATGAGTATTTTTATAACAAATATACGTCTCTAATTATGCTAAACTCTAAAATGTTTGTCAGGTAGAAATTCTGAATAGTTTTCTTTAAATCCTTGTCCAGTAAATCACACAGAACTTGGAAAGTCATGGGACCTTTAAAAAAAAATCTTGGTTTGGAGCCAAAAAAAGGTTAAGAAGAGCCGATCTAAAATATCTAAAATGGATGTAATTTGTTTGTTGATGTATTCAGTAGTTGTTTTGAGCATGTCTACTACTTTGCATAAGTGATGATGTTGAGTATTTTTTCGGGGTCACTCGCAGATCAGCGTGAGTCTTTGTAAAGATGAGCCCGAGACAGAGCTGCTTTCACTCATGAGGAGCGAGGGAGTCAAAAAGATCCGCACGGCGCTGGCCAGTTACGTGGACTTCCTCAAAACAGGTGAGGCTCACTGAGACTCCAAAACCAGCACCATGCATATGAGTTTTATAAGCATAGCTCCTACTGCATTGTCTGTTGGATGTGGATTGTCATAATCTGTTTATCTGTTATTATCTGTTGTAGAGTTCACACAGGGCATGATCCTGCCTACAGCCAATGGTGTGACGAAACAGCAGACAGCGCAAGCAACAACCAAGTCAAACAAAACTCAGGTGAGCTATAAATTATACTTCTAAATGCTACTATGAATGAATCGATTCGTTTATTATCCAGTGGACCAAATAATACTTATGCCACATGGATGAGTTTGTTTTAAATACATCATATCAAAGCATGAAATTTTTACAAACAAGTGATGTCAGACCTTTTCTCTTTTAATGTCATTTTTAAATTTACTAGGCATGTAGCGATTCACGATTTTGATTTCACGATCAAAACTAGTGCTGCACGATTAATCGCATCGCAATCGCAATCGCGATGTCAGCCCTTTGCGATTATATGACGGCAAAATGTTGCGATAAAATAAATAAGTGTGTGTGAAGACAAACTTTCTGAGAACAGTTTGCCGATTTTCCTTGCCGAAATCTGATCTGACAGTCTCAGTAAAGGCGTGTTGCGTCTCGTGCCGTGTCGCGTGCGTGGTCACTTGTGTGTGTGTGTGTGTGTGTGTGTGTGTGTGTGTGTGTGTGTGCGCGCGCACTGCGCAGCGCGAAAATACCAGAGAGAAGATGGATGCCGAGGAGATCAGCACTGATCTGGTACCTAAAAATTACTCTACCTCTGTTATATGGCGGTATTTTGGATTTCGGATTACTGACACTGAGCAGAGAGAGGTACTGTGCAAGATTTGCAAAATCAAAGTTGCTACATCACGAGGCAATACGACAAATTTATTTCAGCACCTGAAACATCACAGAGAAAAATATGAGGAATGCATGACGGTGAAAGAGACAACCGAAGGAAACAAGGCACAAGCTGTTCCCCGAACAAAACAAAACAAAATTACAGATGTGTTTGCAAGCATCACGCCATATGATAAGTCTTCGGCTAGACATAAAGAAATCACTGACTCCATAACGCACTGTTTGGCAAAAGACATGATGCCCATACATGCCGTTAATAAAGTGGGGTTTCAGAAAATGATCCACACACTGGACAAGAGGTACCAACTGCCCTCTCGAAACTATTTCTCTCAAATAGCGATCCCTAAACTTTATAACTCGCGCCGTGACGAAGTTCAAAAGGAAATGGCTACAGTGACGTTCTTTTCAACCACTACGGACCTGTGGTCAAGCAGGACAAGTGAACCGTATATTAGCTTGACTGTACACTTTGTCGACGAGGAGTTTGAATTGAAAAGCCGCTGCCTGCAAACATCGTATTTCCCCGCCGACCACACAGGAGAAAACATAGCCTTGGGCTTGAGAGAGGCACTGGCTGCGTGGGACCTCTGCGAGGAGCGTCAGGTCGCCATAACAACAGACAACGGCACTAACATGGTCAAAGCAGTGGAGCTTAATCAGTGGACTAGAATCCAGTGTTTTGGTCATAGACTTCATTTGGCCATTGGTAAGTTAAATTGCTTTCATATTTCGTTATATTACACTAAAGCAAATATTTTAAACTACTGTACTTTTATAAGCAAATAACTTTGGGTTAGGGGCAGTTGTACCATTGATTTAATGAAATAAAATTACTTGAAATACAATGTAAAATTCTGTGTGTCACAAAAGATGGCCCATTTCATTTAGGGCTATTAATTAGCATTAAACATAACTCTGTAAAAGATGGATGATTGTAAAGAACAAATCTGCCATTGCCATTTTTGCCTACTACTCCAATATAATTAATTAGGCCTAGAGTTGTGACATGATTTAGTACAAATATTAACTGTGTGTGTGTGCTCTTGTTTTTGTGATATGAGGATACAAATTGTGTATAATAACATGCGTATTACACTGGTATTACAATTTAAGGTGTTCAAATAGCTTAAAAAACATAAAAAACTATGTTTTATTAAAAATGTAAAAATGCAGCATGTCTCCTGTGATGGGTAGGTTTAGGGAAAGGGGCAGTGTGTGTGTGTGTGTGTGTGTGTGTGTGTGTGTGTGTGTGTGTGTGTGTGTGTGTGTGTGTGTGTGTGTTTTATGCTATTCATATGAACTGGGCATGGAATCAGAACGTGAATATTAAACGTTTTTGCAATGTGTAGTGAGTAAATGTTTTTCATCTATCATTCACAGAAAATGCTCTGAAAAAGAATGCACAATGCATTAACAGAGCTACTGGGATATGCAGGAAGATTGTGGGCCACTTCTCCCATAGTTGGAAGAAAAGAGTGGCCTTGAGGGAAGCACAACGAGAGCTCAACCTCCCAGAGCATGCCATGGTGACAGACTGCGCAACACGATGGGGTTCCTCTCAGAAAATGATAGAAAGAGTCCTGGAGCAGCAAAGTGCATTGTCCAAGGTTCTCTCTGCAGACCGCAAAGTGCGACACCTACTCCCTTCTTGGCAGGACCTGGAGGTCTTGGAATCTGTAAACAAGGCACTCAGCCCTCTACAGGACTTCACGGATGCCTTATCGGGTGAAAGTTATGTGAGCATATCTTGTGTGAAACCTGCGCTGCATCTTCTGAACACCTCAGTGCTGGCTGAAGACGAAGCAGACACTGAGCTGACCAAGTCACTGAAATCCAACATTCTTAGCTACCTCAACAGCAAATATGAAGGCATTCAGGACTTGCTAAACTTCACCACTTTCCTAGACCCAAGGTTCAGAACACAACACATCTCCGAAGAAGAGACCCAGACCTTAAAGGAACGAGCCATATCCGAGTTGATCGTGAGTGAAACTACAGAGTTTACTGGTAAAAAATTATTCAATGTAACAAATTTCTAAAACATGTGCATTGTTTATTGTTTCAGGAAATTCACGGCCAGCAGTATGTAGCCCAAAGCCCTGCAGTGATGGAGAATAGCAAAGATGTGGAAAGTCCACCTGCTGCTAAAGCCAAGAAGAAAACTCTGGCCAGTTTCTTTAAGGAAACCACATGCACAGCACCAAGAGCACCACTGTCCACATTCGATTCCATGGCACAGTTAAGAGAAGCAGTGGCCTCTGAAATCAATGTTTACATTTACATGCCATGTGTAGACCATGGAGAAGATCCACTGAAATGGTGGAAGACACACAAAGTCAGCTTCCCTAGGCTATGCAAACTAGCACAGAAATATCTGGGCATACAAGCAACAAGCTCTGCATCAGAGAGAGCTTTTAGTGCTAGTGGCAATGTTGTGTCAAATCATCGCTCCTGTCTGAAACCAGAGAAAGTCGATATGCTTGTGTTTTTGTCAAAGAACCTCTAATGCGATAAGATTAGCCTAACTGTTTAGAAAGAGGATTTGGAAGTACCTGTTGGTCATTTAAGATTTAGTGGTTTGGGTTTTCAACCGTGTATACAGAGAGTATATGTTACATCCTGAGTAAATGTCCATCCATGTTTGTTTGGACAAAAATGTTAAAAAAATCTTATTTTTGTGAAAATGTGTATGTTTTTATTTGTCTTATTTATTTAGCTTTACTTTTGAGAAAATAAGTTTACATAAATGCAAATGTTCATTTTTTTATTTATTTTGAAAACATTTCTAGTTTTACAAATACACATTTTAGCATTATCACTAATCTGTGTGTGCATTTTCCTTTAAAACCCATCAAGTTGACTCATGATACAATTTATTATAATCGCAATCGCATATCGCAATATTGACCTCAATAATCGCAATATGACATTTTCCCCAAATCGTGCAGCCCTAATCAAAACTGAACAACGTCTGAACGAAATAGCAGATGAACTGAATGAGATGCAAATTCACTCTCTGCCAGCAGGTGGCGATTATGAGCAGCAATGCTGTAGTATTTCCTGGGTTACCGCTGGAAATTCAGAGGCTAGATGAAAAAATATATATAATTACCTTGTAAACTTTCCAGCTTCTATATCGTGGTTGGCTTGAATCTGTACTAAATAGTGGTATGCAGAACTTTATTTAGTCAACTATCTAGCGTGCAACATGTTCAGCTCTCCACAGCAACCCTGTTAAATGTTAAATCTGGTCACCTTAATATATGCTTTGTTGAAAATTTTTCAGTGGAGCTTGATGTATCATAACAGATCTGCTCTGATGAGGTGATTAAATGAAACCGTTGTGATTCCTCAAAACATCTGAACGAATGATCTACTCTGCAAGTAACATGCAGTTTTATTTTCAACCACAGATGGTGATAGAGAGGCCAAAGTCCTGCAAGGCAGCTTCAGTTTAAACTTATCATTTGTTTGTGTTTTCAGATTGGCTCCTGTAGTGCTGCTCCTCCTCCTCCCAGCACAGGGGTAAAAATCCCCACCTGCAAGTTCTCATTAAAAGAAACCTTCCTGACCTCACCAGAAGACCTTTACAGGGTCTTTCTCAATCAGGAGGTGAGTCTTTTGTCGCCACAGCTGACAGCCACTGACTCCCTGGGCTTTTATTATTTAATGAGCAGATCATTTCTCATTAGTGATTGCATTTGTTTGAGAGGAATGCCAAATTGTGTGTTACAGATGGTGCAGGCTTTCACACGCAGCAGTGCTTTGGTTGAGGCTGAAAAGGGTGGAAAGTTTCGTCTGCTGGATGGAAACGTGAACGGAGAGTTCCAGGAGCTGGTGAGATTTCGGATTCAAATCACATAAAGCATGATGACCGGAGACACTGTCCTATAAATCAGCTAAAAATACATTCAGTGATGATTGATAGTGATGACTGAATTATGATTTGATTTTTGAAACCATGTGCTGTGGGTTTGACAGGTTCCTGAGCAGAAGATAGTCATGAAGTGGAGGTTCAACTCATGGCCTTGTGGTAAGAGAAATTTGAGCACCCTGCAGACAATTGAGTGACCACACTGGCCTTTGCAAGTTTTGCAATCAGATACATTTGTTCAGTGTGAGTTATATAGACATTGTTTGCTCTAAATTTAATCATATTTAAATTGTAATAAAATTTCACAATATTACTGTTTTTACTATATTTTTGATGAAATAAATGAACCCTTGAAGGCTGTTTCACACTGAGCTAGGTGAATCACCGACGAACTGTGCTTTCATACCGAGTGTGAAACCATTTTTTGCTTTCTGCTAATTCACACCTACACACTAGGTGGCACAAACCAATAATGCATTTTTTTCTCTGATATGTTTCTCATATATGGATTTAACTTCGTCTGCTGCTCAATATACAGCATTAAATTAAGATGAATTGAGGAAAAATTATATATTTAGGCCTATATAGTCCTTTTCCGTATAATTACAGGTAATGACATGGGATGAAAAAAAAATCTCTTGCTTCTTCAAGCCGCGAATGATGATTCTTAGTGCGAATAGCTCCATTGGAATATATTGTTTTGATTCAAAAGGGCAATATCACAGAACATTTGCAGCAAATTTTCGCGTTCAGTGTAAAAAAGTGCCCCTTTTATGGGTAATGAAAGGTTCATATTTTGGTTTTGGGAGACCCCAACAACAGGTTGAAATGCATGCAAGGGCAAAAAAACACTTTCAATTTCTTATAATATGCATTCATTTTTATCTTATTTGCTCAACGACTCTCAAACGATTCGATCAGCGATACATTTTCCAAACCGCTCCTTTGTGAATATGTGAAGTGACATTCAGCCAAGTATGGTGACCCATACTCAGAATTCGTGCTCTGCTTTTAACCCATCCAAAGTGCACACACACAGAGCAGTGAACACACACACACACACTGTGAACACACACCCGGAGCAGTGGGCAGCCATTTATGCTGCAGCGCCCGGGGAGCAGTTGGGGGTTCAATGCCTTGCTCAAGGGCACCTAAGTCGTGGTATTTGAAGGTGGAGAGAGAACTGTACATGCACTCCCCCCACCCACAATTCCTGCCGGCCCGAGTCTCGAACCTTTCGATTGCGAGTCTAACTCTAACCATTAGGCCACGACTTACCGGCAAGCTCAGGTGATTGGTCCGATTTGTCTCATTTTCATTTCATCTTGTCTGTAATGACTGATAAAGCAGCGATTGTGAGTTCAGTGCTGCTTTATGTAAAAAAAAATTATTTGCATCTTCATTCGGATCAAAAGACCAACAAGTGGGCAGGCAATATGCTAATGTTTCATGTTGACGACAACATGGAAGGATCTTGGGATTTGCTTTAAAAACGACTAGTTTCAATGATTCAGAGTCAACTCTTTCTTTTAAGAGACTAACTTTATACACGGTGCACTTTCAGATTTATAACTTTGCAGGATGTTTTCATTCACTTGAAAGGTAATTTTCAAAAATCCATAGTAGGGGCACTTTAAACCTAAATCTCTTAGACCAGAAACCTTTAAATGGTAGTATAGTTCACTATATGGCAGAAGAATAATAAATAACGTATGTGGTCTGATATCACAAAAAAATATTTTTTGATGCATGCACCATTATAAATATTGTTTTTACCATCTCTCTTTTACTGTCTGACAGCTGACTTTGAGAAACATCTAGCTGATTATCTCTGCTCGTTGTTTACCATCACTGTCTTGTCCTTTTTATTTTAGAGCACTATGCGACGGTGACATTGACTTTCACAGACAAGGGTAATGAGACGGAGTTAAAGATTGAGTGTCGGGCGGTTCCTGAGGGTGAAGAGGAACGAACACGAGATGGCTGGCAGAGGTACTACTGCCACGCCATTAAACAGACTTTTGGCTACGGCGCACGACTCTACTGAGCCCAGGATGTAGCAGCCTCCGGTTTTGGCTTTTAAACATTGTTTTTTTTTTTTTTTTTTTTTTTGTTTTTTTTTTTTTTGCTCCACCTACAAAAGAGAGGATCAGAATGTGACTCTACTGAACAGCAGACATCACATTGCTCCATTATCACGTTCCTTTTTTAGATGATTTTGTTTACAGTGAATAAAAAGATGGAAATGCAAGAGATGAAATGAAAAGATGAGTGCTAAATAGGAGACCTTGGTCAAATGAAATCTGTGTATGTGTGTAATATAGTGTACTTATTTTAGCATGGTAACTCTGTCGGCTGCCCTGTCCTGTTCTGTGAAAGGCTCACAGGGTTGAACGGTGCTTTTTAGGCACTGGGTGGTTTTTCATTCACTAAGAGGCTTTCCTTTGGATCTTCTTGAAGATGATTTGGAGAGAGAACAATAAAGAGATATTTCGGACCATTTAATTAATGTTTCTTTCTGGTGAAAATGGAGTGATTTATGTACATTTTTGCCATCACATCTAATAGTATTACGAACATACGTGACTTTTACTCATAGCCATTTATATTCACCAAAACAGATGCAAGCCGCAGAAAGCCTGTTTCTTTTGTCTCAAACAGACTTTATTAAAAAGAAAATCATGTAGATTGGACAATGGGTTATTTTTAGATCACTGCTTTTCTATTTGCTTTATATCACTGTAAGTACTGTATTTCAGCCTTGACAGGGTTTGCCCAGTTTTAGCTGCTGAAATGTTGAAAAAGGGAACCACAGACCAATTTTAAGTCATTCAGAAGAAAATGTTGGTTTTTGCCCCAAATTACAATCCAGAAAAAGGTTTGAGGCCTGTTTGAGTTTTATTTATTTTCTTGTATATTTTCTGCATTACACTTTGTGACCAGACAAAGAGTATAATTTACTTAAAATAAAAGTACCTTTGAAACATCATCCTCATATTTTTATTCAAATATTATTTTGCATTGCTCTATAATAGATATTTGGTTATTTTAAACATTTATTTACTACATCTTGTCATATATCACAGGAGTTAGGTTAGGAATAGAAAATGCATATTTATACAATATTGACACCTTTAAAGAATATTTACTATCAAATACAATTTACCTTGTCATACAATAGAACCCTGTAACCTAATGTGGATAATATTTACCTTTATAAATATTTTATAAATCACATATGTCTCAGCTTAGAAAATAATGTTACATTATAAACATAAGAGTTCAGACTACAGATTTAATTACGAATCCAACTGAAAGAAAAATAGTGGAGCTGCTCATAATCACAAAATCCCTTATATAATTATTTTCTTCCTTATCGGAATGTAAAACTCCCTGGAAAACTTGAAAACAAAAATTCTATAATTATTTTCATGGTCAATATAATACCACAACAGAGCAATTTCACTAATTAAATGTTTATGTCAGATGCTAAGAATAACAATGAAACCCACCTCCCAAAAGATGCTGGGTCTTCATAAATAACGCTGCAGTTTTCAGCAAAAGATTGTTCGCTGCATTATTTTCAAAAATGTAAAATTACAATTTGCAGAACACTGGATTGATGTAGTTATAATAGGTTAGTTTTATGCCTGATCTGCCAAATCCTTCAGGAAGTCAAACAACTCTGAATGAATGTACTGTTTCCTACAAAGATCACAAACTCACAAAACGGTAGATGATGCATATGAATAGTTATGTTAAATTTAAGACGAGGATGCCTAATTTTGAACCTCACATGTGATTTATGGACATCATTCTGCTGTTCCTGGACTGGGTTATTTTACAGGTCATGGTAAGAAGAGATCTGAGGTAAGATACGTTGATATTTGGCCTGAAAAGTCTGAACTAAGGTTAAAATAAGCAATGTGATTGAGCCAATCACAGCGTTCTAAAAAATATGAACTCATGAGTCGTTAAAACAAAAGAATCGAAGAGTCAGAGTCGACTCTCGAGTCCACTCTTCTATTTAAGTGTAATGATTATATATTTATATATATATATATATATAGTGCTAAATCTGTTTTTTTTCTTTCTTTAATTTGCTAAAACCCGTAACGAATATTTACACGCTTGATAAGAATCAACTCGCAAATGACTCTTGACTATGAATGACTCTCCACCAGAATTCACTGGGTGTTTTGAAAGGATACATATGCTGACTAGCACCGCTGTAGCGATTCGTCCAACCTCATTATTTTGCATTATTTTATTGATGGGTCCCTGGCCATGAGGCAAAGAGGAGGATGAGTTGA
Source organism: Carassius carassius (assembly GCF_963082965.1). Lineage (NCBI taxonomy): Eukaryota > Metazoa > Chordata > Actinopteri > Cypriniformes > Cyprinidae > Carassius > Carassius carassius. Next base: position 22,315,827 of record NC_081786.1, read on the forward strand.
AAGGTTCAGTGGCGCTCATCCGAGCAGCAGTGAGTGGCTTCACACGATGCTCATAAAACTACGAAAATGAAGAAATCCTCACGGGTGGAAAGCCAACATTATATTTTCTCTTCGCTCCAGGCATTGTGAACTCTTAAACATTTTAAACAAACGTATTCGGCTTACATTTTGAATAATTTTACACTTTTTTCAGAGCGCCATTTGTTTACATTTCACAGGAAGTATTGAATGAAAAGTAAATGAAAGAACAAAGGGGTGGAGCTCCTCAAAGGTGACGCCCCTGTCACGTGCGGCGTGAGATTTGTAAACATTGCGCTAACATTTGTTTAAAATCCACGTGTTCATTTTATTACTGAATTGCGTGTCCCAAAATCTGCAGGGTAATTTGTATTTAGTGTTTCAAATTAAACTAAATATACAAGGAGAAATGTTTGCTATTAGATGGAAAACGCGCTTATTTATATTTAATATTTTAGTTCAGTTAAGGTAACTATTTTTAGTTGACATACCCCTGTTTGAGACTGAGACCTGCTGGTTAGAAGTACCTGCAAAAAGGGTTTTGAGTGAATTTTAGCAGATTCCAAATCCTAGTTAGTTTATTGTTTTATGTAATGTAGTGCCATTTTTAATAATAAATATATATATAAAAAAACATATATATATAATTTTTTTTTTTTTTGCTGTAAGTCATTCTGTTCTTGACTGGTGCAAACTGAGGATAGGACCCTTGCATCTTGTTTTAAATTCATAACATTTTAAGTATATTCATACAATTATAATTTTGTTGCAGTCTGCTGTATTTCCAGTGCACGACACATGAGGGCAGACAAACAACATCATTCATTCGTGATGTTTTTTTTTCTACTCTTTGTCAAAGGATTGTTTACATTCCTAAACACTGAAAACCTGAGAAAGTTATATGGCATAAGATTTGAGAGGTTCCCGGAATGTAGACATTAGAAAAAGTAGTTCCTCATTGTTACCACATAACTTTGATTACGCTTGCGTAAGTCAGTTTATTTTTACCATTCACATGACAACACCAGTAATGCCCAATGACATCAGCCTCTCCGAGGTTACACTTAGTCATTTGATACAGAATTAACCACTAACACCACTTTTAGATGCTTTTAGCAGCATTATACTGATGATCATATCCATCTGATTGTAGGTCAAATTAAATTATGAAATTAAAATTAAATAAAATGACAGAACAAAATATTGGGCCTACTTTGTAATACAAAATTTGTAAAACTACAGGGTGAATGAGATTAGAGTAACGTTTATCACTGTTTATTCAGGTACCTATATTGATAATTTGTGCACTCTCAAAGGAAAAATGTTGTGTCTGATCTAAATAATTAAATGAATCTGCATCGTGTATTTATTTATTTATTTCCATTTACCAATATGTTTTCCTTAGAGAATGGACACATTATCAATGCAGTTACACCTATAAGGTTGATAAAATAATCAGGTAATTAAAAAATAATTTAGGTGTAGCTGTATTGAGAATGTGTGCTTTCTCCAAGCAAAACTGTTTGGAACACTGTGGCATACAAACAAACAAACAAACACAAACAAACAGACAGGTATTCTATGTTAAAATGATCATGTATCTAAAATAATTCAGCTGTAGTTGTATTTAGAATACCAAGCAAAACAGTTTGGTAAATTGTGGCATGCAAGCAAACAAACAAATAAATAGTACACGTTCTTGGCAACTATAAGGTATAAGGTATAACTATAAGGTTTCTTATGAAAACCAATCAATAATTTCTCACCTGTAATTTATCAATTGTAATTTTAAAATGTGTTGGTGAAGTGTTTGTGAAGTTCAAGTTCAGAATGTAAGCGCAGACGAAGGACTAGTTTTCTGCAGTCTGTGGCAGTGCACTGAGAAAGCCTCCAAAAGAGGAGTGAACCGAAGTCTGGCGGACGGACAAGTCTGCCCGCTGCGGTCTGATAGTCCTGTGTGCGGATGAATACCACGAGTGAGTGAGTGAGAGAATGAGAGAGAGAGAGAGAGCGAGAGCGAGAAGAGAGAGAGAGAGCCATAATCACTGTTACTATCCCCACAGTGTAAGTCAGTTCTCGGCGCACACACAGAGATCAGCGTTCGCTAGAGGACTTATGCGGGGAATTTTAACCCCCTGTACTCAAACTCACAATAATCTACTTTTAATCACAATATTTTAATAATGTGTCAACACCACAGCCCGCAGTAGGAGGAAGTTTGCTAGTTGTCCTTGGACATTTCTCGCACTTTTCGCGGGACTATGGCGGTGGCGCTGGTGGGGAAGCGCTGCCTGTGCGTGAGCGGCGGAGAGCGGCTGGAGCTCGCGGGGATCTCGCGCTGGAGCTGGAGAGCCGGGGTCATCCGCGCGCGCGACCCGCACGCGCTAACGGTAACACTGACCTCACGACCATTACTTAGGAAATCTGACGTTTGTTTTTGAGCCTTTTCAGGTTGATATAACTTCTAAAAACTCATTCTCGCTTCTTTGTCAGAAAAAAAAGTTTTGCAGAACTAACGTTACTGATATGACAGCGAAAGTTGTTTTGAAAGCTGGTAACGCTAGGTTTGTTTCTGTCAGTTGTTTAGTCAAGAGACATTCAGGCTGCTTTTACTACGAGTCGAAGGCTGGGCGTGTTACTATGAAGGAGAGAGAAAAAAACAACAACTGTTTGTGTGTGTGTGTGTGTGTGTGTGTGTGGTCATAGCTCAGCGGGACTTCACTCAGACTAATCAGCTGTTGTGAGACAGTTTACTGCGCCGCTGCTATAATGACTCCAGCACAGCTCTGAGACTGCTCAATCACGAGGTGTCTGCTTTTATAGACACATCCTTTTATCTTTGTATACTGATATTTATTTCAATTACAGCGTTAATGTGTTTACATAGGTGAGTAGGCTACTGCAAAATAACTAATGAATAACTAGTATGTACCTATCCGAGAATGTGTATGTAATTAACTATTAGTAATACAACACTGAACTGACTTGAACAAAATAATGACACTAGAGCTGTTTTACTGCAAAATCTGAATTGTCTCCATGGTTGAGTTTCAGCAATCGATTCTGCTGTTTTCCTGTTTATCAGATTAAAAATATAAATAACAACCGATATGCCCCTAATAGGGACATATTAGTACCTTAACCATAAGAGTACCCTTAAGGTACTAATATGTCTCTATTAGGGGTAAAAAAGGGGTAAATATGTCCTTTTAAGGGTCCTGCTCAAGGGGCAAGCTTTTGTACCCCAAAAGGTACAATTCTGGCCCCTTATTTTTCTGTGTGTTTGAAGCTACTGAGACATAATCTGTATTGTATAAACTGCTATAGAAATGCAGATGACTTGACATATGCAATATGACATCATGTAATATGTGTTACTAGCATTTGTTAGCTTTTCCGATGTGTATTCACATTCAGGATTCCCAAGGTCAGGTAAAAATCAAGAAAACAGGATTTTGAAATAGTAATTCCCTGGAAAAGTAGCACAATTAAGGTTACACTTCAATTTAATGTGTCGTTGTTACAGTGTAACTATACATTTGAGTACTGAGTAATATTAATTAACAATATCAATTTATAAGGTTCAGGTTAGGTTTAGGGTTAGTTGCATGTAATTATGCATAACTTACTGTTATTTCTGGAGTAAGTACATGTAACGTGTAGCAAGGTCAATGTAAAATAGTGCTACCTATATGGATCCATTTTTTATGAAGTGTCTTTAACTGTACTATAACATTTATTAATAATTTGATCTAATGCACTTATTGTGTACATTCATTGTAACTATATAAAAAAATATCTGCATGCAATTACACATGCAATTAATTTCTGTAGTTACATGTGCATCCATATGTATGAATCCAAGTGTGTGTGTGTGTGTGTGTATATATATATATATATATATATATATATATATATATATATATATGTATGTGTATACACACACTCAAGTTGCTTATTAAACTCTATAAAATGCTTTTAAAATCCATAAAGCCATCACAAAGGACTGGAAAAGCCATGGATGTTCATTAGCGAAAAGCTGTGGGAACCCTGCACGTTAATAAATGCACTAAATGCATGTTGACTTCAGTAAAGCCATTACAGTTCATTCATTTGAATCTTTGCTGGCACCCTGTGCACAGTAGACATATTTGCATTTTTACAACTGTGAAGTTAATAATGAGGGTCAAAGGCACACTTTCCTCCTACACTAGTGCTCAGCGAAAGAGCAGATCACCCTCTGAGGATCGCACTGCTTAACTGATTGAACAAGTTGTGGAGGCTTGTTTCGTTAACATTTACAGTGTAAATCAAATGTACAGTATGGATTCCACTAGGGTTACAAAAAATTGAGAATTGTGTTGTTTTTATGTAGAAACTTTGCTCTGTTATCTGGCAAGTGTCCTGTGTTTAATTCATTCTCTCTGACAGTTTGTGTGAATTGATAGTTTAGTCGTGCTGTCATATGCTTCCAGCTGTGTATGTGTGTAAAAGACAGCGTGAAAGAAAGCATTCATAGTTGTTGCTCAGATCATATGTGGTATGATTGTTTGGCAAATGCTTGCATTCATGTGCGTGCATTTCTGTCATTCATTTTCCCAGTAGAGGTGCAGGATTGCTTGTATATCTGTAGGGTGTGTGTGTTTGTCTAACAAGCTCTTTGTGGTTATAAACTCGCACCAACAGGATTTTCTCACTGTATGAGAGTTTGTTCGCCCTCTGTGAAGTCAATTATTTTAGATAAAACTGTAATCTTATTATATAGTACTGTATTTATTTGGATTGTGTCCTCTGTTTAGATATGCTGTGAAAAAAGTCTCTCTGGTGGTTGTAGTATTATTTTTTAAAGCTGGGGAATATACAGCTCGGTTTGTTTATCAGAACAGCTGCTGGATTTCTCTCCTTGTGTATTTATGTGTTTCATGAGATTGTAAGTGCATGTGTGTTAGTGTGTGTTTGTCTTTGGGGACTCATGTCTTTTATGCCATTGGCTAGATGACGTCCCTGTGGCAACAGTGGCTTAGCCGTGTGACTGACAGCTTTCCCTGGGTTACAACCTCCTGCAGTGTTACACACACACACACACACACACACACACACACACACACACACACACACACACACACACTAATGCTTCTCATCTCCTTCACAGCCTGTTGTTTTACTGTGCTGTGTTCTCAGGGGCTTACCACAAACACTGATTTGCTTGAATTTCCAAATATCCGCAGTGTGTCCGGACCTGATAGCTTGAGATATGCACTGTTTTTAGTTTTAAAACAACAGGAAATCATGAAATGGAATGATACAAGAATGTTGTTTTCTTATCTTTGTGTGATGATATAGTATGTACTGTATAAAACAGATGGTTGCAGTCCTGGATGCTGATGGGTGAATATGGCAGACCAGCTGTACTAAATTACACATTTATACAAATATTAACACTACCAGAAAAAAAGGTATAAAAGCTGTCACTGGGATTGTATCCTTTCTAAAGGTACACGTTTGTACTTAAAGGGTCCATTTTGGTACCTTAAATTTTCACATTTATTACTTCCTAAAGTGTACATATTAATACCTTAAAGGTATAATTTTTTTTTTTTTGAAAAGGTACCACCACAGAGACAGATTTTATACCTTTATTCTGACTGTATGAATTAAATGTGATGGAAAAAGTATCTTTTTCGAAACACAAATTAAGGTATTTTAACGAAACATCAGATATTTCTGTACATCCATTAAAAGTACTTCAGAAAGTACAAAAAGATATCATTGGAAGTAATCCATATGGATAGAGCAGTTGAATCCAAATCTTGTGAAGAGACACAGTCCCTTAATATGATAAGCAGATTTAATTTAGCTCTTTTGTTCTCAGGTTTTATTGTGTTTCAAAGATAAAGTCTTATCGGTTTGGACTGACAGTTTTGTTGGGTGGGGAAATTCCTGATGACACAATTAAAACATTTTGTGAAATGTACATAAATATCATTGCATTCATTCACACATGACACATATTCGAATTAAAATACTTCTGACCCTTAGAACAATTTCGCATGAACTGACATCTATTTTTAGAAAAAAGTAAGAGAGCACCTAAACATAACCATCTCTTGGGCGTAAGCAGATCTTAGGAAATGATATAATACAAGTTCATACGTAATAGCCACCAATTCACCAAAATGTAGAATAGTTTTGAATTACCACGATTGTTTTAATGTAACCAGATGTATTTAGCTTCAATCAGTCATGTCAAATTATATTTTCCCCTATGAAGTTAAGTAAAGAATCTTAAAATATGATTGCTGTAATATTGCAATGCTGCACAGTGCACACCATATCTTTAGCCATGACCATATTCACAGTGTAGCTTCTTGAACTCTTGTTAACCATCTATATTGCAGTCTAACCCACTAAAGAAGTTGCAAACACATATTTGATGGAGGGTTTATCTGTGCAGACAGTGTTTCTGTTTTGGATTGCACAAGTGTGCATGTTGCAGTGATATCATTCGCCTGATGCAGACATTTATTAATTTCAGCTGCGTGTGTTTTATCGACTTGCTCTGATAGCGCTCTAATTCTGTTCTGCACTGCATTAACTAAAGCCAGATGTCTCTGCTTGGCCTCGTCTCTGTCTTGTCATTTTCTGTGGTTGTGTGTTTGCACTGTGCTCTATTTAAGCACTCCTCTTCCCCTCTCGTCCGTGCATGTGCTGGCACTGAGGACCAGATTTCAGTTCTCTGCACGTGTGTTTGCCGGTCTACACTCACACACACCCACACAGACACAGAAATATGGTTCTGCAGTGTCAGAGACAAGGGTTGAATTTCATCACCTCATGTAGAGAGAAGTAATACATTTTTTAAATGTCTCTCTCTCTCTCTCTCTCTCTCTCTCTAATACCTTTTTGATGTAAGTTGTAAATTCTTGTTTACATGTTTATGTGACCCTCTCAATCAGTTAGTCTGCAAAATGTGTGTATTGTTGTGCTTTACATTCAGCTTTCTTTTCATTTGACCCTTGACCTCTGGCAGATGGTTTGAAGCTTTGCCAGGGAAGCAATGTGTGATTCTGCAGACCAGACAGATTTTGCATGTGTGTGTGTGTGTGCTGTAGCTTATCTCCTGAAATAAGTAAGAAGTCCAGCTCAGGCTGTGTGATTGTAGATTTAAGCCCTACTGAGACACACACACACACACACACACACACACACACACACACAACAATACAGAGCTGTTTTAACTTCTCTGTCATTTCTCCTTCTGATGATGCATAACTTGCTTTGATGTGTCTGTCTGTGTGTGTGTGTGTTTGAAAGAGAATCTCCTATTAGTCCTGAAGGGTGTGTGGTTGTTTCGGATGTTTGTGTAACCGTGCTCATCTCTTTGACTCTCACACTAACTGTGTGAATGTCTTTATATGTGCGGAGGAGAGAGTGTGAAGGTGAGAGAGAGAGTGTGTGTGTGTGTGTGTGTGTGCGTGTGCGTGTGTTTGGCAGACAGAGGAGAGCGAGTTTGTTTAAACTGTGGTATATCATGCATGACAGAATCAGAGTCACGGGACTGGAGAGCTGGCCAACAGCTGCACAAGGTGTCCAACTCTCACTCTCGCTGTGAAATAATGAATGCCTGCTGCTGCTTTTCAGTTAAAGGACATGGTGTCCTCTTTTGTCTTTCTCTCTTGTCATGCACACTAGCTTATCGTATCATTATGATGTTTTCTGGCATTAAAACACAGCAGTGTGTTTGGGTCACTCCTTCATGACACACACACACACACACACACACTCACATGTACTATGCAGTCCTCCACCACACCTAACTGCACACACTCTTGTGCTCACATCCACCTTTATTGACTTTATTGAGAATCTATTGAATCTGTCTCCATCAGGTTCAAATTGTAATGCATGTCATATTGCTACTTTGGCACTGCGTTATGACAAAAACTGATATACATAAACATTTTATATATATATAATGTTAAAAGACTTCTATATTAAATAAATGCTGTTCTTTTAAACTTCAAATTCATCATAGAATACTGCACAAAAAAGTATCACAGTCTCCATAAAATTAAGCTGCAAAACTTTTTTCAACATTGAAAATAATAAGAAATGTTTCTTGAGCAGCAAATTATCATATTAGAATGATTTCTGAATGATCATGTGACACTGTAGTTATTAAGTGGTAAATTCAGCTTTGCCATCACAGAAATATATTACATTTTAAAACCTATTAAAAAAGAAAACAGTTACTTTAAATTGTAATCATATTTTATAGGGGTGCAATGGATCGTAGATGATCCGTGATCCGTATGGATCAGACTGCACGGTTCGGCAGATTCATGGATTAACTGTTAAGTTTAATCATCATAGAGTATTAAAGTTTATCATTCTGCACATGTTTTGTCTTGCCAGTTTACACAATTAGGCAATTTTAACTTGTGTGCTGAACACCCAATTTATTCCTCTTTCACATACACACAAAGTTATGTTAAAATACCCGCTTTGGCAAGTATTCTAGTAAACACAGTCACTAATGTCTGAAGTGAATGTAAACAGCTGAGAAAAATGGATGTGTGTCAGTATTAGGTCTTCCTTCTTATACACTAAAAATGCATTTTATTTAGAAATATGCTTTATTATAAGATCCATAACCTAATACTTAATTGCTTTTCAGTTCATATAAATAATTATATCATTTAAAATGAGTCATATTAAAACAATAACAGATTGTGTTTATCGGTGTTTAATTATTGTAATTTACACAGAAATCTACTTTTAAATGTGTTCATTTTAATGACAGATAGGTGAATGTTGCAATAATTAGATAAGAAATGCTTGTCAAATATAGTGTTTCATGTAGCTCTGATGTGAGTTGACTTTATAAATGTACATTTTCACTGTCTTCATTTGTCTCTTTTTTTCTCTTGTTCTCTGTCTGTCTTTCTCTCTCTTTCTCTCACCTGCCCACCTTTCTCTCTCTTTCTCTCTCTCTCTCTCCGCTCAGTAAATTATTGATCAGTTAGGCGCCTCTGTGGATCACAGTTTGTGAATGTGTGTGTGTGTGTGTTTGCACTCGGTGCTAAAGACAGTATGTACAACAGACACGGACACACTCGCACAAAGTCACATGATAGTCTCATGCTACTATGTTGGCAGCATGCTTTTATTCCCCAGACTCTCTTTCTCTCTCGCCTTTCACACACACAGTGTCGGTTTCATCAGGAACACAACCAGACCCTTCTCATTCACTCCTCGCTTGTGTTGCAGAAATGATCAGAACAGATTATTACAGTTAGCAGAATATATTTACATGTACATCTCATGAAAAACCACCAGTAAAAAATAAGAGTGCATGGTTTCTCAGTCAGGAAGGCAGTGTCAGGTTGTGTGTGTATAAATGCTGATGCTATAAGCATATTTCTGCCGGAGTGTTGGATGTGGTCCAGGCTGAAATCTGATGCCGATGAATGTTTCCCTCCCACAAGCCTCAGGGAAGTGTTTACTGAGAGAGAGAGTATGTGTAAATGTTTCTCTCCTGCAGTCTGTCAATAAGAGATACTGCAGGAGTGTATGCAATGCTTGAGTTGATTTGCAGGTGCGCCTGTGAATTTGTATGCATGTGTGTGTGTGTGTGTGTGTGTGTGTGTGTGTGTGTGTGTGTGAAACGCTTCTCTGACCTGTTACAGCTTGCCGACGACTCAACGCATCATGGCCGAACAGATCGGCGCACACACACATCCAACACATGTGTGTAAGAATAGCAGGAAAGAGCCTCTTGTTAGCTCACTCACACTTGTAAACAGCGTCTGAGACACACACACACCCAAAGACGGCACACATACATCATCGTAATTACACTCACGCGGAAGAAAAAACAGCTGCTGTGAAAAATGACAAGCTGACATGATGGTAGACTCACTTAACATACGCCGGACAGATGAAGCTCTGTGTGAATGTATGTGTGTGTGGTTTCAAAAGGCATTAGGACTGGTTCCTATGACTAATGATTTCCTCTAAATGAATAATTAGTAGTAATAGTTTTCCCTTCACATTCCCCCTTCTAACACACACTGTTGGTCAGGCACACACATCTCACAGATAATTGGCAGGAGTGCACGTATATCACCTCAGTGTCCGACACGCATCCTTACACCAGGAGAGAGAGAGAGAGTTTGTGAAAGAGACACTGAGAAGATTAAGGGGAAAGGTGAGGTTGAAAGACAGGAGGAAGAAAAGATGTGTTGGTAGCATAGCAACTCAGAAAAAAACCTTTTTCTCTCTCCATCTCATGCTCAAAGGATCTTGACCAATGACAACATGTGTCTCTGCAATGCATTATATTTTGGGTCTTTTTTTTAATTCTTCTGTAGGGTGTGAGGCGTCATCTGTCTGTTCCTTCAAATACACGAACAGGGTCCAAAATGTGCTTAGTTTACATTCAAACATTTGAAACTTTTAAATACAGTTATAATGTCTACAAAATGCTTGATCAAACATTAAAACATCGAAATCAAACTTCTGAATGCACCTAAAATGTCCTAAAAATCATATTAGCATTTGTTTGGCAGACACTTTTACCCAAAGTAACTTTCAGGCTAAATGCCAAAAGCTGTTACTTGGAAATAGAAACTGACCTTGGATTTCCTTTACCATTTGAGCAACCAGGTCACTAATGCCCCACAAATTTACAAAATACTAAATCAAACATTTAAACTTTTTTTTTTAAATGAATGTTAAAACATGCTTAACCTAGCCAAAAAATAAAGTATCATACTCTCTAAATGTGAACATTCAAATTGAGCATTCAAACATTTGAATCAAACTTTTAAATGCACTTACGATGCCCAGAAATGCACTCTATATTTACATTTCAGATGTTAGTAATAATATTTAGAAATGCTTGTTCAACCATTCAAATCAAATAATCTTTATGGACCTTCAGTTCTCAAAAATTCAATTTTGGAACAAACCATGTCTAAAGCCCCGTCTAAAGCCCCGTTTACATCAACCACAATCACAATATAGTGTCCACACCAGCTAACAATATCTTAGCTTATTCTTAGCGCACGTGCGTCTGCCTCTTTAACTTCTCGATCTCGTTACAGCATGATTGGCTGTCAATGTTTGAATCGGTCATCTGCTGGAGAAAATCGTTCTGAAAGTGATTCCAATGATATTCTTTCTCTGTGCCTTTATTGTTATAGTTGTGGGGTGGACTCTGCTATTCTTTAATATTGAGAATGATTTTTATAACTTTATCTTTATCATTATCTTTATAGTAGGGCTTTATTACCAGCCCTGCCATATTCATCTTGTTCTCCTGCCACATGGACCAGAAGTCTTCCACCTCTTTATTTAACCTTACCTGCTGATGTTTTCTCAGTGACCATGAATTCTAAATCACTGGGAGTGAGCTAGATCTTAGTGCTGTATTCATAGTGAGTTTCTGTTGGGTGACTTTGTGATTCAGATCTGTCACAGATTTAGCCATATCGTCATGCTGCAGTAGAGCTGGATGGCTCATTGCAGCCGGTGAGTGGGTTTTAATTTCGTCTGGCTCAGTCATCAGTCAGATTAAGCACTTGTTATGCTGTGATGACACTCTGGGTGACAAATACAAGTGACATCATTGAGTTCAGGCTTACACATGAAAACATGTATCTTGATATGGACAGGACTGTGTGATCTGGTGTGCAGACGTTTTTGTACAAGTGGTTAAGTATGCTGTTGCTGTGTTGACATTTGTTTCTAATTTATTAGATTTATCACCTTTGAATCATCTAGTAATTAGCTGCATCAATCAAGTTAATTGTGAACACATATGCTGTGTGTTCGCGTGTGCACATGCACCTGTGTCTGTACATACATCCGAAACTCATTGATTGCATGATTTAGAAACACCCAGCAGTTTGAAAACACCCACAAGGTCATAAACGCCTACTTTTGCTCTGCAGAGACCTAAGTCTCACTTACCCTCTCTCTCGCTCTCTCTCTCTCTCTCTCCATGTGTTAGGTGTGTGTGCACTGGGATGGCGAGCAGAGCACAGAGAGGAAGTGGAGGAGACTCCAAGAGGAATGTGAGGTGTTTTTGTTGGAACAGGAACTCGTCTTGGCCACCAGAAGAACCGGCACAAACAGCAGCAGCAGCGGCCAGGAGAAGAGGAGCCTGCAACCCGCCCTGGTGAGTCCACAAAACCCTTCAAAGTACTGCTGCTCAAACTGTTCATGGACCATCTGATGTATGCTACACACAAAAACAGCAAGAACCTGAAAGTGATTGGCTGGCTTCATGTAGTCAGATGTAGTCACATGGGAAATCAAATTTGCCTTGATCTTTTGGCATATAAGAGGTCTTTGTAGCATTAAAACAGCCTATAAAACATTTGCATAAACGCTGCCTCCAGAGCAAAAAAACTACAATTAGTCATCTTCTCACCATAGGCCCTGCCCAATGGTGTTCAGCCGCTAACACTTGATTAATGAGAGTGTCATGGCACGTCACAAGCAAATAGAAATTCCAATCACTGCCGCTATCTTGTCTACCGTGGATATAGTATATATGTGTGTGTTTCCTTTCGGAACAGAGTCAACACGTGTAAGGAACAAGTGGATAGTTTATTTTTTATGAAACCGCAAATCGTGTCAGAGGATTGTTCAGAGCTTTTTGTTTTGTAATTGAGGCACACTGTCATTTAAGATTTCACAAAACATTTGTTGAAAGATGAAGCAGTACTAGATCTGACTGCAGCTGCATCACAAACTGTAAATAAATGATTTCATAATGCCTCAGCGAAAGATTCATCAGAATGATTCAAAAGTGATAGTTTTGTGTCTGAATGAATCAATAAAACAACAGACTTTAATTTCTTTTGAAAACTCGTTTAACTGCTATCTTGCCGTTTTATTGGCCATGAAAATGGTGCAAGAAGCACTTATTTGAAATACTGATTTAGCAGCCCTTAAACATCATGCTCAAAAGCGAGCTGTGGTTTGTAGCAATTGTAATGTCAGTCTGACTTCGCTTTAAGCTGCAATGTGAACCACACTTTTGATAGTAAGATACATAAGACTGCTTTTGTCTGAACACTCAACACATGTATTTATGAAGTCACTCAGTGCAGAATGAATGAAACTGATGGGCTTTTGTTTTCATATCTGGACTGTTTCCACCAAAGGAGACTGACTGACTGATGTGTCCTGTTTTATACGTCCTAACTGCTGCTATGGGTCATTAGTTGCCTCTGTGTCATGAAGATATATAAAAAAATAATTTTCCACGTTTTACAGACGGCGGATTAAAGACTCTACAATTCTGCATTATGTAACCTCATTTATGACTTATATGACAGCATGTCACCGTGGCTAACCCTGTGTTATTGTGGGCTACCGTGCATAACCTGGAGTGACTATGGGTCAAGGCCATTTACATGGGTAAATGGGATAACTGTGATAACAGAGCTCTGTTTGGCCGACGGGCTGCAGAGATAAGAGTTAACGAGTGTGTGTGGACTTCCTCCATTCAGAGTACTGTGTGTTTATAACTGTGTTTGATAAAACAGTGCATGTGTGTGTGTGTGCGCCGGGCAGAGTGTTATTGTGTGTCAGGGTTGTCAGTATAAAAGGCATTTTGTAGCAACATCTGAGAAGGAGAGACAAAGAGCGATTTTACACAGCTTCTACTGATTCCTCTGCTCTCATTTATCTGACTCTGCCAACACAGAGACACACATCCACCTCTTGCGTTCCCTTTTCATGCACACTGTCTTTTCTCTTTTTTAATCCTCTCACTTTTTCTTCCTCTTTTAGTTCTTTCTCTGTGACTCACACATCTTGGTCCCTCCCCCCCACACACACTTATAAGATGCTATAGGTTTTCTTGTGATTATCAGTGTGGAAAACCATTGCGATACATTTAATTTCTGGATTCTTTGATAGAGTTCAAAGAACCCCATTTGAAATGAAATCTTGTAATGTTATAAATGTCTTTACTTTTGATGAATTTAATACATCATTGCTGAATTAAAGCCTGTTCAAAGCAAGGAAGATAACTGTAATGAAAACTACAGTTTTAATAATTATTCTAATGCTGTGAGAATTGGGAAGTCCACACCACAACTATAACAATACCTCATCGAGTCACCAGGTAACGTTACGCCAGTGAATGATTTTACTTTGTATTTGAAAGTAAACCTCTTAAAATGCTTAGCTTAGCTTTCGATTAGCATCATACATAATTCATAATATTTCCATAGCAGCAAGATATGGATGATGATGATGATGGCAGGTAGCCATGAATTTCAGATTTGGGGTTTTACAAACATTATTGGTGCACCCAACCACACACCAACTCTTTGGCATGTTTAAGGTTAGTCCACTTTCTCTATCCAATACTGTATGGCGGTTTGTTTTCCCCTAAAAGTGGGCGTGACTCTGTTCATAGACGTTCTATGATGCTGCACCGGTTGTGCGATAGAATTTTGTGTCGCAAAAATGAGTTACACCCTCTTGAAAGTAAAAAAAACAAACATTTTGTATAGATTTAAGGCTATTTTTGATCAACAGGTAAGTATTTTGAACCAAAACTTTTAAAAACAAGTAATTTCCTCATAATTAAAAGTGTTATATAGCCCACTGAATCATACTCGGACGTAATGCTGGCAGCAGTGGAACCAATTGGGTCAATACCAGGCGACTTATTTCTTAGCATAGGAAAGAACAGTTGAACAAGAGGAGTACCAAATTATTGTTTTACGTGTGAAAATATAGCAGAAGTAGCACCGATATTCAAAAACAATGGACTTGTGACAAGGCTCCTGAAATACTCAGGTCTTCACTTTAAGTTTTCATTTAGTTATGAGTGAATTTTTGCTAGAAAAAGAGCAGGAGAAATAACATGCAAGTGTCACAGAGCCGGCAAAAGCTATGAAAAGAGTGACACTTTATCTCACGGAGTATGACGCAGCCTGCAGAAGTGACATGCATGCTTGTTGTCACCACTAGAAATACTTACTGTAGCCAAAGCAAAATAAACTCATTTAACCTCTTTCAAAGCCCATATTTACATAGAGACTTCTGGAAATCCATACTCTGGTCTCGAGACTAAGTCAGTCATTACGGATCCAAAAACATCCCAAATGTTCTGGTGTTGCTAGAAGAGGAGCACAGTGAGAAGTGCTTGGTACCCACAGTGACGTTCAGTGGTAGTAAAGTTTTTATATAGGGATGAATGAGTGCTGAAGGTGTGAGGAAGTTGTGCTTTATCAACGCTGGCATGAATTCATACACTGCAGTGTGATGTAATACAAAAACTTGAAACAGACGATGCTAGCCCCCCCCCCCCTCATTCCCATGACATGACAATGAATATATTCATTCTCCCAATGTGAAAATCATTCAGTGGACATGTATTTCACTCGATCTTAACACTCTTGAGCAGCTGTGGGGGATTCTGTAGAGACGAGCTGAGCAAAACTCCCCATTAAAGACCAGAGCATTTAAGGAGGTCATCCAGTAGTTAAACAGGACAGATGTGAAAATGTGTCATGAACTTGTACACTCGGGGCCAAGAAGGGTCAGAGCACTAGAATATTATTCATTTTCTGAATTAAATCTCGGGTTCACTCATTTCTGCAATCTTTCATTTAAACAAAATTGGCTAATTAACTTATCTTACAGAAAATATTGGCATATATTTTGATGTTTTTTTTAAGTATATATTTAATCTGTTTCAATTTTGCCATCTTTCCATGAATTATATTAGTGATCATTAAGAAAATACATATTTTCTATTTATTCAGACGGGGTGTACTCATTTATGTTGTGCACTGTACATATCCTATATAATAGGATAAACTATTTCCCAGTTTTTCCCATAAAGAAAGCACACTCCCTATAGTACAGGCAGTACAATACAGATACGCAATCTATCTAATTTGATTATATTCTGTTGTGTTTGGAAATAATGATAAATGCAAACCAAAATATAAGATTATTTATAAAGAATTCATAATTAATTCAAATGAATTAGTCTGGCATCAGTGCAAAAGCAGCTTTAGTTTGTATTAAATATGATGTGGTGAACCATGTTTGAAGCTGTTATAAAATAAGCCGTAGCACACTAGAGGCTCTGACTGGAATTGACAGCATTGCTCAGCAACAAGATCAATATTGTTATTGTCCCCTATACATGTCAGACGTAATATATATTTGAACTATAAATTATTTAGCATATTTTGATAATTATGAATTGTTCCAAAATAATGGCAATTATCACAAATTGCTCCAGCTGAATCATTGTCATAACAAAGGTTTACACCACTACACACTCGTGTTCAGATTGATATCAGTGTTTTAAAAAATTGTTGTGGATATGGCATAGCGTAATCTTTGTCATGAGATATATGCCATCATTTGAAACCCTATCTAATACCTAATATAATGCTTCATTTGTTCTCTGTTCTTTTAGTAGAAACTTAAATGAAATATAACTGAGAAAGAACCTCTGAGAAATGCATTTTCATGTGGGTTTAAACAGCCACAGACACACTTTGGTTTCCTATTTTTTTTCTCCCTCTCTCTCACACTCTCACACACACACACACACACACACACACACACACACACACACACACACACACACACCAATCTGCTTGTGACTTTCTCTGCTGTAGAATATCACTGAGTCAGCAGCCGTTCTCTATCACAGTGACCTACACACACCATCTCTTTCTCCCTTTATCTTTCTCTTTCTGGTATAATCTCCCTGGCCCTCTTTTCTCTATCACTATCCGACCTTCTTTGTCAAAAATGAACACAGCATGTATGTCAGTGTACTTGTCAGAGAGAGAGAAAGAGAGATTAGAAGAGATGGGGAAGAGACAGACGCTCACACACAGGATGAAAGCCAGTCAATGCGTGTGTTGCTGACAGTCAGACAGACCATTAACACAGCACTTGTGTGTGTGAGGGTGAGAATGTGAACGTGTCAGGAGGAAGAACAGATTATTTATACTTTCATGTGTGTGTATTTGTGTGAATGTGTGGAAATTTGTAGATATTTGTAAGTGCTTAGAGACATTTTGACCTTTACAGGATTTTTTATTGACACTATGAAAACAGAAAGACCTGCGTTTTTACGAATGTGAAATGAGGGGATTCTGGGAAATGAGAGGTGAGAGAGAGTGAAGAATTTAAAGTTGAATTTAGCATTTATTTAAGAGGCTTTAAAGAAGCCACATTTTACCCATTTGTGTACCCAAGTTCAATTTAAATGATAGTTTTTTTCTGCCACAAAGTTGTAATTTAGTTTTACTTGACCGTTAGTTTACTTTACTTTTAGTTTTACTGTTAAACAGCTGATGCTAGTGTGCCTTTAAAACTTTTATATGAAAATGACTGCTGTTGTGATAAAGGCTACCCTTTACTAAACAAACATGGCATTGTTCTTCAGGATGCACTTTTTTGATGCACTTTGTTTTACTATTAGGGTATCATAAACTACCTCACATGCATTATGCATTGCAATAAATTATGATGGTTTCAGTTGCACTTTATTTAGAGCACCTGCTAGCTTCATTAATTGAAATACATAGGAAATACTGTGCATCAACATATAAATAAATACAAAATACATTTATATAAAAATGTAAAGTATCAGTGTGCACGATTTAGAATCTCAATAAAAACAATTAAAGAAAATATGAAGCAGAACAGCTTTTTCCACATTGATAATAAGAAATATTTATTTATGTCATGATTTAGTAATGATTCTGAAAATTAAGCTTTAACATCACAAGAATGATAAATCGTAATAAACATTTTTAAATTGTAATAAAATTTTGCAGCTTTTACAGTTTTAACTTTAATCAAATTTAATAAATATTTTTTTTTTACACCTAAGTAATGTTGTCAGTGACTTGTTTGCATTATTTTATTTATTTGTAAGGTTGCTTTGTTTGATTTATGTTGAAGTATTTAATGGCTTTGAATGGTGAGACTTTTTTTGTAATCAGACTATCAAAAATTATATAATAATTTGCATTTAGATTTATCGGCCAAATTTTCCTGTCGGTGCATCCCTAATTGTTAACTATAACATACTTCTTTTATATTATTTTTATATATCACTAACACTGTATTCTCCAGAGAGCATGCCATCACACATACATCGCTGTGATTTCACAGACTGGACATTCAGCATTTGATTTACTTATTCATGATTTGCTATATGATGTATGTGAATATGTGCTCATTTCACATGAGAGCGTGACATTGGGCTTTATTACTGAAGGGACATTGCACAGCAGTGCCATCATTTCAACAGAGAGAAACAGACATGCTTTCTTTTCATTTGTCTTTTCATTTTTTGCCTTCTCTACCTCACCAGAGACCAGCAGAGCACAGACCAGAGAGAGCCGTCTCTCGCTACACTTCATGAGTCTGAATGTAGTTCAAACAGAGAGTTAGTGGTGTTGCTCTCAAAGTCATATTTATGTACCAGCTGCAGAGCTTACATTACTTCATGACCCCACAGAATAACAGGTCAACCGCACGCCTGTGTGTGCGGTTCTGTGTGTCCTAGGAAATTTATTTCCTCTGGGGGTTTGGGGTCTCTCTCTCTTATCGGTCTTGGTTTCCCTCTATATGAATGTTTCCGACTTTATTACATGCACACAATTCATATCACACAGTTGTTCACAAAAATATTTTTCTGGGTTTAGATTTATTGGTTTAAAAAGCGTGTCTAATCAATCAAATTCATAAAACTTTAACAATTTATTAATATATTAAAATTGTAACAATAATAGGGACCAATGAAGTGTTTGTTTTTCTCAAATTCCATTTTATTTTCATTTTATATAGTTTGTGTGTTTATGATTTAATACAAATTCATTTTGTATTAATTAATAAAACTTGTTCAAATTAAAAATGCATTTATTTATTGTTTGTTTGTCAAATAAACTGCTCCACAACAGAGATTTACTCATGTTAACAAGAAAATTCAAACATCATATTTCTTTTTGCAGTTTAATAATAACAGACACTAGTTCATGTCACAATTTGAAGTAGATTAATTACACTTAGTCTGTCTTTTGATTTATTAATTCAACTTAAGGTCCAGTCACATTAACCATTGCATATTTTGTGGGCAAATTCCAGTCATTTCAATAGGGATCCATTTTCCCAATGCAGTTCCCCATGGAGATTTCACTCATGTTCATGTTGGCCACACAAAGTCACAATGCTGGCCAACAGAAAGTTTTAAAAAATTTTGACAATATTAAAAATAAATTACCTATTTTGCCTACATTTCTCAAACAATTACACAGTAAATTCTGCATTACAGGAACCATAAAGGGCCGTACACTTTGATATCCTTTTCATCTCATGCTTGTTTGTCTATGCGTTTGTGCTCCTCTCACAATGTGTATGTGTGAGATTGAAGCCTCGGCAGGGCTCTATATTTAGTGCGTGTGTGTGTGAGACCCCCGCCCCCTCGCCTGTTCTTGGCACAGTGCCTGTAACGGTCTAACCACATGTCGACATCTACCACCAGATGCACTCGCTCTCTTCTCTCACTCAACTAATTCTCAGGATCGCACACACACACAATCACCCGCCACAGTGTTTACATACGTGTCAGAGCTCTGCTGTGTGTTAGACACACACACACACATGCTCTGTCTGTCTCTCTCTCTGATGATTCTGCTGTCAGTAATGGCAGGCAGTTAAATGGATCCAGGTTAAGAGATTACAAGCCTGGCTGTGTGATGAGCTCCAGTCAGCGCCAATGATGTCATCATTTAGGAAGAGACAGGACCACACACACATGCGCGCACACACACACACACACACACACTGACGTTTGTTTGCGTTGTGATTGTTTAGACTCAGGGTGTGTGTGCAGGAGAAACACACACACACACAGAGTGATGCACACTTGCTCATTTTTCCCAAATGTCGTTTTAATGAATCACAGCGGATTCAGGAAAGCCACAGACGACACATTAATCTCAAATTCCTCACAAACTGAATTCACTTTTCTTTTCCAGAAATGACTCTGATGAAATTTGGATTTAATCGGTGAATAAAGGCTGATGTTTCTAGGTTCACCCTTCATGGAAGTAGATCGTGCTGTTCTGTCCTGCATCGGTTTGTGTGTGTGTGTTTCACAAATGTCAGGTCACATCTTGTCTCTGTCAGTGTACTGTCTAGCCAGACTGTGTTTTTGAGCATCACAGTTTCTTTTGAACATTAGACTTGTATGTTCATATGTTCAAATTCACATCTTTAGGCATCATATGGTTGGTTGAATGTTGCATTTTTACTTTATGTTTGATTCAGGTTTTTGAGGAATCATAGGTTCATTTAAATGTTGGATTTGCACATTCACATGCTCAAATCAGTGTTTTTCAGGGTTTCCGCGGGTATTAAAAAAGTCTTAAGTCTTAAATTTAGTTGTATCAAATTTAAGGCCTTAAAAAGTCTTAAACTATACAGGAAAGTCTTAATTGTGATTTCAAGAGGTCCTAGATTTGGGGAAAAGACCAGTATTGCAATATGGCTGAATGTGATGATTAAACTTCATAAAGGCTAACGTTATGATTTCATTTAGGAATGTCAACGATTAATCGATGATCGATTAAGCTTTTATACAAATTAAGCTTTTAATGTGATTTAAAAGAACATTAAAATAGAAAAAGTTCTTCAAAATGAAAAGCAATAGAAATGTAGAAACTAAGTCATTTCATCAGATAACTGCGCTCTGCAGGGCTGTGGGACACAGGACACTTGTTAATTCGTTCCTATGACTTATTCATTTGTGGCAATTGTCTCATTCATTTTGTTCCCTAAATAACCCATGATTTATCTGAAATAAGGAAACAAATCAATAAATAGAACGAATTCTTGAAATTCATGAAATCTTTCATTTCCCTTCCCATGTTTACCACACACAGTAAGAGATGCGATTAAAAGTGAAAGATAATAAAATAAACCTGCGAAATTAGAGGGTTAGAATATGAAGAT
Organism: Carassius carassius; assembly: GCF_963082965.1. Lineage (NCBI taxonomy): Eukaryota > Metazoa > Chordata > Actinopteri > Cypriniformes > Cyprinidae > Carassius > Carassius carassius. Next base: position 22,336,875 of record NC_081786.1, read on the forward strand.
CTAGGAAAAGAAACAATGCCTAAATGTTATTCAATTTGTGGAAATTCCTGACCAACCGGCAAACCAGAACAAAGCCGCGTAAATTGAGGCTGTATCTCGAACGGCATCCAGAGGCACGATCTAACATTTCCTAACCCTTTAAGAGCACAAATCTTCTGTTTTTATTGTGAGTGTACAGTCGTGGCCAAAAGTTTTGAGAATTACATAAATATTGGAAATTGGAAAAGTTGCTGCTTAAGTTTTTATAATAGCAATTTGCATATACTCCAGAATGTTATGAAGAATGTATATTTTTGATCAAATAAATGCAGGCTTGATGAGCAGAAGAAACCTCTTTCAAAAACATTAAAAATAGTAATGTTACAGACCAAACTTTTGGTCTGTACTGTATATTCTAGCGATTCAAACTTACATCGCAGTCTGTTCATTATCAAAATAAAATACAGTCAACTAAACCTTTAACAGGTTACACTGGTCAGTTTAAATAGACCATACCGGTCCACTCTGCTGTTATGCCAATGACATTTTTGCTCATATGAAGAGGATCATCTTTTCCATCTATGTGCGAATGTGTATGTGGTTTATATTATAAATAATAGTTTCACATTCAAATACATTGTGATTATGGAAACATTTGGAATTGTGCCGAATGAGACATGAGCAGTAATCTCCAAATAAATCTAGCCAAACCCGCGCTAGCTCGTCCTCATATGCAAGCACTAACGCGCTGTCATGATCTAATGCACTAGATGCTGGATTTTTTTAAACAAATAGACTAGGCCAAACGGAATGCAAAACTTCTAAACCGGACATTTTCTATAACAGAATCCAGCAGGATCAGATTAATGTGAGCAACTGTGTTTTGCTGCAGCAGCGCCGATGGATGCAGTTAAAAAGCACAGCCACAAGGGCGCCACTGTTACGTTTGGGATAATTTTATTTTAATTGTCATAATGTCAGTTGAAAACATTGCAATTGTGTTGTAAAATACAACAACAAGCACCACAAAACCATTTAAAGAGGCGCGTTCAGCGGTCTCGATGCGGGATATGAAAGTCAACAAAGTAAATGACCTCAAACGTACGACACACTCTCTTCATTTAATGAAATGACCATAATCACATCTATTCATTTTATAATCCTGCTACTAGCATTTTATTCTGACTAAAACCCCTTTAATTCAAATAAGAAAAGCGTTTTGTGTGTGTGTGTGTGTGTGGCTTTTTCACATCCTGTCATTCTGGTGACTGCGTGCATGCATTAGGCGCATTTTGCAGCATTATGGTTAACGATTAATTGATCGTTACTTTAAACGTTGATCGATCATGGAAATAATCTAAATTTGACATCCCTAATTTCATGAAATAAACATGAGCGCTGCACATTCGAGGTCTGGTGCTGTGCTGCTTTGTGTTCTGCTGTTACCAGGGAAACAGTTCTATTCTAACAAACGCTCCACCTGCTGGCAGAGAATGAATGAACATTTTCAATACAACTGTTGTTTTGTTCAGCGTTCAGACCAATGCGACCCATGTTTTTACCCTGTAAGCACGCGCAGCTTTTAATGTGAACGCATGGATCGAGAAGAAGACAATTCATTATAAAAATCTAAAAAGTATAGGGGTGTGTTATGTGGCTTGCGAATCCTGCAATAATATCGCAGTTTTTGTTTTAACTATGTGCAATTTAATATTATCCAGTATAATATTATCCGTGTGCGTTAATACTGCGTTCTTTCACTGCATGAATCAGTCTTTTAGATGGAGCAGAAAATGTATATATTTATATAATTTCATATAGTTAATATCACACGAACAGTCCAAAAGTCAGCATGATTACAAATGTGATCTTGATTTTATACAACAGTTCAGTAAACAAGGAGTTAATATTAAGAGACTTACATTTTAGACACGATATTTCCTGTTTTTGCTCTATTTCTTCAACAAAAATCATTCCAAACATAGCCACAGTGCTGTTAACAACATAATGTTGTTTGGTTTCTGAATGAATCGCCAAAATTAATAATTCAAATGCAATGACTCACTTAACAGTAACTTGCTGCTACCTACGGGCAGTTTTAATTCCACATTTAAGTTACCTTTTCATTTTTTAAATAATTTCAAACGTCAGTTTTCAATGTTTTATGTTTAAAATATCAAAACATTATTTATGTATTAAAAGTTAGAGTATTCCATGTTAAACAGTGTGTAAATGCGTCTAAATGACACTTCTAATGCCGCTTCTGTGTTTCCTCTGCATTGCAAAGATCAATTTTGTTGATACTGATTTAATTTGCTTGGTAAAAGCCCAAATGCAAGAATTTGACTGAAAAGATGGTGCACACTTTTAGAAAATATGGCCCAAAGGTAAAAATGGCCATAAAACTATTTGGAAATTATGAATTTTTATTATTACTGTGACCTTACCACACAGAAAATGAAGAATATTAAAAAATTTAGGAGCCAGCTGTTAGCACTATTAGAGATAAGCTATCAGCACAATAACACAATCTATAGCAAAATATTATCTAATTACCGTAATCGATAAAATCCCAGAAAATGATTGAGATATCATTTTTTTTGTCGATATCGCATACCCCTAATTCATATTATTTAATTGATATAATATTTTATCGATAATAACTGTTAAAATTAATATAAGAGTTAATACTTTTGACTCTGAAGGCTGAGATGTAAAGTTTAGCATTTTATAAAATGTTTTGTTTTTGTGAAAACGTACTCGGTTACTAAACGTAACCTCGGTTCTCTCTAGAAGAGCGAACGAGTACTGCGTCTTAGCTAAGACGCTACGGGAAAAGTCTCTTTTCACGAAATACTGAAGCAAAAATTATCCTTAATTTTGTATTTTTGTAAAGCGCATTTGCAGCAGTACACAGCCATAGGCGAGACGGCTCGTTCGCTCATTGGCTTGTTCTGCGGCAACTGCACAGCCTATCGAGCGCAGGCTGATGCAACATCAGACCAATAAGGGCGCTTCGCGCCCTTCTTGCCACTTCCCGCCGAAGAGAGAGAACCGAGGTTACGTTTAGTAACCGAGTACGTTCTCTTACGAGAGCTCTCTCGTACTGCGTCTTAGCTAAGACGCTACGGGAACCCAATGTAAAATGCCGTGTGCGCAGGGATCACACACCAATAAACCTGAAGCAACGCCCAGGATTACAGTGCACAGTCACCTGAGGGCAGGACAGGAAGGGGGAAGCCCTCCGTCCCATATCTAGCAACATCCGTAGATGCGGCAATATGACATCACACAGCCGAGGCAAGGCCTGACCAATGTGGCAATGCGGGTCTTACGCAATACTGCCCATATAACAGTCGGCAGCGCATAACGCTCACGAACTCAGAGTTCCCCTCAGGGCCCTGATTCGACTATACCAACAGCAGCCTTGCTTGCAAGGCGGGAACCCCCAGGTTATAGAACCTGATAAATGTAGACGGCGAGGCCCAACCTGCCGCCATACATATATCCTGCAAGGAGATCCCAGTAGACCACGCCCACGATGAGGCGAAGGCCCCTGGCAACGTAAGCTAACGCTATAGCATCAACTATCCATCTGGATAGAGTCTGTCTCGAAACAGCCATTCCCTTGGAACGTCCACCGGACGAGACAAACAGCTGCTCCGTCTGCCGAAAGGCAGCAGAGCGAGACACATAAGCTCTTAAAACCCTGACAGGGCAAAGAAGACTCGAGTCTCTATCCTCTCCTGACACCGGCAGGGCAGACAGGGCAATAACCTGAGCCCGAAACGGCGTGTTGAGGGATTTCGGCACATAACCGTGCCTAGGTTTGAGTATGACCTTAGGCCCAGCTCCTGTAGGAAGGAGAGAACCTCAGTCACCTCACAACTAAGGGGTGAACATCCTCGAGCTGTGCACCAGCTGGAGAACACCGACCACTTCGAGGCATACAGACGTCGTGTTGACGGAGCTCTAGCCTGAGTGATGGTATTTAGCACTCCCACTGCGAGATCAGCGGGTAACCATTGAGCGCCCACACATGGAGGGACCAAAACTCCGGTTGAGGGTGCCAAATCGAACCCCTGGCCTGCGAGAGGAGGTCCCTCCTCAACGGTACTGGCCACGGGGCGACATCTGCTAACTGCATCAAATCTGGGAACCATGGTTGGTTCTTCCAAAGAGGTGCTACAAGCAGTATTGAACATCTCGTTTCTCTCACCCGTTCTATCACCTGCGGAAGGAGGGAGACGGGAGGGAAAGCATAAAGCGGGCAGCACGGCCATTTCTGTGACAGCGCGCTTTCGTTCTTGGAAAAGAACGCAGGGCAGTGAGCGTTTTCGTGGGACGCGAAGAGGCCCACCTCCGCCCTGCCAAATCTCTCCCACAACAGCCGGACTGTTTGCGGGTGTAGAGACCATTCACCCGTAGGAACATTGCCTCTGGACATCCTGTCTGGACCCAGATTCTGTAACCCAGGCACATGCACTGCCCTCAGCGAACGCACGTTGCGCTGAGCCCAAACCAGGAGGCGTTCCGCCAGCCTGTACAGGTTTCGGGACCCGAGACCGCCCTGGCGATTTATGTAGGACGCCACAGACATGTTGTCCGAACGGACTAAGACGTGGTGGTCCTTGATTTGGGGACAAAAAAGCGCATCAGCGCGTTCTCCACTGGCAGCATTTCCAGACAGTTGATATGATGGAGCTTTTCCCGTTCTGACCACAGGCCAAAGGACGGTCTGCCCTCGAGCAGCGCTCCCCATCCCGAAGTGGAGGCGTCCGTCGACACCATCTTCACATTCGGGGAAGTCCCCAGGCTCACACCTGATTGGTACCAGCTGTTTGCTGTACAGGGTTTCAAGGCTGTGACACAGCTCTGATTGACCTTGAGACGCAGTCGGCCAGACACCCACGCTCTGCGTGGCACCCGCGCCTTCAGCCAGAGCTGCAGGGGGTGCATGCGGAGCAGGCCCAGCTGCAGAACCGGAGATGCTGAGGCCATGAGGCCCAACACCTTCTGACAGTGTTTGAGCGAAACGGTCGCGCCGCAGCGGAAAAAACTCGCTGCACGCTGAATGCCCAACGGGCGCTGTGGTGACAGCCGCGCCATAATGGAACACGAGTTCAGAACTATACCCAAAAACAGAATCGTCTGACTGGGGTTCAGCGAACTCTTCGCCCAATTGACACTGAGACCGAGCTTCTCGAGGTGATCGAGTAAAACGGCCCTGTGCTCCACGAGCTCCGCTCGTGATCGAGCCAGAACCAGCCAGTCGTCCAAATAATCCAGCACTCGCATGCCTTGAAGTCTGAGAGGAGCGAGCGCTGCATCCATGCACCTCGTAAACGTACGAGGAGCCACGGACAAGCCGAACGGCAGGACTGTAAACTGGTATGCCTGGCCCTCGAAGGCGAATCTCAAATATCGCCTGTGACTTGACGCTATCTGTATTTGAAAATACGCGTCCTTCAGATCTATTGACATGAACCAGTCCCCTCTGCGAATCTGCGCGAGGAGCTTCCTGGTCGTAAGCATTCTGAAACTGCGTTTCATCAATACCTTGTTCAGCTGTCTTAGATCCAGTATGGGCCTGAGAACCCCGTCTCTCTTGGGCACCAGAAAGTATCTGCTGTAATAATAATAATTCAGCCTGTACAGCCCCCCCTCGCTTTGAGCTCGAGACACAGGCTCTACAGCCCCTTTGCTCAACAGTTTTGATATTTCGGCCCGAAGTATGTGTGCTACTTCTGTTTTGACCGTAGTTTCGACGCGCACTGAAAAGTGCGGAGGGCGTCGAAAAAACTGTAGCGAGTAGCCTCTCTTTATAATGCCTAGCACCCAATCCGAAACCCCTGGAAGCGCTGACCATGCATCTGCATGAATGGCTAAGGGCTGGATGCGAAGCGCGCTCTGTTGACTGGGCAACGGCAACCATGGGCGTTACGCCTGTGGCATTTGAGGCGGGGAGCGCGCTGATCACAGCGGGCAGATCGCTCGTCCTCGACCCCATCCCGGTGCTTAACCGATTGGGGGAGGCCTGAGCGGGTCCCGTGGGACTCGTGATGTCTGCAAGTAACTGTGGGCTGCAAGCGTGCACATTTACCACTTTCGACTCGCTGTCTGCCTGGGCAGAGCGTACGTGCATGGGTTTCGCTTTTACAGAAACCACGCGTCGTGTGTGACATAGTGTATGTGGGCACTGAGGAGTGGGCAAGTTTACTATGTGGCGCGCGTGATCGATCTGGGTTGATCTTATGTGCGCGAGCCCTGTGTGCAGGGCTGTGCTTACATGTGGAGATGGGCACTGAGGAGTGGGCATCGTCACTACATTTATAGCACCATCGACCGTGGCCGGACGAACGTGCACGGGTTTCGTTTTTACAGAAACCACATGATGCGTGTGACATAGTGATTGTGGGCACTGAGGAGTGGGCACGTTTACTATGTAGAGCACGCGATCGACTTGAGTCGCTTTTATGGGCGCGAGCCCTGTGTGAAGGGCTGTGCTTACATGTGGAGATGGGCACTGAGCAGTGGGCATCGTCACTACATTTATAGCACCATCGGCCGTGGCCGGGACACCAGAAATTACACCTTTTTCGGGAAATATCTGGGTAGCCGTGATAACGGTTTCTGTGTGCAGGCAAGCGGGCAAACGCACAGGCTTGCGCATTGCAAAAGACGCTGAAACAGTCACAATCCCTGGAACTGAAACAGTGGCGCGCTTAGGTGAGAGCTCGGCCACAGCGCATCGTGTGTAGTGCAGACACAGCGTCATGCAGCAGGCTTTAGATTGCATAGATGGCTTTCCTAGGATGGCTTCGGGGCTCCCGGCCTCACCGTAATCCTCTGCCGCGGTCCCCGCGACGCGGGGCGACGGCCGGTAGAGCGAGAACGGGGGTCTCGAGCTGCGTTGCTGAAGCTGTTGTGATAACGGCTTTTGTGTGCAGGCAAGCGAGCAACTGTGCAGGCTTGCGCATTGCAGAAAACGCTGAGACAGTCACAATTCCTGAAACTGAAACAGCGGGGTGCTTGGGTGAGAGCTCGGCCACAGCGGAACTCGTACACCTGCGCTTCGATGAGAGTAGTGCAGACGCAGCGTCATGCAGCAGGCTTTAGATGGCAACACCGCTTTCGTCCGCCATCCAGCAGAGGGCGGACAAAGGTGCGTCGCTATCGCCTGTTCCACCGGCGGAAGTGACTGGTAGTTCCTGTTTTTAGCATCATCCAGTGTGGAGAATGCTAGTGAGACAGACGAACGAGTTCGCACTGAATATGGAGCGTTCCAAGCCTTCGCCACCTCTTTGTGAAGCTCAGGAAGAAATGAGGCGGGCTTTGAGAAGTACGCTCATCCGAAAGGAAAACACCATCCAGCCGGGAACGAGAAGGGGGGGCGCTGGTGCAGACCACTCGAGGCCGAGACTGAGATCGACTTCCTCGGACGACGCGGCGGCAAACAGCGGCCGCTGCCCATCGGGAAGCGATGCAGGGGAGGCCGGTGAAGCAGGGCGAACCGGCGAGCTCGGTTGAGCTGAAGACGGTTCCGGAATACGCTGGAAGCGGCGCTTTTACGGCGCCTCAGCGCAGCGGAGAATGCAGGCTCAGAGAAACAGGCCAGGCGAGTCCTCAGAGTCACCATGGCAACAGCTCGCAGTGAGGGCATCCGCCGTCAGCGAGCGCGAGCGCTGCATGATCTTCACCCAAGCAGGAGACACAGATGACGTACCGGTCTCCCTCGCTGAGTGGGGCTCTGACGAGCCGCAGGAAGGCATCTTAAAAAAGACGCAAGCTCTTTTACGAGTGTGTGTCGCAGGGCGAACACACACACACACACACACATAAAGAACCGTTGGATAACAGAATTGAAAGGATATAGGCGCCGGACAGCGCAGCAGGAACGGCAGTGGAAGGCGGTGAAGGCCAGCAGCTTCAGAATAGCTCGTCTCGCTGATATGCTTCTCAGACAGCGCTTGCTTCCTTCGTGATCCAGCGATGCGTGAGCTTCGCTGAAGAGATGAAAAATTAGGTGAGTCAGCCTTTTCGAGCTCCTTTTATAGGTTGGGCCACACCCGTTTCGGCGGGAAGTGGCAAGAAGGGCGCGAAGCGCCCTTATTGGTCTGACGCCTTATTGGCGTCATGTTCATTTAAATGTTGGATTTGCACCTAATATTTGGTTTTGCATTTTGGGGAATCATAGGTGATTTTGAATTTTGAATTTGTAATTTCATGTGTTTAAATCTGATTTGGAGGTATCATAATGTATTTGAATCTGCAGTTTGAATATTTGATTGTGCACATTACAGATGCAACTGAATCTTCATTTGATATTTTTGAACTTTTCTTTTCAGCATTTTTGGGAGTTTGAAATGTTTGGTTATGACATTGTTTTGTTCAAATTAGTATTTTTGAGAATCAGTTTTGTTCATATGTTGGATTTGAATGTTCATATCTTTGATTCAGCATTTTTGGGTGTTGTTTGTTGGTTTGAAGGTTCATACTGGGTGTTTGATTCACCAGTTTGGGGCAACGGAGTGCATTTGAATCTTTAATGCGAATATTTGAATGCTTTGGTCAGCATTTTTGTGCTCTTTAGATGCATTTGTTTCCAAGATCCTGTCGAATTAACATTTTTGAGAAACATAGCTTAATTCATAAGTTTGTATATTTAATGAAGCATTTTTGAGAATCGGGTTTTTCAAACATTGTAGTTGAACATTAATATGTATAATTAGGAACTTCATTCATTCTGCATGTAAAGTTCATTTTGAGTGTTTGATTTAGCAATTCTGGGGATCATAAGTCCTTTTGAATGTATTTATACTGGCCTAAAATGCTGTCCATCTTGCTCACTCGTTTTTAGACCGAGCCAGTGGTATCCGTCTGTCTATTAGTAAAACAAACCTCTAATGATTTTCATCTCTTACTGTAGCAAATTATTCATATTCAACACACACATACAAATGCAGATGGCTGCCAAATGACTAATCAGTTGTGTGACTCAGTCAGGAAGTGACTCCATTACTGTGTGTGTGTGTGTGTGTGTGTGTGTGTGTGGATGAGAGAGAGAGAGAGGGAGTTGATTCCTCTGAATTGCTAACTCATTTGATCATTAAATTGAAAGTGTCTTTCTCTGTCCCTCTTTCCTACTTTGTCCCTGGCACTAACGAAAATAGAAAACAAGAACACACACACACACACACACACACACAGCAAGACTGTAGTTGTGGATGTCTGTCCAAGCTGCCATTAGCAACATCAGTTAAGCTAGTCATTTGGTGCTTGTGGAGGTAATAGACTATGTGTTTGTGTGTGTGTGTGTGTGTGTGTGTGTGTGTTTAACTGGTGTCTAGAAATACAAATATGACCTAGATCTACAGCAGAGAGCCTCTCTGTGTGTGTGTGGGTGTGTAGCAGAAAAGTTTTTACACCAAGTTCTATTTATGACTGGCAAATTTGTTTTGTGAGTATATTACCCCAGGTCTGGTGTGTGTGTGTGTGTTAGTGTTGCTTGTGTGTACAGCAGAGCAAAGGTCATGAATGATGTATGTTTGCATTTTCTATTTATGGCTGGCAGATTTGTTTTTTATGTGTGCATATTTACGGCTGATCTGTGTGTGTGTGTGTGTAGGAGAGAGAGTCATTTATGTGGAAGTGCATTCACTATTACTCACTCAGCTGGACATAAATTTACCCACCACACACACACACACACACACACATACACACACATTCTCTCTTACTCTGTTTCTCTGTAGCTTTCTCTCCCTCATACACACACATTGAGGCTCTGTCTGGCTGTTGGCTGTGTGTCAGCCTCTTGGAGAGCCAAAACAAAGAGGGTTCTTAAACACACATACACACGTTTGTTTTTGTGAAAAGTGAGTTCATCCCATAGGCGTAATGGTTTTTATCCTGTAGAAACTGTATATTCTATGGCCCTTCACCAACCCTAACCCTAACCCTCACAGGAAACTTTGTGCATTTTTACTTTCTCAAAAAAACAAATTTTGTATGGTTTATAAGCGTTTTGAAAAATGGGGACATGGGTTATGTCCTCATGAGTCACCCTCTCCTTGTAATACCTGTGTCATACCCATGTCATTATACAGAGTTGTGTCCTGATATGTCACAAAAACAAGAGCACACACACACACACACACACACACACACACACACACACACACACACAAACAGAGCACGAGACCGAGAGATAAAGAAAGGAAGGAGAACTTCTCCGTCCAACTTTGTGCAATCTCTAAAGCCTACAAGCTTTGTTCACTCTTGGTTTTTCTGTGTGTGAGCATTTGTCATGAAGCAAAGTGCGAGAATCAGCACTCATGACACACCACAATCCCCGGATGTCAGATTTTTGTTTCCATGAACATTTTAGGGGGGGCTTTATTTTCTTTTCGTACGGATTGAAACTTGTATGCTGTGACAATAAGCATCAATAAAGGTAATTCCCACATCACATACTGTACATATACATTATTTCCACACTGTGCCATGAATTATGGTTAGAGAGATGCAGTTGTACATTTAAAGGGGGGGTACAATGGTGTTTCATGTATTCAGAGTTGTTCACAGTGTTGAAGAGATGGATTCTCATGCTAAATATGGCCAAAGTTAAAAAAATATATAATTTGAATGAATGACATTCATTTTTTTAAATCGTGGATCTAATGACGTAGACGAGAGTGGAACTCCTTATATGAGCATTTCTCTCGGAAAAACGCGCCCGCGCACATGTTGACCAGAGGAGAGCAAGACCGCACACCAACACGCTTCATCTGGAAATCGCTGCCAGCGCTGCATAGGATTTGTTCGAGAATGTCTCCAAATAAGTGTGTTTTTGGATGTGAGGGGAAAGTTTACAGTGTTCAGCTTCCCAAAGAACCCAGCGGTACACAAAGAGTGGATGCAGTTTGTTTTTCCGGGGCAGCAACGGAGTGTAACAAACTCAAGATTAACATGAGATCAGGTGAAGCTGTGTATGTTATGTACCATTTAAAGGGTGAACTCATAGAGAGGTCAACTAGCTCTCAATCTGAGGTCATTTAGTGTGAAATATCAGATCACAGTTATTCTTATCACACTGCTGCAGTATCAACTTTAATTGTGCATTAAAGTGAGTTCAACAACCTTATAGAAGCTCAGTGAACCACACGAACACAAAAACTGATTTATGATAGCTTCTTAACAGAGCTGTTGCATTTTAATTCTAAATTCAAGAGGTACAAATAAATGAAGAAAACAAATAAGAAAAGTCCAGCCAACACTTTGAATTCAAGTAGTGCTCAACCTGAAGAAAAAAGATAATTTAGATCTGTTTCAGTGTTGTTATTGTAAAACTAAAACTAAAGTTTAAAAAGAGTTTTTGTGAATTGAAATAGTCATAAATAAAATAAATATTAGACATAAAAAGACACTTTAATAATTTCAAATTAGAAATCAAACTAACTGAAATCAAACAAGCTGGAGTACTGTAATCACTGAACTAGAATTAAAATAAAAACTGAAAAGAGCTATTTCAAAATATTAATGAATACTACAATATCATCTTAAAGATGCTAAATGGAGAATAAACAAAGGAAGAAATTTTATTTTTACACTCGTTTGTATATCTCTTAATAAATATTAGGAGAAATATGTTAATAATATAGTTCATGTAATAATATAATGTTCATGTTCATGTGTTTATTATGAGGTTTTATTACATTTTATATAGTCAGATGTTTTAATCTTTCATAGTTCAAGAGACTTTGAACATTATCATTATTGAAGATAAACTTCAATAGTGATAATGTTCAAAGTCTCCTGAACTATGAAAGATTAAAACATCTGACTATATAAAATGTAATAAAACCTCATAATAAACAAACTATATATATATATATATATATATATATATATAGCCTAATTCACACAAGCTCTCTCTCTCTGCGTCTCTGTCTCTCTCACTCTCTTTCTAATAACTTCATTAATAACTGCATTAGAATGCTATCAACGGCTTAAGCCTCCATTACCAGCTTTAAGTTGACGTTTTGGAATCAGCAAAAGAGGCTTTGTGTGAGATGCGGATGAAATAGTGATTTATGTAAAAAAAAAAAAAAAAACCCTTTTAATATATAATCTGATCGATGTCTTGGGGTGTGGTAACTGTAGTAAAAGCAGAATAATTGACTCTGGGCCGTTGAATTATTACAAAAATAATGCACACCCGAGGTGTTGATGTGGCCACGACGCAAAGCCACATAAATTATTCCATACACACACACACACACACACACACACACACACACGAAAATAAGCTTCTCTTCAGCAACAACTATTCTTGGAAAAATAAAGGTACAAAACATGAATCACATTTTTCCATTATGAAAGATTTCTTATGAAAGACAGCTTGAGTTTGGAGGGATTTCAACACTAAATCAGAGCAGTTTGAATGCAGTCAAGCACTGAAAATAAAGTATTAGCTGAATGTCTTCATCAGAAATTCAAAGCAGAGGCAGTTCTTCATCCAGAACAAGCTCTATGACTGCAGTCTCGCCAAGAGGGGAAAAAACAGGCACGAAAGGTCACGTTTACCCAAAGAGAGCGGCAAACAGAGCAGGACACTCAGAAACACTCTCTGCCTTGCTGTGAAACATTTAGGACTAGTTCTACTATAGAGGACAATATTACTCACAGGTCGCTCTTTCATAGCTCAGTGTTTCATTTAAACATCAAATTTTGTCACTGATCGTTCTCTTAAAATTCTTTAGGTAAAATAATATAAAGTAAGTGTGAAGCTTGATAAAATGCAGGTGGCTAGTATTGATGATATGGTCTCGGGAGGATTTGGTGATAAATACTGAAAGTTGAAATGTCTCGCTTGTAGACCACAGTATGAGACGATGTACTTGTGAAACTGTTGAAGAGACGAGAGTTTCCTGGGTCTTTTCTTAGAAGTCAAATCTGACCAGCCTTCTCAAAAGTCTATGTTTGTTCTCCAGTTAATAATGTTTTCATGGTGAAACAGCTGGCATATAAAAGTGAATTTCCGTCCAGTTGAACTGTAGTTCAGTACAGTAGAGTGAAAATACGCATGTTATTTACAGAAGGGATAAGCTGAATTTGATCCTGTTGAGCTAAAGGGCAGCTAGTGTGTCGAGACAAGTGTCAGTATGTCATAGCCCAAGGGTCAGTGATTAACACTGCTGTTCTTCTCCAGCGTCCCTCTCTCTGTCTGTCTCGCTGTCATTGGGTGTGGACTCATATGACATTTACCATCTAACTGTTTCTGTTTTATCTCTGTTTATTCAATCAGCAGAGACTCCTGCTTGTGTTTGATTGTCCCTCTGTGTATTTGTGTGTGTGTGTGTGTGTATGCGCACGCACTCTGACCTATTTTAATAAGTCTTCCTAAATGTGGCTTTGTGCTGAGCAGACGTTTCTAATTACACACACACATCCTTCTTTACACAAAATATAAACAGTCTCAAATGCGAATATAGCCTAGACGTTCATGCATTCCCTCACACACACACACACACAGACACACACACACACAAACACTCTCTGTCCCTCAAAGCATGTGTAGAGACAGACTCAAGCAGCTTTAAAAGCTTAATGAAGTCTTAATGTTCCACACACACACACACACACACACACACTAAAACCATGGCAACACTGTGTGCTCTGCCAAGAGTGAGGGTGTATGGCCGTGCTTCAGCAGGTGTGTGACCTAGATTGAGTTTGTGAGAGAGAGAGAGAGAGAGAGAGAGAGAGAGAGAGAAATGAAAGGACAGAGGGAGAGGGGAAAGTGTGTGTGTGTGTGATCACTGTTAAAGAGGCTTCCAGAGTTTGATCACGTGTTCGTTTGTGATCTAGATTTTGATCTTGTTGAATGTGATGTGTGTGTGTGTGTGTGTGTGTGTGTGTGTGTGTGTGTGGTTCTTGTTTTGCCTACACTACGGTGATCAAATGTCACCACAAGGGCCGTAAAACATGAAATCACCTACATTGTGGGAACCAGTCAAAGGTTCTCATGAGAAAAAATGGCTTTTTAAAGCACTTATGCATTACTGCTACACAGCCACAGCTACAAAAAGAAAATAGTAACCTAATACTCAAAAATTGTTTCTGTTGTTTCGACTTCAAAATATTGACTTTTTTCAAGTAATTGTGAGTTTATTTCTCACAGCTGTAGCTTTATTTCTCATAACTGATAAGACCTGAAGGGGTAGTTCACCCAAAAATGACAATTCTGTCATCATTTGCTTAACCTCGTGTCGTTCCAAAACTGTTCTGTTAGCAACATTCTTGAAAATATCTTCTCACATGTTCTGCAGATAAAAAAGAAGAGATCTGGAAGATCTTGCATTGTGAGTTTAAATCTCATTTATTTGGCGTAATTGTAATTTTATAGATCAAAACTATAACTTTATCTCAGAATTAGGTGAGATTTATTTCAACTTTCAAATATAATTTCCATTAATTTGTTATATATTTGTAATATTACATACACTGCGTATGAAAAAAGTTTGGGATCAGTACGATTGTACGGGGTCATATGACGTTGCTAAAAAATGACATACAACTCCTTGTGCTCCGATACTAGTACGAGCTGTCTACCGGCTATCTTAACCTTTTTTCCCCTCATTGTTTTTGTTGTTATGGAAATGACTCGCCAATCGCTTGGCATTTGTCAGCTGTCAAAAAGGCACTTGACGAAGGGTGGTTTTTTACAGAAAAGTTTAGCTTTTTCAACTTTTCTGACGCTCTGAGCTGCAGAAAAAGACGCCAGCGGTGACAAGGCTCAGGACTTTTTTGAAAACGCGGTTTACTCCATAGGATTATAATGAAAAAAAAACAGATGTTGGCAGCTTCAAAAAAGACGCCAAGTGTGAACATAGTCGCGTATCGTGTCGCATAAACATAAAAGCATGTCTGCATTTGTTATCGGAGAAATTACTAACAACTAGCACTGCTCAAAACTCACATTTGAATAGTCAGTGGCAAATCCTTTAAATATGAAAACATGCTTACAGACTGAGAGTCAGCATTATTTGTGAGAACACCGGCATTGTAGGCTACTCTCCCAGAATCAGGAAACAGTCCTTGTCCTCCGTAAAATGTGTTGCACCTATCAGATTATTTGAGTTGAACTGTTCTGGAACAGTGCTGTAAATTCAACTTAACCACTGAGTTCTAGTTATGTCCTCTTTTTTTGAAGACCACACAAAGTAGTTTCGCTTTCACAATGAAACACACAGCTTCTCCATGTAACACTCCAAAGAGAAAGGAAAACTTGAAATCGCATCATGTCTCATATGTCCCCTTTAAAACAAATTCTTATGCTCATCAAGGCTCTATTTGATAAAAAAAAATTAATTGCAATGTATTGCAATGTAATTGTTTTTTTTTATTTTATTTTTAAGAAATTAATATTTTTATTTAGCAAGGATGTGTTAAATGGATAAAAAGTCAGGATTTAGAAAAGATTTCTATTTTGAATAAATGCTGTTCATCTGAACTTTATATTCATCAAAGAAAAAAGGAGCAAAGGTTAACAAAAAATACAATTAAGCAGCACAACTGTTTAAACACTGATAATAAATCAGCATATTAGAATGATTTCTGAAGGGTCATGTGACACTGAAGACTGGAGTAATGATGCTGAAAACTCAGTGTCGCATCACAGAAATAAATTATATTTCAAAGTATATTAAAAAAGGTAACCAATGCCACGTTTCCACCGCAGGAACTTTACCCAGGAACTTTGGCCTGGTACTCGGTGTGTTTCCACCACAGGAACCAGGAACTAAATAAAGTTCCGGGTAAAAAAAATGCCCCTCAGAAAGTCCCTGCTGGCGAGGTGGTACTTTTTCAAAGTTCCGGAACTTTCGGGGGCGGGACTTGGCCGCTAAACATCCTGATTGATTGAGTTCACGCAGCATTGGTTGAGTTCAACCACCATTTATTTCTGATCATTTTCAAAATATTATTGTTATTGTGTCATGAAATGTAATTTTAAAAGTATTTCAGATGAGAATGTAGTTGTTTAAAACTCAAATCTGTGGTTTATTTATAAAGACAGCACCTATTTAAAAATGTGTTTCGCCGATCTCAGAGACAGTCAGCTCGACGCGACCAGCGGGAGCTCAGTGATCATCTATCCACCGAGAAGCAGCCTCACCTCGGCTAGACCTTCTGATGTGTGCCGCTGGCTCTGATGTCTCTTTAGTGGTTAAACATAAAATATAATTCGTTTTGGGTAAATCTAACAGGTTATCTTTGGTCTGTATTTAATTTATCTATATGTTAAAATGAAAATAAAAAGAACCAATTTATATAATATTTCATTTCATTGTAATGGCTGTATATATACATATTTCCCTGAACTAAGTACATTTATGCAGCTATTATTATGTTTAAATGAAAACGAAAGGAGGCAGTGGTGTTTGATATCATATTTCGTCTTATTGTAAATATACAGAGAGCAAAATTGCAATAGCCAAAGTGAGCTGACTGATGTTATCAAGTACGCTGCTGTTTGCAGAATTACTGGATTTGTGACGTCGCGGACATCACACTCCCGAGTCGAATGCGCAAAGTCTGAACAACCGAGGATGCACGTCCAAAATTTGCGTACTTTGTATTGAGAAACGCGCGCAAACCTACGTCACCAGACTATTTGCCTAATCTTCCCAGTATTTTAGACCTTGGTGGAAACACAGAAAGCAACAGGTCTGGGGGGAAATAGTTCCTGGGGAAAAAAGTTCCTGGTACAATTGTTCTGGGTAATCTCAGTGGAAACGCGGCACAATATAAGAAATTGCAATAATATTTCACAATATCACTGATTTTCTGTATTTTTTATCAAATAAATACAGCCTTGATGAGCATAAGAGACTCCATTAGAAACATAAAAATCTTACTGATCCCAAACCTTTGAATGGCAGTGTTTAACTTGGTAGTTGAACATTAAAGTCAGGGTAGGTAATACATGTATAAACAACTTTCTTCCAAATTTGTTTAAACTTTCTATATATATCAATGCATAATTAAAATGTAAGTACTCTGATAAAAAGAGTATAAAAATCGAGTGACTCTAGACCGTTTAATCTGTATTAAACACAGCTCATTATTTCCATTTCGGGACGAAACATAGGATTGGCTTAGGCGACTGTCACTCTCTCGCAACCATGGCAACCACCCTTTTGCCACACATGACCTGCCCACTTGCGCGTGCACGTTTGATTTGAGGAATTCAACAGACACGGATCCTAGGAATACCAAAACAATGGCAGAGAAACAGCAAGCAAAATTCACAGTACCAGCCTATGCAGTTAGTGAAGGCAAACCAGGCAAAAAAAGGAAGACAGTAACAGTACAAGAAAAGGCAATGAACAAAAAGTTAAAATCGGCGTGGCTTTCCAGCGATGGCGAGAACTGAGGGAACTCAAGGGGCTGAAAAGTGACTCCTTGATGGCTTTATTTCTGCTGGACAGGTAAATCTTTCTTTTTGTATTTTGATCATACATATTTTTTTCATGAAGCATGTGTCATTAGCACACGTAGCTGCGTAATATAGCTAACATAACATTACTTAGCGAGCCATAGTAGAGGCTTTGGAAGGAGCCCAGAAGGGAGGGGGTGGAGTGAATGGAAATAATGAGCTGTCTTTAAAACAGTCGTGAGAGGTCTACAGTCACTCGATTTTTATACTTTCTTTTTCAGAGTACTTACATTTTAATTATGTATTGATATATAAATAAAGTTTAAACAAATTTGGAAAAAAAGTTTTTTATACATTTTTTTACCTACCCTGCCTTTAAGTGTTGCACATTATTATCACTTTCTCCACTTGTTGTCTGTTACATAGGGACTTCTGAACAGACATCTAGATGTATATTTTAATGGACAAAGTATTCAAAATTTATAAATAAAGCTTCATAAAAAATCTTGCTTTTATTTTTACAACTCCATGTTGTAAGTGTTACTCGTCTTCACACATACTTGTGAGAGGTAATTTTAGGGTTAAGGGTAGAGAACAGTAGCTCACTATACAACTACAGAAGTCAAAAGAAACTTCTCAGCATGAGAGGAAATGGTGTGCAAGTTATTAAACAGACATGCATGAACTGAAGATGGAGTGCATCTCATTTGAGTTTATGATTAGAGTAAGATTGGACTTTGTTTTATGGCTAGCCGCAGACTTTGTGCTGTCTCACTCCAGACACTGGTTTATTCTTGCATGGACATCTTACATAATGCATTAATGATTTTCATCTTGATCGGCTGATTAGGATTCTTAATAGCCAACTCTGCACTGGAGGGTGGATGAAGGACAATATGATGGCAATATATGCTACTGCTATATTCTAATATTTAAATTATGAATAAAATGAGACCTACTTAAAATAGCTGAAGTGATAGCTGAAGTGAAATGAACACTCATTTGACACAATATTTACTTTTATAATTTTATATTCCAGTAATGGTAAAGCTGAATTTTCATCAACGACTAGCGCTTCTTTTATAACAAGCCATTGACAACAGTCTGGTCAATCACTTCAATAGTTTTTTTTAATTAGTCTATTCATTAATATTTAGTTGCAGTGTTGTATTAGTTCATCTGTTAGTGCTTGCATGTATTAAATACGTTTACAGTGCCTAGAACTATGTCACAGTCTATATGCTGTTTCTGCAAAAGAATATTTGTCCTGACTGTTTGTCCTTTCTCTCTGTCTGACAGAACAGAGTCTCAAACCACAGTGCGGTAAACGAGTGTAACTGTGTGCAGTGTGTGTGACAGAGTGTATGTGAGTGCTCTGCACACAGCAGAGTGTCTAAAAATAGCTCACACGCGTTCTGTTTGTCCCCTTACCCTCCAGCTCATGGTTTATGAGTCACACACACACATACATAGTCAGACTGGCACACAGTACTTGTGAATTGAGGTTTTGGATGACTGATGTTTGGCTCAAATCATCCCATGCATCAGGCCTCTTTAAAAGCACACACATATTGTTGGGGACTTTCCATTTTTAATATCGAGTTAATGGTATTTTCTATTCCATTGGACCTAAACCTAACCCCAGCCTTTTTGCTTTTTCATAAGGACATTATTTATTGTGTTTATTAAGTCGTTTTCCATGCTGGCTGGACTTTTGGTCCTAACAATGTAGACCAAACCTGACCCACACACACATACAAGTATACACATCCCATAACACTTTGGCTGCATGTAGATTAGGTTTCACTTCAGGATACCTTAGAGACATGAATATCGTTGTGTTGCATAATACACATCGACTTACATGAGCTCACACACACACACACACACACACACACACACACACACACATGAAACAGGCAGCCAGACATGGAAACTTTGAGTGTGCTGGCCTAGTATTTATATAAATAGAAACCATACATGAAGAACATGACTTGATCAATGAAAGAATAACTAAATTTTAAGTTTGGTTGAGTCACAGTGATGCATCTGATATCATAATGGAAAAAAAGCAACATTAAAGAAAAATACCATTTGGATATTATTCAAAAGATTGCCGTTAGTAAGATTTTAGAATTTTTGTGAAAGAAATATTTTATTTATTTATTAAAAACAGTAAAACCAGTAATTTTGTGAAATATTATTACAGATTAAAATTAGTGAATGAGTGTAATTTATTCAGGTGAATTTTCAGCAGCTATTTCAGGGTTACATAAATCCTTCTAAAATATGCATAAAAAAAATCTTATTATTTAACCAAAAAGTCAAGTAATCAAATAAACAAGCAAAAAAAAGATAATATGGGAAATTCTCATGCCTGCAGGCCCTCAAGACTGTGTGTCAAGGTCAAAAGCTCTTGAAATATCACTAATCCTATTTTTGTAAAATATCATGTGGTGCAACTCCCCAAAATGACATTGAGTAATTTATGATGTTTGTAAAGCATACTTTTTAACTTAAAAACTTTTTTAACAATAATGTTTTAAATGACCAGTCACATGAGTTCAAGACTGTCTGCTCTTGAAAAGTTTGTGATGAAGTGTTGAGACTGATTGGTTGTGATATGTGTTTTACAGAGATTCCGGCCTCTGATTGGCCAGTCCTGCGTAGGAGGCTGGACGGTGATGGAGTTCATCTCTGACAGACAGCTGGAGTTCTACACAGAACAGGAGGAGCTTCGACCATTCGAGGTGTGTGCACAAGTTGTTTTTATTCAGATTCATGTGTGTGGGGGGTGTTTTGTTGTTGAGTTTGTGTAACTATGTATGCTTGACATTCATTAAATTACAGTGTGATGAAATTATAGTACACTGCATATAAAAAGTTTAGAACAAAGTTTTCTTCATAGGTCAAGTCATTACTGGAAAGCTGTTGATCTTTTTAGACGCTAAGTGTTTTATGACATGAATGAAACACATTCATAAAATATCAGTATAAGAACCTTAAATATAATGAATAAGAGCAATGATATACTGATATTTGCATTGACTGCTATATTTTAAAGCATTAAATAATTCACTTAGCCTTTTCTCATTTCCCTTTACAGTCTATGCTGGAAAAATAATAGAGTGAATTTTATTTGCCGTCAACACCTGCATATTTAATAAACCTCCAACCTCTCTCTGTTGCTCTAGGTGTTACAATTTTTGCTGAAGATATGATTTGAGTCGTTGCTTTCTCAGACCTCTTCATAACAGTGTGATGTATGAAGACATTTCCCAGTCATTACTGGTTTAATCAGTCTGTGTTCGTAGCGCCGGGTAGTGTTTGTGGAAGCGCCTCTAGGAGCGTATGTCCCAGACAGTTTGTTTAATTGCAAATTACCATGTCATCATATGGCAATGAAAAAAACGTGATAAAACTTGTTGAATAATGAGATTTATTATCACTAAACGGCTAAAAATGTCAATTTAAATATAGCTTTGCACTGCTGAAAAGTAGTATTACGATGTAAACGATTTCTATAATAATATTCCTATATGAAACTCTAACAGAGCACTGAGAGCAGACAGCAAAGTACTGAAAGTAAGGCTTTTTATGTAATAGTTTTTAGAGGATGTTTATAGAATTTTATTTGTATTTTTGCAGGGTTTATGGGATATGTTCTGTGTGTTCAGAATATGTTCTGTAGTGTACAATAACAATCAAAAGTTTACAGTTTTTTTGGTGCTCGAGAAACATTTCTTGCTATTTCTTATTACTACACAGTTGAAAACATTTGTGCTGCTTAATATTTTCGTGAAAACCAAAAGAACAGCATTTATTGGAAATATTTTTTTTTTACAGTTTGAATGTCTTTACTGTCAGTTTTGATTAAATTAGTATATCCTTTCCGAATTAACTGAATTTCTTTCACAAATTTCTTTTTATTGACCCCGAACGTTTGACAGGCGATGTACATGTACGTACAGTTAATGTATAGTACATTTAGCAGAAATAATGAGGCCTTCAGTGTACAGCTGCCTGGGGTTGTGAAATAAGAATCACATGAGAAAAGGGATGTTTTAACACTAAAAATACTCTTTGCATGTCAAAGTAAATCTATTGAATGGCATGTAAAATATGTTTTCTAAATTCTAAATATATATTAAGCATGTTGGTTATTTGTCTATCTTGCCACATCCTTGGTAAGAAAACAAAATTTTTACTCAAATTAATCAAATTGGATTTATTTCTTTTTGGAACCAACCTCTTTATATATATATATATATATATATATATATATATATATATATATATATATATACACACACACACACAATTTTTTTTAGGGGGGGGGGGTATCATTAAACGAGTTTCACAATTTGAGTTGAATTACTGAAACAAATGAACTTTTTCATGACATTATATTTATTGAGAAGCACCTGTAGAAGCCACATCAACTTTGTAAAGTTTGGGGAAGAGCAAAGAAAGAGCAACATTTCATATTTTCCTGAAACATTAATGGTTAGAGCATGGAGTACTACTTTCGTAGTTTGCACAGTCCAGGGTGTGCTGAAGGGGTTAAATATATTCTGTAGTGTGTGATGTATATTAGTTTTAAAGTGTTTTAGAGCTTATTCTAACAGTGAATTCGGCAGTGTGTGTTTTTGTAAGGGGTGTGTAATTAGCCCTAGACACATGCTCCTCACTCTTTACATACTCCTTCAGGCTGTGTTTGTTTATCATAATCACATGGCGCAATCATATCATTTAGTGCAGGAGAAGGCACTATGACACACAGGACTGTAGCCCTCTGTGTTAAAACAGTTTACATTCACTGTGAGCTGTGGATAAAACACACACACACCCACACACATATTCCACTGCATCATTTCATCACTCCCGGTCTCTGATGCCTGTGGATGGATGATAAAAGAGAGACCCCCTCTCTTTCATCTGAGTGTGTGTGTGTGGAGAGGGAACTGAGGCTGTGAGAAAGAAACACAAGGCAGAGGGAGAGAGAGAAAGCACAGGCACATGACACTGATGTTAGAATACTGCAGTTCTGTCAATCCTGTGAGAAACAGCCTCTAAACTACAACACTTCTTTACTCTGATCCCACGTTCTGTTTTCTGTTCTGTCCTGTTCTATTCTACTGTACTTTACTCTGTTCTATTGAATTCTATTCTAATTCTGTGCAACTGTACTTTACTACATTCTTTTGTGTTGTATGTACCCGTTTGTACCATTTATGCTAGTTTTCTGCTTTTTTCTGTTCTATTTAAATCTACTCTTACTCAGTTACATTTTATTTTGTGCGTGGTTATTGTCCTCTTTTGCACTCCACTGTGCTCATTTATTCTGTTATTGTCTACTGCATTCTGTTTAGTTCTTCTCCATTCTATCTATTCTGCTTTACTCCAGTCTGCTGTTATTTTTATTATCTTCTGTTCTTTTTATTTCTACTCTACTCTACTGTTATATTCTACTGTTATTTTCTTGCCCACTTTTTGCTATTTTATTGTGTTGCACTCTATTATATTTAAATGTGCTCCACTCAACTCTATTTTATACTACTCTATACAATTTTATTGTTCACCTATCTACCATGCTTCGACTACACAGTATTGTTTTCCATTCTATTGTACTTTACTCTTTTCTGTTATTCTGCTGTTGTTTATTATTTTTTACTATTATATTCTAATACACTATATTTTATGCTATACTCTTTTATTCTGTTCTTCTATAATGTACTTCTGTTCTGTTGTTTTTTACTCTACTCCACTCTATTCAACTGTTCTTTTCAGTGCTGTTGTAGTTTCATCTATTCTATTCCACTTTATCAGTATATTATTCTATTCTATTCTATTCTACTCTACTTCACACTATCTATTGTTTTACCCCACTTTGCTCTACCCTTTCATTGTTATGTTCTATTCTGTTCCACTGTACTTGACACTATACAGTTTTATTCTGGTCTGTTTGTGCTTTGCTCTTCTGTTCTATTTCCACTTTTAATCTGTTCTTCTTTGTACTATTCAATGCTGATGTATTCTACTCTTTTCTACTTTATTCTATTGTACTACACTCAACTATTCTATTCTGTTTCCTTTATGTTCAACTTTACTCTTTGCTCTACTTACTATACTGTGTTTCTCCCCACTGCTCTGTTACCCACAGCTCTGAATGTTGAGCTCTGAGACGTGAGTGAATTACTGAGCAGCCTGAGAGAGAGAGACAGAGACAGAGACAGAAAGAGATAAAGGTGGAGAGAAAGTCTGAGAGAGATCTATCGGGGAAAATGGAGCATGGACAGAGGACCGTGTGTATTTATTACTGTTTCCTTGACAACTCAAAGCTGTGTTTTTACTTAGCACATGTTAAGGGGCCTGTGGAGGGTGTGTGTGTGTGTGTGTGTGTGTGTGTGTGTGCGTGTGCGTGTGAGAAAGTATGTGAACAGACGAGTAATGAGAGGGTGTGTGTGTGTGTGTGTGTGTGTGTGTGTGTGTGTGTGTGTGTGTGTGTGAAAGTATGTGAGCAGACGAGTAATGAGAGGGTGTGTGTGTGTGTGTGTGTGTGTGTGTGTGTGTCTGTGTGTGTGTGTAGAAGGAAGGGTTAAGCACTGTTGACCTGTTATGCTGAAATGGGAACAGTGCAGCTGTTTTTAGGAAGCTCCAAACTGTGTGTTTGCCTGCGTGAGTGAGTGTGTGTTCTTGTGTATGACAGAGATAGACTGAAGTAAGTGAGAGGAGGAGAGGTTTACTGAAGGGAAAAGCAGGCAGAGTGGTTTCCATTAGACTCTGTGGAACACTTTCCCTTTTGAGGCTGTGGTGAGAAAGACACTCGGCTGTGAGTCAGTCACCCTCAGTCCACACACA
This sequence comes from Carassius carassius, assembly GCF_963082965.1. Taxonomy (NCBI): domain Eukaryota; kingdom Metazoa; phylum Chordata; class Actinopteri; order Cypriniformes; family Cyprinidae; genus Carassius; species Carassius carassius. The sequence continues at coordinate 22,361,158 of NC_081786.1, forward strand.
CACACACACACACACACACACACAAACTTCACTCAGTGTGTAAAAGAAAAGCTTTCCATGGCTGTTTCACACACATACACAGTTATATTTAATTTAATTTACACTTTCACTCTTATCCACTCTTTTGTTTATAATAATAAAGTATAATAATAAAGGGGTTAAGTTAAAGGGGTCATATGGTGCGATTTCAAGTTTTCCTGTAAATATTTAAATTCCAAGATGAATATGAGACAAAACTACAGAATGTCACATTTTAATATTGGGTGTTTCAACACATAAATGTTTTACCAGCTAAGAAGATCAGCACTTACAGAGTTTCAGCTGTGTCCTGTTGCATTAATTCTTTAGATATTAAAAGCAGGGAATGTGTCGTATCAGTTATATCCATTGCTTTTGCATTCTGAGTATTGCATTTGATAATGACACAAACGAACCAGGATGAAGACGAGGGGGCTGACTTTGAGAAAATAGCAAGTAATTTTGAAGGCAAAAACAAAAAGGGCATGGAGAAATCAAGAGTTTGGAGACCAGCGGCAACATCAGCAACCAAGAATGACCTGATCGGCTGAGAAAAACAACAGTAGTTGATGACAGACAAATCATAAAAAATCATAAAAGCTGTGAAAATGAACCTTAAGATACAGTACATGTCTTAAAATCACCAACAACCTCCAGAAAGCTGGGGTGATGCTCTGTCAATTTACAAGTCTGCAGGAGACTTTGACACAGAATTACAGAAACTACACAGCAAGATGCAAACCTCTGACCAGCACCAAAAATAGAAAGGCAAGATTAGAGTTTGCAAAAGCCAGTAGAGTTTTGGAACAGGGTCAAATACTCACTGCTCTGATTGCATGCAAGGGATCTGCAACAAAATAACAGATTTTAATCGTTAATCTTCCTCAAGTTCAACTGTTCCAATACTTGTGCTTACATCAGATAGTGGAATCAACTCTAAAAGTGCTGTCCTTTTTATTTGGTAATACATTTATGTATTGAAACCGCTAATAAAATTTGACATTCTGAAGTTTTGTCTCATATTCATCATTTAATCATATCTGCAAACGTCTTGACTCCAAAGCAAACAGAGCAATTTTGTCTTTACTTTTCCAGGGCACTGTATATATGTATATTTGGTGGCCAAAAGTATTAGAACACCAGTATTAGGGGTGTGCCCAAAGTTGAATACCTCATTCGGAAAGGCACGAATAATGTTTTCAAAAATGAATAACGGATAATGAATAATTCTGCCCGAATATTCAGCTGAGGCTGCAGCACAGTCGGTTGTTTACTAGATTCACAGGTGAGCCAGGGGATCAGCGCAATATTTTACACAAACCTCTGAATTCACTCAATGAGAGTGTGAAGTAAATGAACGTAAACTTTATGAATGAAATGAGCGCAAATCAAAAACCGCATTGCTGTTGCCTCTCTGTGCATCTCTAAGAAATCAGAACTTGGCAAGAGTAGGGCTGATATTACCTAAAATATTACATCATACACGTTCTACTATTTATTCTACTATTTAAACCTTACAGGCTACGGTATGATACACGAATGAATAAGCACAGCGTGATTGCCAAGCCGTCTCTGCGCGTCTCCGTCTCTCAAAAACCAAATGAGCACTCTGGCAAGAGTATAGGCTAATAATCAACTTAAATAGATATATTTTCTACTAGGCCCAAATGTTTGCTTCCTTAACTTTTGCTGGTTTGCGTGGCATATGCACATTTGTTTAGTGAAGTTTAAAAAATGACTCGTTTAAATAGTTCTGCATAATGAAATGTTAGTCTTGGATTAATTCATTCACTAAATGTTTGTCATGAAATCTTCCTACTTGTATGATAAATTTATTTTTTAAAATGATTAATTTTATATTTTAGAACACTGAATAGGGCAAATAGTCGAAATAGTTTTCCACACTCTGTTCTCTGTTTTCCCCCATAGTTTTTCCAGACCTGCAGATTACTTAAGTGAAATACTTAACTCTACAGGAACCGATGAGCCAAAGGAATTCATGTTGTTTTACATAATCCTCTAAAATTACAACGCAGTAACAAGTGTGCAAACTAGCTAAATGAGTTTAAGAATGAAATAAGCACAAATAAAATAGCATTATAAATTACTTAAATCAATTTCCATATTTCTAAATTGCGTAGGAACCCTTACTGTTTTAATTCCGATACTTAAATATCTATTTATTGGATCACGAAAGGTCCCTATTTAAAAAAAAAAAAAAAAAAAGATAACTATTTAAAAAAAAGGCTGTAAAACCATAAATCAAATACTGTACGACATTCTGGTTCAAGCTCCGCCTTCTTCCGGTTTTATCCGAATACAGATACAGATCCGAATAATTCTGTGATCGATACAGATACAAATACAGATACAAATACTGGCTTCGCTGCATACCCCTAATATATATATATATATATATATATATATATACCCTTATTTCTCTTACTTTACTGTACACCACTCTTCTCCACTCCACTATTACAGTCTTCTATTGTTTTATTCTACTGTGCTGCACTTTTCCATTATTATTCTATTATCTTTGTTTTCTATTGTATTTGACTATATTCTATGCTATACTTTATGTTTTACTGTCCTGTGTTGTTATACCCAACTCAGTGTTCAATGCTGTTGTATTCCACTCTTCTCTGTTGATTATTTATTCAACTTTTATCCAACTGTATTGATCCAACTTTCACTTATCAATCAATATTGAATATTGGTATAAGCCACATTTTCAGTATGGGTGCATCAGTAGTTTGTTAATTGGAATTTGATTGACCCTCTGTAACCCTCTGTATCTCTCTCTGGATGTGTGTGTGTGTGTGTGTGTGTGGCTGTTCTCGCGGGAGGAAGGAGCACAAGCTTGCTTGTTCTCTTCATGCTCTCTCCAGCTATGATATTTGTCTGTACATACGTAAACACAAGCTGCTACAAACATACTAGCTCATCCTTTTCAGTAATCTGTATGTCTGCCCCCCCCCCATCTCTCTCTTCCTGATGCAATAGTTGGATCAGCCCGATGTCTCTCTTGCACACGTTGCCGTGGTGATGCTTTGGCTGAGCGCTAGTCTGAGGTCATCTCACTCTTCGTATGACTCTATCAGCCCGTCCTGTCTGTCTCTCTCGTCTCGTCTCACCTCTCTCATCCTGTAGAACATAGAAACGACTGGAGAAAATGATCAAACAGAACTATGAAACTGGAATCAAACCACCACTAAACCTCAAAACTATGCCATGACTGATGAAGCAATAATGTATTTTGGTTTCTAAAAATACAAATTCAACCATAGCATCCATCAATTCTGTTCAGTGCAGTTGGGTTCGTATCAGATATTACATTGTGTCCACTTTTACTGTCATAACACATTTTGTAGCTCCGTAAGTTTGTTGCAACTAATCTGTTTACAGGCATCTTCATATAGACTACAACATATCAATATTTCTAAATATGCTTCAAATATGCTTTAAAGTCAAGAATTTATTTTCTGTAGTGCGACATATTTCCAAGTAAAACAGAATAATATTGCTGATTAGATATTAGAAAGTTGGCCATGATGTTAGTGGTCAATATAATATAATCTTTCTTGCTTTTTTTTTAGTGGTTTCCAACCTGTGGCTAATGGACAACTGCTGCTTGTGCCATACACAAAAAAAAAATCACATTTTTGTTTTTTATGCCCATCAAGGCTGCATTTATTTGTTCAAAAATACAGTAAACGCAGTCATTATGATTAGTAAGTATAGAAATAAGTGTTTTACTGTAATAACATTTTTAAAATAGTTTGACATAAGTTGAATCAGTCCAGATTTCACTGTCACATGATTCTTTAGATTTTACTTTTATACCAAGGTGATATCTTACTATTTATGTTGAAGATGGCTGCTTAATATTTTTGTTGAAATCTTGATACAATTTTTTTCAGGATTCTTTGATAAATAGAAAGTACAAAAAGCATAACATTTATTTGAATTGAAAGTTTTTGTAACAATTTTAAAGTCTTTACTTTTTATACATTTTAATGCATCCTTTTTTTAAGTTTTAATTTAATTGAAAATGTATTACTGATCCCAAACTTTTGGAAGTACTGTAGTCAGTTTAATTGTTTTTTTTTTAACTTGTGTTTTATAATAATATTAAACTGTTGTATAATGGCCTAACATTAAATCTGGTTACTTTGAAGTCATGTACTCTAAAATTATATGCTGCCTACAAAACTTGCTTTAGCCTAATGAAAAGGTTTAGAGTTTAGAATAACATGAATCATACAAACTACAGGAATATTAGAGGGTTAAGCTCAAGATAAGCTTAACTATTGTATGCTTAACCCATATATAGTGAGTGCATAACTGTCAACATATTTCTGTGTTTTTACACTCTGAGGTACGAGTCTGAATGATTGCCTTTGGCAGTCAACAGAATGTCATGCATGTTGTTAATAAGGCTTCAATTTCCATTTCATTACATATGCAGCTGGTAGATGCTTACATCCAGTGCGACTCTCACTGCATTCAATATCAGTTCATGCATTCCCTAGGAATCAGACTCTTGACCTTGGTTTGTTAGCATCATACTCTACTGTGTGAACTACAGCTTGTACTTTACCTGGAATATTCAAGACCAGGGTTCAGTATTATTACCGTAAATGGAGATAGTTTGATACTCTTGTGGGTAAAGTAGCTGTCATAATGACAGACATGAATGTTAACACAGCCTTCACAGTGACAGATGATCTGTAGTTAAAATATCCAAATGTGCTGTTGAATTAGATAAAGAATAAACAGAGTAAATGAAATGCTTTTTTAATAGATCTCATTTTCTCAGCGCTGTGTTCCTTCTATGCTGCGGTGCGTTACACGTCCTCTGGAGTGTCACTGTGTTTCTCTGTCATCTTTTCTGTTTTGGTCAGCTGAGGTGTGTGTTCACGTGCTCTGTCAAGTTTAGAACTTGTTTGTTTATGTGTGTATTTTTAGGAGTTAGTGAGATTGTGACCATGCGTGTGTGTGTGTGTGTGTGTGTGTGTTCCATATGTATGAGGGAAATGCAGAGATGCTTTTGTTTTCAGAATAAGTTTGAGTGTGTGTGTGTGTGTGTGTGTGTGTGTGTGTTTAATGGAGTGAGTGAATTTCAGATTGTTTAGAGAACTATAAAAGCAGGAAACCAGCCCACCAATCAAAGAAAGCCATGCTGTAGCACGCTAATTAACACTAATTAACCTTATCATCATCGTTAGCCTAATTTGCCCTTCATCCTGCCCACATAACGCGCTCTCCAATCACACCTCCCTCATCCCCCCGTCTTATTATCTCCTCTTTCATTCCTCCTCCTAAAGGCCAGTGAAGCAGAGCTGTGTGTGTGTGTGTGTGTGTGTTTGTCAAAGAGAGAAATAGTGTGAGGTGAGAGAGGCACAGAAACAGCGGGGGAGAGAGAGACAGAGAGAGAGACTGTGTATGTTTGTGTGAGCGAGACAAGAAAGACCTGTCTGAGCCGGAGAGAAAGAGAGATCAAAACCTGCCTGCGGGTAAATGAATAAATCATGTCTTCCCTTCGTCCTGAGAACTGAAGCACGCATGAGTAATACACACACACACACACTCTTTCTCTCTCTCCTTCCTGCTCTTCTTCTCTCTCGTTCCCTCTCTGATGCAGTCTGCTCACTTACACACACACCGCCTTATATTTGCTATGCAAGGGCAGATAGTAATCAGAGATGGCCGCTCTATCTTTTACTCACACACACACACACACACACACACACACACACACACACACACACACACACACACTGATATTATTATAATTCTTTATACACACACACACACTGATATTATTATAATTCTTTACACACACACACGTTGATCGCACCCACACAGCTGGGCAGCAGCAGATCCCGTTGCCCCACTGCGGTGAGCTGTTGTTAATAATGTTTTGGGGTGGGATGACCAAAATCTTACATCACTGTAGAATTAATTTTTTGCTTCACAATAACAACATGTATCCCCCCCCCCAATATGCTGCTTATGACCTGTTTTGTGCTCTAGGGTCACATTTGTTTCTTTAGTTTAGCTATTTCTGTCAGTTGGAAGTCACAACAGTTCACAGTATTGCTGTGAAAGATTTCTCTTCCCTGTACCTGAGCCTCTGTACACGTGTGTGTGTGTGTGTGTGTGTGTGTGTGTGTGTGTGTGTGTGTGTGTGTGTGTGTGTGTGTGTGTGTGTGTGTGTGATAGAGAGAGAGGGAAGATGATGATAATGACTCAGGGGTCAGTTGTATATGAGTCACAGAGGTGAAATTGGACTGAGACATTAGACTAGCCAGATGAAGACTGATGGACAGAGAGAGAGTGATTGAATTTGACTGCTTTTTCCACAATAAAAATATCAGTGGAAGTCTTCTTTAAAGGGTTAGTTCACAGAAAAATCTAAATTATGTAATTAATAACTTACCCTCATGTTGTTCCAAACCCGTAAGACCTCCGTTTATCTTTTGAACACAGTTTAAGATATTTTAGATTTAGTCCGAGAGCTCTCAGTCCCTCCATTGAAGCTGTGTGTACGGTCTACTGTCCATGTCCAGAAAGGTACGAAAAACATCATCAAAGTAGTCCATGTGACATCAGAGGGTCAGTTAGAATTTGTTGAAGCTTCGAAAATACATTTTGGTCCAAAAATAGCAAAAACTATGACTTTATTCAGCATTGTCTTCTCTTCAGTGTCTGTTGTGAGAGAGAGTTCAAAACAAAGCAGCTGGATATCCGGTTCGTGAACGAATCATTCAGTTCACCAAATCGAACTGAATAGTTTTAAACGGTTCGCGTCTCCAATACGCATTAATCCACAAATGACTTAAGCTGTTAACTTTTTTAATGTGACTGACACTCCCTCTGAGTTCAAACAAACCAATATCCCGGAGTAATTCATGTACTCACACAGTACACTGACTGAACTGCTGTGAAGAGAGAACTGAAGATGAACTCCGAGCCAAATAACGAACAAAAGACTGACTTGTTCTCGAGTCGAGTCAAATATCTTAAACTGTGTTCCGAAGATAAATGGAGGTCTTACTGGTTTGGAACGACATGAGGGTGAGTTATTAATGACATAATTACAATTTTTGGGTGAACTATCCCTTTAACTCCTCCACTCATTCTCAAGTCACATTGCTTTGATTAATTAATTAAGTTTTACTAATATAGTAAAACGTAATAATACAATAAAAAGTATTTAAATGTATTTTCTAATTATGATAAATTCTACATTTACATTTAGTCATTTAGCAGAAGCTTTTATCCAAAGTGACTTACAAATGAGAACAGTGGAGGCAATTAAAATCAACAAAAGAGCAATGACATGTAAGTGCTATAACAAGTCTCTGTTAGCTTAACAAAGCACACGTAGCAAGGTTTTTTTTTATTATATAATAAAAAGAAAACCGATAGACTAGAAAAAGAATAGAGCAAGCTAGAGCTTGCTTTTGTTAATTGTATAACAAATTAAATAATTAAAAAAACGTAGTTTTTTTTAAGAATAGAATTAAAATAGAGAGTAATATAATATCTAATTTTATATTATTATGAATTATTTTAATAATTGGTGATAAATAATAAATGCAATAAAATAATTATATATTTGATCATAAAAGCTATTACTTGAATGCTATTTTTGAATAATATATAAATATATAAAATATATTAGATTAAATATAAATATAAAAATACAATATATTAAATTACTGACAGTTTTAATGATTAATTATAAATAATTATATATATAACATATTGATATTATTGATTAATATATAATGTATTAATTTGTAACAGTAATTTTCTTTTTCTTATACATTCGTATATACATTCATCAGCTATTGTCACAAACAAAAAACTGTCTTACTCAAGAGCAAGAGATAAAGTTGTAAAGGCGAGGCGCGCGCGCGTGTGTGTGTGTGTGTGTGTGTGTGTGTGTGTGTGTGTGTGTGTGTGGAGTGTGTTCACTGTGTGCTGTCAGGCGTGGCATGTCAGGACTCGTGATCTCTGTACTGAATGGAAATGACAGAAAGAGAGACGTGTGATGTAATATTTATTGTAAATGATATGTAGCCTCTGTTTCCTGTTTATTTGCTGTGTGTGTGTGTGTGTGTGTGTGTGTGTGACAGGCAAAGGTTTTGGGAGTTCAGCTGCAGTTCAGCTTAAATATCCCTCACACACTACCGTTACGTAATTTCCAGTCTTGAGTGTGTGTACAGTGAAGAGGTGTGTCTTTTGTGTACATGCATGAGTAATGCCATGTGTAATGCTGCTTGTGTGTGTGTGTGTGTGTGTGTGTGAGCGCTGTCTCTCTCTGACGTCCCTCCCCCGTCTGAAGCTGTCTGGTATGCAACTGTTGCTTTCCTTCATCTTCATATTTTCTTTAGGAGCCTTCGGTGTGATCATAACAGCTTTTTAGCCCTCCTCAAAAAGGGAAAGAAAACCAGAACTTGTCTCAAGCTGTGTTGTTTTGCTGTTAAAGGATGAAGTGGATGGTGGAAATCCAGCTGTGAGAGATGATCCGTCTCTGCAGGAACAGGTCCAGGCCTGGCTCAAACAAAACCAATTCCAGAACATTCTTCAGCAAGGTATTCTAGCCTACGTTCTCACTGCTTTCTCTCTTCAGAGGAAAGGCCTTTGTAATGCTGATCAGTGTGAGGATCCTGTGATTTGGATCTGTTCTGTTAGTCTGCGTTTGATAAGGATGTTTGAGAAACATGATCACCTCTGAGTTGACTGTCTGAAGCCTGACTGTCAAACAACGGAGTACACAGAGGATTTTGCATATTCAATATCTTCATTAGCGCTCATGTTTGACTGGTTTAAAAAAAAAACTAAGAGCCACGAGAGGCCATTACTTGATGTCCTCTGTCACAACACAAGGCAGAGAAATGTGTATTACTGTACTACTGTAAAATACTACTGCAGAAAGTTGCAAGATGCTACTGTTTAAAAGTTCACATTTAATATTAGTAATCAAAGTAACCTCACAATAAAAAGGTTTTATGTTAATCACAGATTTTGTCCTAACCATCCACAACAGTTATACACAACAAATAACAGGGGATTCTGCTTTAGAAATGGTTTCAATTTCTGTGAGTGTGATTGTGGTTGGGAACAAGAACACATAAACGGTGTCTAATCACAATGATAATCTCAGGTGCTGATTATGTGCTTTGTATAATCTTAAAGGGCTTTACTTGTAGTCAGATTATCATTGTGCATGACTGAAATAGCCATATTGAATGCGACAATGTATAATTTACCTCAGATCTTGAAAATAAAGAAAACAAGAATGATCAAACTGTGATCTCTAAATGAACAGACAGTGTTGGGAAGGTTACTTTGGAAATGTAATACTGTAGGTTACAAAGTTACTCTATTTGAAATGTAATAAACAGTGTAACTATTTCAGTAATTTTTTAAGTAATGTAACTGATTACATTTAATTTTTGTATTACATTTCTAAACCTCTAACGAACGTTTTTAACTGTTAACAATTTTCAAACAGGCAGGGTTAACCTTACAGTAGTAATTTTAAAGCACAGATGCCACAAATTCAGACATTAGCACCTCTTTTTACTTGGAGATTTTTGGAAACACTGGCATATAACAGTGCCTTGGGAAAAAAAGAGTTAATCTTAAAATAAATAAAGCCTATACATTAAACCCAAATAGGAAATAAAACAAATAGGAAATTTCTGTCCTAAACTTCTGAAACATTGGTGTCTCATATTTAAGAAATATAAGAAGTTTTATTTATAGCAAGGCTGCTGGAAAAGTAAATTCATGTCTGTAGAGTAGAACACTGAAGAAGAAGGTTCAACACTCTTCAGGAACAAAAAACAAAACAATGAAGCGCAAATGTTAGTTAATATAAAGTTATTTTTCCTTATTCGTATGGAACTGGATCATCAAAGGTCAGCAGGAAATACATTAGTTAATAAAATGGGATTAGATACATTAGTGTTATTTAACATTAGATTATTGCAGGTTTGCGTCATATTCTGAGTTTGCACTTGATGAATACTAAATTTTTTCGAGTGTGATGAATTAATGCACATTCACATTTAGTCTAGAATTACATCATGTTCACACAAGCACACACAACGCCTCTGTACTTACGATTTCTCCCAATATGGGGACAGGAGACTTGTCAGTCAATAAATGAGAAATCAAAGTAACTAGCATTACTTTTTTGAAAAAGTAACTCAGATATTTTCTTGTAAATTCAAAATTAATGCATTACTTTACTAGTTACTTGAAAAAGTAATCTGATTATGGAACTCGTTTTACTTGTAATGCATTACCCTCAACACTGCGTAACACCATTACATGTAACTAGTTACTCCCCAACACTGTGAACAAAAAAGTGCGTTCAGTGAAAAAAGTACATGGCCAATGAATATGTATTTGAAATCATGTTGAATTGGTTAAGGTGCAAGACGGCACTTGCTTATTGGCTACGATGTATGATTTTGTCATGGCTGTATTTATATTTTAATTTTGGCATATTCAATTAGATTACATCTAAAGCATTTTTACAAGATGGCAAATAGCCACAAGATGCTATGCATTACAGGGTTACTTCCAAGACTGAGTGTTTTTACATAGTTTGTTTACCTTACTGGTGCAATTATGTGAAGCATTGGTGCATTAATATGAATGCTGCCACATCATACTATATATTGTTCATTTTATGGGTCAAATTTTACGGGCCAAACTTGACTCAAATAAGCATTTGATTTATTTGCTTTTGTGTGACAGGTGCTTGTTCTCTAAAGGGCCTGAGAGTGAAAGTGTTCAGACTGGAGTCCAAAGCTCAGTGGCTGTCTGGAGTCATCACACATCACGACCAGAACAACAGAACCGTAGCTGTCATGACTGACCAGGTGAGACAAACATAGATATGAGGCTGTGTATAGTAAGATTATGTAGAAATGTGTTTTATATGAAGTAATTTTTTTCCTCTTCGAAAGGTTCGAGAGATGAACGTAGATCCGTCGCTGGTTCAGATGATGCTGCTGGATGATATCACCCACTCCTCGCTGATGGGAGAAAACTCAAAACGCAAATCACACATCACCAAGATCAATAGGATTTTTCTTGTGAGTGTAGACATTCATTTTTGTACATGTGTGCACATACTAATTGCAGAACAAAATTGACCTCAAAAGTATGGTAAATAAGACAAATGTTATTGCAGTAGGAGTCGATGGTATGTCCTCATTTAGATGTCAAGTTTGTGTTTGTGTCTCCATTACCTCTTTTAAATCTGCTTCCAGGGCACAGGAAGCATATCAAACAACACTACAACAAATGACCAGGTAGAGACTTTAAAACACTTCCAAATCCATCATAGCAGTATAGTTTTGCATACTCTAGTAAAAACACGCTCTGTCTCTTTGCTGAAGGTGTGCAGCTCCAGACCAGTGCAGCAGCAGTCTGAGATGAGCACACAGAACTGCAGCATGGAAGAGGATGAGAAAGAAAGCATGAAAGTTGAAAGTATGAGTGATGAGGCAAGAGGTGAGCTGTAGCCATGGATAATGATTATAATGATATTAAGAGCCCTATCTGTGTTAAATTACATTTAGCTGGATTCAGGTTTATGGCATTAGCTTGATACAGAGTGCTGATTTTTACAAAGTGTTAATGAGAGTCTTTTTATGTACTGTACAGCAGCTGTGTAGCTTTTTCTAAATCAGTATTATTGATCTATTTTTTTTTTTAGATTCTCCCAAATCTAAAAACAGCAATGGTGAGAGAAAAAGGAGGAAAGAATATGAGGGAAAAGATGACAAGCAGATAAATAGATGTGGGTTGAAGAGGTTGAAAGCAGGCAGTGTGTCCGACCTGTCAGAGAACAGCGATTCCGAAAATTCCAGCGGCAGAATGCAGGATTCATCCTCAGATTCAGGATCAAAGAGACAGCTGAAACAGCATTACACTTCAAAGAGGCCGTTGGACTGTGAGGTTCACCCCTCCCATAGAGGTGGGGAACCTTCACCTAACCAATTAGGAGAGAGCAAGACTCAAAAATTGGGAAAAACCTCTCCATCTGATTCCCCTAGTGCATCCTGCAATGGAGCATTCAGGAACACTGATGCACCGGAGTCTGTTGCTCTTGTTAGTGGTGAGAAATCAGAAGAGAAAGGCGATGGAGGGATGACAGAAATGGAGGACAGGAGCGAGGGGGCATCTCGAGAGGACTCGGAGGCCGTGTCTGCACTTTTGGCATCCCAAGAGAGTGAGCAGCTGGTCTCCATGGAAGCCACATGTGTGCTGCTACACTCATCACCTCTGGAGTGTGAAGGAGCAGAGGCAGAGCACCAGATGTCGACGATTGATCCAGAGGTCAAAGGGTCAGAGTTCACCCACTCAGAGCCTAGGGGGTCAGAGTTTAACCAATCAGAGGTCAGGAGGTCAGAATTTCCCCATTCTGAAGCCAGCAATGACAATGTAGTCCCAGTAGAAGAGGAGCCAAGAGGACCCCTGCCTTGTTCTCCAGTCGTACCTTGCAACAAAGAGGAGGTTGTGGATTCTAAACAGAGTTGCTCTCCAGCAACTTTGAATGCAAAATATGAACCTGTAACTTCCTTGGAAGCTACCCACAAGCCTAGTGTGCTCACTAGTCCTTGCTCCTCTCCTGAGATAATATCTAAGCCTCAGACTGTAATGGAGACATCCAGGCAGAAGCAGAGTGCATCTCTAGAGATTGGCCTGTTGAAGAATGCTGCTCCTTTGGCTAAATCTATGGACAGAACTCTTAGCGGCCTTAAAATGGCACCAAATTCTAAAGTGACCTGCTCTACAACTCCAGTACTGATTCAGAGTCCTTCTCTAACCCAAAACCGATCCAGAACCCCGACACATTCTCCTTCCCGTACGCCTAATCGCATTCCCACTCCTGACAAGTCCACCAAAAGTCTTCTCATTGTGGACAGGAAGGAGCCCTTCACTATCTACAGAGACCCTGCACTAATCAGGACGGAGCTTGAGGCACACCCCACCTACATTCAGCCCCCCCACACACCCCCAAACCCCAAACACCACCTGAAGACGCCTCCTCCATCCTCCAGCTCTCCCAGCCTTACCCCTGCTTCCTCCCATAGCAAGCTGCTGAGTCCCTCCCCTCACCCTGCACACCTCTCACCCATTCGCCTCCACTCCCGACCTCCCCTCTGTTCCCTGACCACACCCCACTCAACCATCCCTCATCCACACCTCCTCCCGTCCCTCCTGCCTCCTGCACTCTTGTCTGGACATCCTCGTATTGGAGCTCTGGGACTTCCCCATCATCCTTTTGCCCTTTCAGGTAACCCGTCTCTCCTGGGCCAGACCTCTGGTGCAGCTCCTTTGGCACCTCTTGGTCTCTATCCCCTCCTGTGGCCTCCTTTCCCCAATGGAGCCCATAGCTACCCTGGATTGGGCCTGCAAACATCCAAATGGACACACCCAGATGGTGCTGGCATCTCTGACAGCAGCGTGAGGAGTGTAAGTGTCCTCACACAATTCTAGCATGCACATCCCAGATTCTGGTGTCAGTTAAGATATTAAGCCCATTAAGAGCTGTGGCACAGAGTTTGTTGCTCTGAAATATAAAGAGCTTGTTGGGAACAGGGTTTGAGGGCTCCTATGACTCCTGTGGGTGACATGGTGGCTCAGTAGGTAGCCAGAAGGCCTTTCGGTGTGATGTTTGCATGTTTTCTCAGTGCTTCAGTTCCCCCCAATCCTGGGTGTTTCTCTGCCTTCATTGGCATCCCAGCAAACCTACATGGATATGGGCTTTGAGGAATAGGTGGATCATAGACAGTCATATCAATTGTAAATAAAAGGTAACACTATAGTGGATTTTTAAAAAGAATTGTTCACCCAAAAATGAAAATTCTGTTATTAATTACTTATCCACATGTAGTTCCAAACCTGTAAAACCTTTGTTCATCTTCAGGAAACTGATATTTTTGATGAAATCCGAGTGCTTTCTGACCCTGCATAGACAGCAACGCAACTGACACATTCAAGGCTCAGAAAGGTAAGAAAGACATCGTTAAAATATTCCATGTGACATCAGTGGTTCAACTGTAATTTTTTGGATCTACAAGAATACTTTTTGTGCACAAAGGAAACAGAAATAAAAAATGTTATTTAACAGTTCTTCACTTCCGCAACAGTACCATGATGTATGTGTGTGGTGCTGCTGACAGAGGAGCCAGTGTTCTGGCATAGAATACATATGCGCTGTGGCTTGTTTTCAAGCAGAGGAATGCACACGCATGGGTCTTGGCACTGTCGTAAATGGCAGTGGACACTGTTACAGAAAAGAAAAATTGTTGAATAAAGTTCGTAGCTTCATAAAGTTACAGTTGAACCACTGATGTCACATGGATTATTTTAACAATGTCCCTACTGTCTTTCGGGGCCTTGAATGTGGTAGTTGCGTTTCTGTCTATGCAGGGTCAGAAAGCTCTCGGGTTTCATCAAATATCTTATTTTGTTTTCCGAAGATGAACGAAGGTCTTGCATGTTTGGGAGGATATGAGGGTGAGTAATTAACAGAATTTTCATTTTTGAGTGAACTATCCCTTCAAGTCTTTTCAAGTCAAAATAGGTTGTAAGCACTCCAACAGGTTGTATTGGTAACACATGCTTTGTGTTACTCATGGTGTTGTTATGTATACAGATAATGATATTTGTGTAGTTGTTATGGTACTTATGAGATCATAGCTAGACCTCAGATTGTCAGAGAGAAGTCTAGACGAAGCAGAGCATATCCCCTGAGGTGTGCATACTGGAAGAGAGCTCCCTTTTCTGCTTATTCTGCTGTAGACATAGTGGGTATTATGCTGACTCCTCTGGATTTTATAAGGATGTCATGCAAGTCAATGACGATGGTGTAATATTGTCTGGTTTAGTTTTTAAGCCGAGATAAAGCATCAAGAGGCAGGTTATTGTATTATGGACGTATATTGCAGTGGGTAGTTTGAATTGTGACAGGCTGAATAGAGATGGAAAGGAGACTAGGGAACAAGAAAATGAAAAAGATAGCTACGACAAGCAATGAAAAGAATGATGAATTGAAAAAGTCATCCAGGCAGTAGACTCTCCTCACCTTTGTTTTATTCATATGTTATCAAGAGGACATCCTTGAGTTGTCTGTAAACCACCTATTCATCTTGTTCTATGGATATAAACAAGATTGTGTTTCTCAATGTGTTAGAGAGTGTACACACAAATAATTCTCTTGTATTGTAAGGGATTAATTTACATCTTTCCACACTGTGTTTAATTTTATTTCTGATTTTATTTCATATTACCTCCCTAAGCTTTGATGTCCTTTGATAGATATATATTAATCTGTATATCAAACCAAACCGGTCCTATAAATTGTAAGAAACCCTGTATGTTTGTCTGTGTGGTAACAGAACACCCCAAACCCTTGGATTTCTCAGCCCACCAATGTTACTAATGCAGACGGTCAAGGGTTGCAACCCCCACAACCCATCCGACCCTCCAGTGCGGACCCTCAGAGAGTGCCTAGGAACACTCAGCATTGCACACCCACCTCCAAAACCACAGAGTAAGTTTTCAGCTAACTCCTACACACTTTTCCCACTTCATATAATTTTTGTGCCTTAAATAACACAACATTGTTTCTGTATAAAAGACTGACAGATGTTGCTTTGTGTTATTTTCTATAACCGCTTACTTACGACACTACACTTTCATATTACTTCACCATATTCTTTACAAACTAGTAATGGTAGTCTAAAATGAGACCTGACTGTTAAATTATTAAAACTCACATTACCAACCTGGGGTGTGCATTATGTGCATTAATTTTGAATTAATTTCCTATGGTCAACTGTTAATTATATTTTACTTATCAGACATACTGACAAGATCTCTTCCACATTCGTTCCTGATGTTTTTGTTTCTAGAGAGCTGGATAGAAGAGCTGTCATTGAGAGCACACTCATCCACACTCACCTCAAGTCTGAACAGGAGCATCTCCGCACAGCAACAAGCAAAAATGGGCAGACTTACTGCCCAGTCGCCCTTGAGTCGTCCCCAAGGCGAACCAAACAGCCACTTGTTGTTTATGATCTCACAGGAGAGAGACCTAACCGCTACCAGGAAGAGAACCGCCGCATTCTTCAGGAGAGCAGTGAGGTGGCACCGTTCACTGCTAAACTGGGCTCGGATAGGGATCCACGATACCCTGGAAACCCCACATCTGCCAAGGAGAGGGAGAGAGAGATGGACAGAGACGGAGAAAGAGAGAGAGATGCGCATGCAGTCAGACACATTTTACCTCCCCGGCCGCAGTCAGCCCATCCCACCCCAACCCTCACTTCGAGCAGCTACTATGCCTCTCTGTCTAACAGCGTGGAGAATAAGCCTCCACAGCGCAGAGTGCCAGCCAGCAAAGAACTCTATGACAGGCTCAGTGCCAGCAACACCTCCGTCTTAACTTCCTCCAGCTCACAGGTCTCAATGAGAGCCAGACCTCCGCCTCTTGTTAAACGCCACCATGAGAAAGAAGAAGGTCTGCTGGGAAAGATCTCAGAGCAACTGGCTCATAAAGCATCTTCTATGAAAGCAGTAGAGGTAGCAGTTGTGGAGAGAAGGGGACCAGGCTCTTCTCTCATCTCCTCTTCTCCACGCAATGTGCCTTTACTCCACCGTGCGCCTATTTTTCACCCTCCGGCACCAACTATTGTGGTTTCAAAAAACTCTGGACTTGGCAGATCATCCCCGCCCACTCTCACACCCGTCCAGCCAATGAGCTTGCCAGGAATTGCACAGAAGCAACAGAGGCCACCCACCTTGTTGCCTGAACTCAAACATGTTGCCTTAGATGGGAAAAGACTTGTGCCAGAGAAAGCATCAATGACATTACAATCCTATGATACCCAATGGGATGGAGTCATATATGGCATAGAGAAAGTGGTTGGTGGACACACAACAAATGGAGGTGTAGTCAAACCACAGTCAGCCACTGCTTCAGTCATTGTACGTCCAACAAACCACACACATACAACAATAAGTTACACAGTGTCTGACAGCTCAGTTTCCCAGATGCAGTGTGGCCACATAAGACCATTGGAAAGTTTGTCCAACCCACATTCAAAAGAGAGCGGTGTTCAGCATAAAAGAGGTGTCCTGTGGACCCCTCTGGATACTGTTCACCCCATCAACATGACAGCCCAAAAGGGAGATCTCAGTGCACCCATAAAGACGACAATTAAACCTATTAACACAGTTCAACCTTTAACAAACATGAATGTTGCATGCTCTAGGATAGACCTAATCGCAGAACACTGCAAGAGGAGAGAGATTGGTGCTGTTCAACCGAAGATGGAGTCCTCTTCCACCTCTTGTTGCACTCCTAGAGACTTCCCTCACCTGAAGAAACACAGAGCTGGACTAGCTATTGCTGAATCTAGACATAACACACATACAATTCAGCCCCAACACACTGTACATCCTTCAAACGCTATGAAACATACCTCTCACCTCTCAAATAGCAGGTGTGGGTCTTGCACTACGCTCACTACACGCCCTGTATGTTCTGCACATGCATCAGAAAGAGAAAAAGAGCCTGTATTCAACACTAGTTCTTCTGAATGTGTCCAACTGGCATCAGGGACTTCCAGCCCTGTGCCGACAACCAAACAAGGTTTACTAACCAATGAGCAGGCGCCTGCTTCGACCATAACCAACCAATCTCAATCTGGTCAGAACAACTACCATAAACTGAAAAAAGCCTGGTTGACCCGCCATTCTGAGCAAGACAGAGGCAGCACGGTCTCCCAATCAGTAGATGGCACTAAGACAGCTGTAACTTTGACCAGCACAAGCAACTCTGTACCAATCAAACAGAAAGTTAACGGACTGTTGGATAATGGGTTCAGTCAGGAGGATAAAGATCCCTCCCTAGACAGAAGAAAGTCCAAAATATTGAACAAGAAGATTCAAGAGAACAGGATGTCATGTTTAGAGGATAGAAAGTCTGCTAGTAATGCTCTAAGTTTCAATTCAGAGGACAAGAAATTTGTCATGGCCGATGAGAAACCAGTGACAGTTGGCAAGAAGTCTTCCTTAGAAGAGGTCAAACCTGTTTTGGACAGAAATGGAAAGCTGGAGTCTAAGGAGCACTTTGTAGAAGACAAGAAATCTTTTGAAAAACGATCAACCCTGGTTCATATGAAGCCTGAGAGGGAGAAGCGAGGCGAGAAACGGCCATTAGAGTCCAGCGGAGACAGCGAGAGTGGAGGAGACTCCGGCAATGAAAGCGAGAGTGGTGGATCAGGAAAAAGGTTTAAACGACAGCCCAAGTCCTCTTTTAAAATCAAGCAGAATGACCTCCAGAAGAAGAAAGTAAAGGAGGAGGAGGAAGAAGAGGAAGAGGCCAAACCCAGTGGGACTCTGCAAAGTGCAAAGGATAAGCCTCAACAGAGACTCGCTAACAGCAGTGAGTTCTTCCTCCTGTTTAAATGCTGATGTGTGTTTAGACCCATAGAAAATGTTAATAACTAGAACATCAAACATTGTCATTGGTATTAACAATGATTAACTCGATATTTTGTCAAATATAGTCAGTATGTTTTTATTGTTTTATACTGGCTTTTTCACTTTTTTCTTTTCCATTTTTGAAAGCTTTTTTTTTTATTAAATGTTTTAGTGTCGACTCATCTCAAACCTGATTGGTCTTATAGTAGATTATTCTCTAGATTATAACACAGTAATTATTCATACTGTGTGTTTCTGCCAAAATGTAACAGTATCAGTTTCACCATGGCATTCAGAACCAGGCATGAAAGCCAGGACCGTTCAAATCATGCATATTCAAACTATCGCTGAAATACCAATTGGTACTTTGCTTAGCTATGTTATTTCTGTCTCAGATGGCATCCCTCGGTCTGTGCTGAAAGACTGGAGGAAGGTGAGGAAGCTCAAGCAAACTGGAGAAGCGTTTTTACAAGACGACTCATGTGCAGAGATCGGGACCAACGTGCAGAAGTGCAGAGAGTGTCGCTTAGATCGCTCACGTAAATCTCAGGAGCCTGCCATCTCACCTGTCTTCTGCCGATTTTACTACTTCCGACGGTCAGTATTTAAAACTGTTGGGACTGTTCTTGGACATGTGAACCTGTGTTTTTGGGGTTTATTTGGGTCATTAATGATGCTATATTTACTCAAGCCTCATGAAGTACTGCGTAGTCTGACTTTAATGATATGCACTCACGTTTTTTAAAACATGATAATCATATTCATGATTCGCACATGTTTCATGCAAGTAATAACAAATTCTTTCCCCGTTCTCTTCAGTCTGTCGTACAGTAAGAACGGCGTTATCCGTGTGAATGGGTTTTCGGTGTCTGAGCAGACAGATGAGGAGGCGGTTACAGTGTGGACGGGAAGCACAGAGGATGAGGAGGACAAGAAGAGGAGAAAGATAGACCTTGAGACATCAAAATCCATCCTCGCACTCATTGGAGACAAGTTTTGCCAGCTCATAAAGACAGAGGACACTGCTTTCACCTGGGTCAAGAAAGACAGTATGTTTGTGTGGAATTTCGGATACACAAAGTCTATTCCTTGTCATTTTGTCTTTTTCACATTGGCCTGCTGTCTTCTTTCTCTGTTCCTTTCTCCAGCCCAGATCATGTGGAAGCGAGCAGTGAGAGGTGTGAGGGAGATGTGTGACGCGTGTGAGGCCACTCTTTTCAACATGCACTGGGCTTGTCATAAATGTGGCTTTGTGGTTTGCATGGACTGCTATAAAGCCAGAGAGAAGAAGAAAGCCAAAGGTCAGTTGCAAATGCATCATGGATTTTCCTATTTATTTTAAACCAATTTACCTATACTGTAGGTTGACCTTTTCTTTTCACCTCTCTGGAAAAAGCCAGTTTAGACTTTCCATTCTGGTCCAAGGTGGTTTAGACTAGTTTGTTTTGGTGTAGCATGTTAAATTAGTTATTGTTTGTCGTCCAACAAGGTCTTGCTAACAGGATTCTCATGGTAATATATGGAAAATATGTAAAAATCTACATATAATCTACATATAAAAAAAACATATAAAATCTACACTACAATTAAAAACTGAGCGCGACTGCTTAGTGCAGTGTCATCTGCTTAGACGACAGTCGCATCACAGATCAGATTTAATTTCTCCAGTGAGTCGAGTGAGAAGAAGAGTGAGGTGAGACAGACAAGACGATGGCGCATAGTGTAGTTTCGATGCAAAAGCACGTGTTTGCCAATATTTTGGATTTTGAAAAGCCTGTTAGACTTTTGCCATTTATCTAAGGTGATTTTGGAAGTTTTTTTTAAACATTTGTTTCTTATTGAATTGGTTCCACGTTGCATGCTGATTTTTACTTTATTTAAACTTTGTGTCATTTATTTATTTTATTTGACATCAAGGTGTATGCCGTGCCACCAAGCTTTCTTACTCTTTCTTTCTTACTTTTTTTTTATTATTATTTTTTTTTTCTAATAAACTTTTCTACGTTTCTTATTTATTTGGTTATATATAATATATATTTGTGCTTAGCCTATTTCCAGTTTTGTATACCTATTTAAACTTTCCGTAAGTTATTTGTTATTTTATATTAGCCATAGCCTGCCCTATATCATGGTGTATTTTTATTTGTTTTGTTAATAAAAGTTCTATGTTTTATAAATTGGCTAAAGTGAGTTTGACGTTGTATTTAGTTGTTGCAATCAAGCAATTGATGCTGAACTGCCGCTAATTCAAAAGTGGAAGTAAAATCCGCATGGCACTTTTAAGTGATTTTAAAACCGAAGGAAAGCGAGGAAAAGAGTAAAAATTCAAATAAAAAAAGAACTATTGCTTTATGACGAATTGCCACTATTTAAAAGGGAAAGCAAAATGTGCATGCCGCATTTACAAGCTATTTAAAAGCGAAGGAAAGCGAGAAAAATAGGGAAAGCCCCACCCCCGCTGTGATAAACGTCACACGTCGTTTAACCAGTGGGAAAATTTCCTCACCACCACAACCTTAGTGATGGAAATAGTTTTATTAAAAAACATATGCTGTTTTTTTTTTCAGCAGTTTTTTTTTTATGGCTGTTTCTCTTTTCAACAATTTGTATGTTTTGTTGTTCAGATAAGGAACTGTATGTCTGGGTCCGATGCGTAAAGAATCAGCCACATGACTTCAAGAACTTAATGCCTACTCAGATTGTCCCTGAAACAGGTAAGCATAGATAAAGGTTTGTGTACTTAAATGTCTTTAAACATGACATAGCTTTTGGGTCATCTTTGACTGTGTACCTTATAGTAAAATTAGTGCAATGCCATCTTTTCCTAAGTATTGGCAGACATGCAGAGGTCTGTGCATTCAGTGAGAGAAAAGTTTGGAATCCCATTCCATTGTTCCTGCACTGACAGCAAAACCCACAACCCCAGCACAGCCACTACCAACGGACTCTCACCAGTAAGATGCCAACTTCACATTATGTACTGGCTTATTTATATCCCGGCAAGTTCCACTTTGCATTTACATTTATGCATTTGGCAGACACTTTTATACAAAAAAAAGTATACAGTTTATTAGTACATAAATTACCTGGGAATCAAAACCATATATTTGGTATTGGTAACACAATGCTCCACTGCATCGTGTTCAAAGCTGCTCCTGAAGGGGCAGTGTCCTGCAGAGTTTAGCTCCATACCTAATTAAACACCAGCTAATCAAGGTCTTCAACACACTAGAAACTTCCAGGCAAGTGTGTTGGTGCTCAAATCTGGCTACAGGAATGTTTAGATGCATGTGAAGCTGGATAGTTGAATGAATAACATTTTATGAAAGCGTTTTTGGTGTGACATCAGCTTTCAGACACAGATCAGAGTGACTTGAAGAGCCGGCAGATCCCAGATCAGCAGAAGAACTCACATGTCACAGTGAAAGTGCACACTGAGAAAGGAGGTAAGGAATGTCCTACACAAACACTCTAAACCAAACACATCATTCATCCATTCTGTACTTGTTTCCCTTATATTTAAACACAGTCCACAACAAGCAATGCACAACTAGATGCTTTATATGTTGTTTGTATTTTTTTTTACAACTAGTGCTGTCAAAATTAGAGTATTAATGCAGGCGATAAATTTTTTCCAGTTTAACGGTGTGAAAAATTTTGTCAGGCTACATGTCAGTAAAAATTCATTTTTACTATCCTGTCCGCTGTTATACTGTGCTCGTAGTATGTAGTGCATGCTCTTCAATTGCACACATAAATAGGGCGATGCATTCTGTAGCCTGTACTATTTTGTATTAAAGCGCAAGTGAAACTATGAGCATGCGTGTCAGATTAGCTTCACGTTCAGCAGCGGCAGCTCTTAAAGTAATAGCAGCCAAATGACCTAATATCCCAGCTGCTTTGATGTCTGTTAATTGAGGAACAAAAGAAAAAGAGGAAATAAATAACTAGGATTTATCTTTATTTAAGTTAGAATTTAGTGTTTGACTAACTTTATTCAGTTTCTGTATATACTTTTATTATAATGGGTTTATTTGAAGATTGTTCACTTAAGTTAGAAGTTGTTGTTTTTTTTTTATTTAATAAATTTTCAAATTGATAGCTCTCATTTATACAGTGGCGTTAATATAGTCAACATTACATATAGCCAATGGTTAAATATTTGGGGAAAAAAGATTTTCATAGAGACATCAGTGATACTCACCTTCTGTCATAAAAAAATTAATGCCATTAAACAAATATTAAAAATATACTGTCTTTATGTTGTTTCTACATTAATTGGAAGATTGAATGTCAAAACATTGCAATATAAGTGTATTTAAAAACTTTAATGTTAGTTGGGATTAATCGTAATTTTAGACCAATATCTAATCTTCCTTTTATATGCAAAATTATAGAAAAGGTAGTTTTTAATCAGCTGAACAAAAACTTAAACTCAAATGGATACCTGGACAATTTTCAATCTGGTTTTTGACCGCATCACAGCACAGAGACAGCACTCATTAAGATAATAAATGATATTCGCTTAAATTGTGACTTTGGCAAAATATCGGTGCTGGTATTGCTAGATCTCAGTGCTGCGTTTGACACTGTCGATCATAACATACAACTAGAGAGACTGGAAAACTGGGTCTGGCTTTCTGGTATGGTACTCAAATAGTTCAGGTCATACTTAGAAGGGAGAGGCTATTATGTGAGTCTAGGAGAGCATAAGTCTAAGTGGACGTCCATGACATGCGGAGTCCCACAAGGGTCAATTCTCGCACCGCTCTTGTTTAGCCTGTATATGCTTCCACTAAGTCAAATAATGAGAGAGAACCAAATTGCCTATCACAGCTATGCTGATGATACCCAGATTTACCTAGCCTTATCTCCAAATGACTACAGCCCCATTGACTCCCTCTGCCAATGTATTGATGAAATTAATAGTTGGATGTGCCAGAACTTTCTTCAGTTAAACAAGGAAAAACTGAAGTCATTTCATTTGGAAACAAAGATGAAGTGTTCAAGGTGAATGCATACCTTAACTCTAGGGGTCAAACAACTAAAAATCAAGTCAGGAACCTTGGTGTGATTCTGGAGACAGACCTTAGTTTCAATAGTCATGTCAAAGCAGTAACTAAATCAGCATACTATCATTTAAAAAACATTGCAAGAATTAGATGTTTTGTTTCCAGCCAAGACTTGGAGAAACTTGTTCATGCCTTCATCACCAGCAGGGTGGACTATTGTAATGGGCTCCTCACGGCCTTCCCAAAAAGACGATTAGACAGCTGCAGCTCATCCAGAACGCTGCTGCCAGGATTCTGACTAGAACCAGAAAATCTGAGCATATCACACCAGTCCTCAGGTCCTTACACTGGCTTCCAGTTACATTTAGGATTGATTTTAAAGTACTTTTACTCGTACTTATAAGTCACTAAATGACCTAGGACCGAAATATATTGCAGATATGCTCACTGAATATAAGCCTAACAGAGCACTCAGATCATTAGGATCGAGTCAGTTAGAAATACCAAGGGTTCACACAAAACAAGGGGAGTCCGCCTTCAGTTACTATGCCACCCGCAGCTGGAATCAGCTTCCAGAAGAGATCAGATGTGCTAAAACACTAGTCACATTTAAATCTAGACTTAAAACTTATACTAGTCACATTTAAATCTAGACTAAAAACTCATCTGTTTAGCTGTGCATTTATTGAATGAGCACTGTGCAATGTCCGAACTGATTGCACTATATTTTCACTATTTTTTTTATTTATTTTTTTAATGTAAAATCATTTTCTAACTGTTTTAAATTCATTTTAAATGCTTGTTTTATTCTTGTTATTATTTTTCTTTATTATTATTTTACGTTCTTTTATGTAAAGCACTTTGAATTACCATTGTGTACGAAATATGCTATATAAATAAACTTGCCTTGCCTAATTAATTTTAGAAAAATTTGCGATTAATTTGTAAAAAAAAAAATTGAATTGATTGACAGCACTATTCACAACATGAAGGTAGCCCTGCCTACCATGAAATCTCACTGGTCCAAAATATGTCCTCCACATAGTGTATTAAACCTCAAATGTGTTTTGTGAGGCTGTGTTTGTGTCACTTCATTGTTGCCGCTGGTAATTTCTAATTTTGCCTGGCTCTGGCCATGTACTTTCTGAATAAAATGCTCTTGACATGTTGTTTCCTCTTATTTATAGAGAAGGCAAGGTGTGATGGTATGGAAGCTCACAGGAGGAAGTCCACGAGCCCCGAACAAGGATCAACATTGCGTGACCTTTTGACCTCCACAGCTGGAAAGTTGCGTCTCGGGGCCACTGGAGGTGCCTTTGCACCAGTTTACAACTTGTCTGAACAGGTTAGTTATATAGACTGGTTAATACAAGAATATAAGATGATGATAACTAAACTAGGTGTATGACTTAACAAATAACAAAATATATTCATGCTTCATTCTTTAGGTAGCCCAAAACACTCGTGTGCCCAACATCCTGGATGACATCATTGCTTCTGTAGTAGAAAATAAGATTCCCGCTACAAAGATGGCCAGGGTGGGGCTAAATCAGTATTTGCTACCAGAAGGGGAAGTGGGGAAGCGGCCAGAGGGTGTGAAGCTTGATGAAAGCCCATTGGCTGATCACCACGCCATTGTCCCTCACGATTGGTTAGGAAACCACCGGCTGCTTTGGCTTAAAGATCACCTTCACCAAGGCAACCAAAGACTGTTCAAAGAGAACTGGACACAAGAGCAGGTTTGTAATGCTCACGCAAGTGGAGTATTAACTACATCTCTACAGATACTGCGTGAAAAGGAAATGAACTCATAAGAGAAGTTACAGTGAATTACAGTTTAACTTTCTGTAAAAATTAGGATTGACAGGATGAAACCTCTTGGGATTTAATTACTTAAAAGTAACCATTGATTTTGATTATTTTAAAATAAGACATTCAAAGGGGCTTCTTGTATGAAAACCCAAAGTAAAAAGAATCTTCATATTCTATGCTTCTGAAGCTGTTGTTGGTCCTCTTTAGCCAGTGCTGGTGTCCGGATTGCACAAGAGTTTGAATACTAATCTGTGGAAGCCTGAGCACTTCAGCCATGAGTTTTCCAGCCTACATACTGACCTCTACAATTGCAGAGATGGGAGCGTCACAAACTCTAAGGTCAAGGAGTTCTGGGATGGTTTTGAAGATGTGTCAAGTGAGTGATTAAGTACTTATAATTCCATTCTAATTTGCTGAATATGATTTTGCTGTTTGACTCTGTGGACTAAATTTTATTTGCATTCTTGTGTATGTGACCCACAGAGAGACCTAAATCTGATAAAGGGGAATCAGTGGTGTATAGACTGAAAGACTGGCCATCAGGGGAGGAGTTTTTGGCCCTCATGCCTGCCAGGTATTGCCGCCCTTGGAAACATTTGAAGCATATGTTGTCTTTCAGACCTCACTAGAATTTGCATAGAATACCACTTCGTACTGCTAATGCTTCCTCGATTTGAATATACTTTCACCAGTATTTGAATAAACCTCTTCTCAAGCTTGGAACTTAGAAATGCAGTAAAAGAGTACAAGAAGTTCCAGAAATAAAGACACGTGAATTTTTCCATAGAGAAATAGATTTCTAGTGATAAATTAATCTTCCAATTAATGAAAAGTGCAGGATTGCTTTTTATTTTACACATACGTCCATCAGATTCTACATTATTTCTTGATCTGAAAATAATTGGAATTAAAATCACAAAAAAACGAGAATTCACTATAAAGGAGTGCTTAAATTGTATTAAATCATCAAGTCACCTTAAACCACACAATGATAAGTAAACACCATTGTACTCATTATTATGATAAGTGTAATGCCATTCTATATTTTCATTATTTATTTATTTTAAATCACTATGCTTTTATGGTGTGTAATGAGGTTTTACTGATATTTTTGAGACAAAGGAATTTGAATATGTAATGCTTTCACCCACCTCAGATATCATGATGTGATGAAGTCTTTGCCGGTACCAGAGTACACAGACCCAGAGGCACATCTGAACCTGGCCTCACATCTGCCCTCCTTCTTCATTCGACCTGACCTTGGTCCTCGGCTCTGCTGCGCCCACGGTATTCTTTCTTTCCTGTACTTACTGACAGTGCTGTTGTGCTCTTTGTTATGCAATGGACCTTATGTTCCAGTGTTTGTTCAGGTGTAACAACATGTCCAGAAAAAGACTTTGGGACCAGCAATCTACATGTTGAAATCTCAGACACCATGAGTATTCTGGTATATGTAGGGGTGGCCAAAGGAAATGGAGCTTCATCCAAAGCAGGTACTTGTACATAAAAACATGATATTGTGGCACTGTTTTTTTTCTCTAAAACATTTATTTTGCCTTAGTAGGTTTGCATACACATTATTTAACAGTAAAATTATTTGATTTGTAAGAGAGGTGGATCTGGATGCAAAGACATTCTGTGTATGGATTTTGAAAATGGAATGACTTAACAGTCGATAGTTGTACATTATTACATTCATTGACTGTGTGAGATCATTGTTGCCATGATGCATCTTTTAAAGCTATTTGAATGTTGATTAAAATAAAAATGTTTTTTGTTTACTAAACTCAGACTTGAGATTTGCCACTCACAGTTTACTAGCATTATGAAAGTGAAAGTGACGTGACATTCAGCCAAGTATGGTGACCCATACTCAGAATTTGTGCTCTGCATTTAACCCATCCGAAATGCACACACACAGAGCAGTGATAACACACACACACACACTGTGAACACACACCCGGAGCAGTGGGCAGCCATTTATGCTGCGGCGCCCGGGGAGCAGTTGGGAGTTCAATGCCTTGCTCAAGGGCACCTAAGTCGTGGTATTGAAGGTGGAGAGAGAACTGTACATGCACTCCCCCCACCCACAATTCCTGCTGGCCCGGGACTCGAACTCACCTTTTGATTGCCAGTCCAACTCTCTAACCATTAGGCCACGACTATTCCATTATTACTGAGTCTTGGAAATTGCTGAAATAAAAAATGTATTGGTGTCCTTTAAAATGCCACAATAAGAAATTTTATGGAACATTGTGAGCAATTATTTGTGTGTAAGATTGCATTAACTTTGCTGTCAAACCCTTGTGATAGGTGTACTAAAGCTCTTGGAAGGAGAAGTTCTGGATGAGAGTGTAAAGAAAAGACTGAAAGACCCTAAAGAGACGCCAGGTGCTCTGTGGCACATCTACATGAGTAAAGACCTACAAAAGATTCAGGAGTTTCTACAAAAGGTACTGCACTCCTTGATCGTGTAAAGTTTATGAGCTTATTTAATTGCTGGTAAGGGATGAGTTGTACCATATACAGGTCCTTCTCAAAAAATTAGCATATTGTGATAAAGTTAATTATTTTCCATAATGTAATGATAAAAATTAAACTTTCATATATTTTAGATTCATTGCACACCAACTGAAATATTTCAGGTCTTTTATTGTTTTAATACTGATGATTTTGGCATACAGCTCATGAAAACCCCAAATTCCTATCTCAAAAAATTAGCATATCATGAAAAGGTTCTCTAAACAAGCTATTAACCTAATCATCTGAATCAACTAATTAACTCTAAACACCTGCAAAAGATTCCTGAGGCTTTTAAAAACTCCCAGCTCAAAATCATTACTCAAAACCGCAATCATGGGTAAGACTGCTGACCAGAAGGCCATCATTGACACCCTCAAGCGAGAGGGTAAGACACAGAAAGAAATTTCTGAACGAACAGGCTGTTCCCAGAGTGCTGTATCAAGGCACCTCAGTGGGAAGTCTGTGGGAAGGAAAAAGTGTGGCAAAAAACGCTACACAACGAGAAGAAGTGACCGGACCCTGAGGAAGATTGTGGAGAAGGACCGATTCCAGACCTTGGGGGACCTGCGGAAGCAGTGGACTGAGTCTGGAGTAGAAACATCCAGAGCCACCGTGCACAGGCGTGTGCAGGAAATGGGCTACAGGTGCCGCATTCCCCAGGTCAAGCCACTTTTGAACCAGAAACAGCGGCAGAAGTGCCTGACCTGGGCTACAGAGAAGCAGAACTGGACTTTTGGACAAATTTTGCATGTAATTCGGAAATCAAGGTGCCAGAGTCTAGAGGAAGACTGGGGAGAAGGAAATGCCAAAATACCTGAAGTCCAGTGTCAAGTACCCACAGTCAGTGATGGTCTGGGGTGCCATGTCAGCTGCTGGTGTTGGTCCACTGTGTTTTATCAAGGGCAGGGTCAATGCAGCTAGCTATCAGGAGATTTTGGAGCGCTTCATGCTTCCATCTGCTGAAAAGCTTTATGGAGATGAAGATTTCGTTTTTCAGCACGACCTGGCACCTGCTCACAGTGCCAAAACCACTGGTAAATGGTTTACTGACCATGGTATTACTGTGCTCAATTGACCTGCCAACTCTCCTGACCTGAACCCCATAGAGAATCTGTGGGATATTGTGAAGAGAAAGTTGAGAGACGCAAGACCCAACACTCTGGATGAGCTTAAGGCCGCTATCGAAGCATCCTGGGCCTCCATAACACCTCAGCAGTGCCACAGGCTGATTGCTTCCATGCCACGCCGCATTGAAGCAGTCATTTCTGCAAAAGGATTCCCGACCAAGTATTGAGTGCATAACTGAACATAATTATTTGAAGGTTGACTTTTTTTGTATTAAAAACACTTTTCTTTTATTGGTCGGATTAATTTTTTGAGACAGGCATTTTGGGTTTTCATGAGCTGTATGCCAAAATCATCAGTATTAAAACAATAAAAGACCTGAAATATTTCAGTTGGTGTGCAATGAATCTAAAATATATTAAAGTTTAATTTTTATCATTACATTATGGAAAATGATGAACTTTATCACAATATGCAAATTTTTTGAGAAGGACCTGTAGTGCTGATTCAGTATGGTGTGCTACAAGGCTCTGTCTTGTGCCCATTGTTGTTCTCCTAGTAGATGCTCCTAAAACCATCCATCCTTTATTTCATCTAAATTAAATAAGTACACTAAACACGTATTGCTGTTTTATAAGACACTCCCCCCCTTGCTCCTTCATCGATGAGAATGTTATTTATGCTTCTGTGTGTTTGCAGATCGCTGCTGAGCAGCAGTCTGAAGTGGATCCAGAGGCAGACTCTGACTCAGAGTTGGATGGTGATTCCGACCTCCTGCGTGAAGGCGGCTGGTATCTGAGCCCCAGGCTCAGGCAGAGGCTTAAGGATGAATATGGTGTAGAGAGCCGCACACTCCTCCAGTTCCATGGAGATGCTGTTATCATCCCTGCTGGAGCTCTGCACCAGGTACATTACCACCCTCACATTACCAGCTACATCCTCCTAAAGCAATCTTTCCTTGGGAAGGAATACTGCATTCCTAAAGCTGTCACTCCACCAGGTGTTCAGTATTCTGTATTTATGCATACTGTGTGTTTTTAGGTGATGAATCTGCACAGTTGTATCCAAGTGAATGCAGATTTTGTGTCCCCTGAACATGCGCACAACTCCTATTATCTAACCCAAGAGCTCCGCCCTCTCAAAGACCAAATGAACTATGAAGACAAACTCCAGGTACCTCCATCTACCTACTGGGACCTTTTGTTTTGTTGATCATTTAGTTTCCATTTCTGCTACATCATGCTGGTAACCCTACCGACAGTGTAATCTCATTGGTCCAAAATCACGCTTCACATAATGTTACTTTCTGATTTGTTGTGTGGCATTGTGTCTCACAGCATTTTTGCTTTACTCTTTGGAATAAAGGCTAGATACACCAGTCTTTTGACCCGATTTACTGTCTGAAGGAGTCACAGAAAACTGCATAGTGTATGATGGACACAGACTTTAATTTTCTAGCTTCAGACTATGATTTCATCCTGTCGGAGGATGTTTAAATTATATTTTGCACTATTTTAGAGGACATTGTTTTCAGTTCTCCTGCGTCTCCTAACAATGAAGCACATGTGGAGGCTTGCCATTTTGTTGTGCTTGGAACGATTTAAACATCTGGCAGTGTGTGAACCTCAACCGTTTAGTATATAATTCCCTTTTGTTCTGTTCTAACCATTTAAAAATTCGGCAAGTGTAAGATGCCTAGTGTTTTAAATTCTGTTCAGATTTTAAGTCATATAGTGTATTCCAGTTTTTTTGTGATAAGTGGCATGCTGTAGCCAAAATTGCTATTGAAGTTTTATATTCCTTTTGTTTGAAACTATGTTTTATTGTGTTCCCAATTGTAATTTAGCATGAGTCAAATCTGTAAGTAAAATCTAACTCCACAGTATCTTTTCATCCCTCTTGATTGTTCAGGTGAAGAACATCTTTTATCACTCTGTGAAAGATGCTGTAGCCACACTGAGGAACCATTTGAAGGAGAGGAACACAGACGATGTGAAACAGGAGGAGTCCTGACAATGCATCCCTTCCTCCTCTGTCCAAACCCTTGGAGCATAAAGACAATACCAGGATTCTCCAACAAGAAATCTCTTAGTTGTGATTCTAACTAAATAGGCCACTCTGTGAGATTCTGTGACTTCCTCTGTGATGTCACTGTCTTCTCTTTGATTTTATTCTCTTTGTTTGAACTTCCCCATCATGTCTTCCTGAACAGACGGGAAGTGTAGTAAGGGGTGTAGGTTCAACAAACAGAGGGATAATAGTAGTGCACTGTGCTCTCCAAACAGGTGCAATGAACTTCAAAGCCCATCACTTCCACTTGCTGCACAGGCAGAAGACCATGGAAAACCTTTAGAAATACGGGTTTTTCCAAAGGCGATAACGTTCTTTATTACTAATTACTGCACTGCAAAGTGTACAACATGTTGTCTGTGTTTTGGACAGTTTTACAGAGCAGCGATTCCAACACAATCATAGCAGCATTCCATCACATCAGCAGCTGCCAAATGGCAGGTTTTATTGTTTAAGCAACATTAAATTATTTACAGTTTGGCAAATATTCACTGTGCAGAGGGTGAATATTAAAGAATTACAGTTTCTGTTTGTTAAAAAAAAAAAAGATCTGTGAAATTTTCAGCTGAAATGTAATATGTAAATAGCAGAATATACATATATAAATATATATTATGATTTTCTATAACATGGTGTGCTTTATTTGCTGTATGTGTTGTTTGCTACTGTATGTACATTGAAGTTATAGAGATGTTTTACATTTTCCATTAAAAATGGAAAAATCAAAATTGATTTGTCTGTCATGTCTGTTAACGTGATCCTTTCATATCAATTAAAAGATTTAGCTGGTTTTCTAGGTTAGTTAAAGGGATAGTTCACTCGAAATCAAAACTTCAGTAATTTTTTTACTTCACCCGGTGTTGGTCAAATGTGGTGCGTCATCTCTTTTTCAAGCCCACGAAAGGAGAAATTAATAGAAAATTGCCTGTATATTGCAGTGAATTGCAGCTTCAAGCTTTAACAGAAATAATGCAAATATCACCGTGTTCTGTGGTGTTAATGAGACTGGATTACCCATTGCTCATGTACAAAAACATCCAAAAGTGCAAGTTCACTTGATTCCCCTCACTTACACAAACACTTTCATGAAGTGTAAATGTAGTTTTCAATCAAACGCTGTTTAACTATCACCTACTAGTACCATATTTTACTTCTGTGATGATGTATTTCGGAGTGAATCAGGGGTGTTGAACAAGAAAACGTCTTTTCTGATGTGTTCATTTATTATTATTAATGCATGTTTAGTAAGACTAGGAGCATGTATTTAAAATGTAAATGATGAACATTGACCCAATATTGACTCTACAGTACACACAGTAGAGAAAACAGTTCTAATAATTATTGATTATATTATATGATTTTTTTTAATTGTTTGGTTGTTTTTGAAACAAGTTTCTTCAAGGCTGCATTTATTTGATTAAATTTAAAATTGTAAAAAAACAGCAGTAATATTGTGAAATACTACAATTTAAAAGAATGTTTGGTTTTTAAATATATAACATTTACAGTTGTTCTGATGCAAAGCTGCATTTTCAGCATCATTACTCCAGTATTCAGTGTCACACGATTCTTCAGAAATCAGTCTAATATTTCAGTTTAATACTCAAGAAACATTTCTTCTTATTATTAATCTTGAAACATGATTTTGCTGCTTAATATTTGTGGAAACCAATACCCCATCCAACAGTTTGGGTTAAGGAAGTTGAGCTCTACCATCACAGGAATTAATTACATTTTAAAATACAATAATATAAACTTATTTTAAGTAGTAATATTATTTTCCTTTTACTGTTGTACTATATCTTTGATCAGATAAATGCAGCCTTGGTGAGACAATAAAAAAATCGTATTTATCCAATCTTTTGAGCGGTGCTGTAGGTGGATGCTGGTAAAAACAGCCGTACCTTGACAGAAAATGGGATCATGGTTAAAAAGCTGGCTGTGCTTTTCTGAAAGAAAAGGTACATGAGAGTACAAATGTGTACTTTACATAAAAGAACAAGTGTCCCTTTTCATTCACAATAGCTTATAAAGTACATGGAAGACCTTTTAAAACCATTACAGCTTTTGTACTGTATAAATTCAGGAGCGGTACATTACTGTAAGCAACATCCTTTAAAATGACAACACAATGACAGCAGCTGCCTGCAGATTTGAACTGTACAGATTCATTT
Source organism: Carassius carassius (assembly GCF_963082965.1). Classification (NCBI taxonomy): domain Eukaryota; kingdom Metazoa; phylum Chordata; class Actinopteri; order Cypriniformes; family Cyprinidae; genus Carassius; species Carassius carassius. The sequence goes on from NC_081786.1 coordinate 22,394,369, forward strand.
AAAAATTAATAAACACAAATGTGATTTTAGAATACTTTTTTCCCCCTTTTCTCCATTAAAGCAACACTATGTAACTTTTCCTGTGTTTAAAATTTGCAAAATGTATATAATGAGTGAGTACATCATAAATTCATCTACCAAACGGCCTTTTTGTCTTATCCAAAATCACTACGGTACATTTATGATAAGTGATTATTTTTGGACTGTTGTAGCCTGTTTGGTTCGTCACCGCTGCGGAGTAACACACCTGCGTAAATCGCCATAGACTTAGAGAAGTAGTTCCGGTTAGAATGTTCTTCCGCGGGATGCGTGCTGTTCTGTTTATTGACCGCTGTAGCGACAACGTGTAGATAGTGTTGCTTAAGGCTTTTCAGCAGAGTCGGTCAGTACTGAAGTATTTTTACTCTGCTCTAAAAGTACTTTTCAAGTGTCTGTACTTTATCAGAGGGTTTTTCATTAGAAAAACTTTACTTCACAACATTCCAAAGCATAATATTGTACTTTTTACTGCACTGCATTTTATAATATATATAATTTAATATTTAATTACATTAGAAATCTATTACTCTCTTTTACTCAAGTAAAAGTAATTCAAAGATTTACTTGAGTACAAGAAAGTACTACATTTTTAATGTTCTTAAGTAGAATTAAAGGATTAAAAAAACTAACATTTATTCATGAAATGCAGTAAAAAGTATGACATTATGCTTCAGAATGTAATGAAGTAAAACCCCTCTGATAAAGTACAGATACTTTTTTAATTTACTTGAGTACAGTAAAAACTACATCACTACTGTGCGCCTCTGCTTTTCAGGTTATGTTGATATTTACTAATAAACAACAGCCATTTTAACAGCAATTTGAATAGAACAAGAGTGGTACTACTTAGTATTAAAACAAATTTGCACAGAGTCAGAGTACATCTCTACAATCCATGCACAATCTTTGTATTGGAAGTACAGTCGTGGCCAAAAGTTTTGAGAATTACATAAATATTAGTTTTACAAAAGTTTGCTGCTAAACTGCTTTTAGATCTTTGTTTCAGTTGTTTTTGTGATGTACTGAAATATAATTACTAGAACTTCATACGTTTCAAAGGCTTTTATCGACAATTACATGACATTTATGCAGAGTCAGTATTTGCAGTGTTGGCCCTTCTTTTTCAGGACCTCTGCAATTCGACTGGGCATGCTCTCAATCAACTTCTGGGCCAAATCCTGACTGATAGCAACCCATTCTTTCATAATCACTTCTTAGAGTTTGTCAGAATTAGTGGGTTTTTGTTTGTCCACCCGCCTCTTGAGGATTGACCACAAGTTCTCAATGGGATTAAGATCTGGGGAGTTTCCAGGCCATGGAACCAAAATTTCAACATTCTGGTCCCCGAGCCACTTAGTTATCACTTTTGCCTTATGGCACGGTGCTCCATCGTGCTGGAAAATGCATTGTTCTTCACCAAACTGTTGTTGGATTGTTGGAAGAAGTTGCTGTTGGAGGGTGTTTTGGTACCATTCTTTATTCATGGCTGTGTTTTTGGGCAGAATTGTGAGTGAGACCACTCCCTTGGATGAGAAGCAACCCCACACATGAATGGTGTCAGGATGCTTTACTGTTGGCATGACACAGGACTGATGGTAGCGATCACCTTTTCTTCTCCGGACAAGCCTTTTTCCAGATGCCCCAAACAATCGGAAAGGGGCTTCATCAGAGAATATGACTTTGCCCCAGTCCTCAGCAGTCCATTCACTATACTTTCTGCAGAAGATCAATCTGTCCCTGATGTTTTTTTTTTGGAGAGAAGTGGCTTCTTTGCTGCCCTTCTTGACACCAGGCCATCTTCCAAAAGTCTTTGCCTCACTGTGCGTGCAGATGCGCTCACACCTGCCTGCTGCCATTCCTGAGCAAGCTCTGCACTGGTGGCACTCCGATCCCGCAGCTGAATCCTCTTTAGGAGACCATCCTGGCGCTTGCTGGACTTTCTTGGACGCCCTGAAGCCTTCTTTACAAGAATTGAACCTCTTTCCTTGAAGTTCTTGATGATCCTATAAATTGTTGATTTAGGTGCAATCTTAGTAGCCACAATATCCTTGCCTGTGAAGCCATTTTTATGCAACACAATGATGGCTGCACACATTTCTTTGCAGGTCACCATGGTTAACAATGGAAGAACAATGATTTCAAGCATCACCCTCCTTTTAACATGTCATGTCTGCCATTCTAACCCAATCAGCCTGACATAATGATCTCCAGCCTTGTGCTCGTCAACATTCTCACCTGAGTTAACAAGACGATTACTGAAATGATCTCAGCAGGTCCTTTAATGACAGCAATGAAATGCAGTGGAAAGGTTTTTTTGGGATTAAGTTAATTTTCATGGCAAAGAAGGACTATGCAATTCATCTGATCACTCTTCATAACATTCTGGAGTATATGCAAATTGCTATTATAAAAACTTAAGCAGCAACTTTTCCAATTTCCAATATTTATGTAATTCTCAAAACTTTTGGCCACGACTGTAGAATCTCAAACATATATACAGAAATCTTCCTTATCTAAATCAATTCTGCTACCTTATATAAATTCATTTCCTACATTTTCCAAAAAATAATGAAAAAAGAAACAGAAAAATTCTCCAGATTCCATTTCAGCCTGTCAATAAATTACACACACACACACACACACACACACACACACACACACACACACACACACACACACACACACACACACACACTATATTCAACTACTACCATACATAACCTTTTTAAAATCACTTTCACTTTGTATTTGAATATTAAAATGTACACTATCAGTGTAGTATGTATCATTACATTATACTTTTTTCTCCTTTGATTAGCTGGTACGAGGGATGGAGGATTGTTCTCTAAAATGTGAAAAGCCTTAAGTCAAATATTTTCAAGCTTGGCCTACATGATTGAGACATATCAGACTGCTGGAATAGAGTCCCTCCTGTCTGTCAGACACATGCTGTTTTACCTGTTCACTCTGTGTCACTGACAAGGCCTCTTTCAACAGCTCTGAGCAAAGAAACAAATACTGATTCGTTCACTCCTTCATTTATCTTCATGCCATAACTATTCTTTATGTGTGCTTGCTCTTAAAGGAACACGCCACTATTTTTGAAAACAGGCTTTTCCATTTTCCATCTCCCATTTTCCATCTCACTTGTGTTTTACGGTTTTTGAATCCATTCGGCCTAGTTTGTGTAGATGCAGCAATAGCAGAGTTGCTGGGGACTATTTTAACTCTAGGGGATTTGAAAATGAGCCTATTTTCAAAAAGAGGGGAGTGTTCCTTTAAGAGAAAAAAAGAGGTTTCATTGATTTACCTGCTGCTTTACTATAACATAAAATTGCCTCTTCAAACTTCTCCTTTGCCACCAACTGATCTGCCTTTCGGCCAAAATGATGGGCCTATGAAAAAACAACTGTCATGCTTTCTGTGGAAATACAGTTACATGATATAAATCAAGATGATGCCTGAGTCTTAAACAGTGATTAATACCATGAACAGAAATCCAAAATAGCACGTGACAATTATAACATTTCATAATTCTTGTGATAAAATCCTGCAAGTGATCCTGGTTATGACAAATGTTTGTTAATCCTCTTTTTTGGAGGGGAGGGGGGTATATAAATGTAGCTAAATGTAGCTTAATTTATATATTTATTTATTTAGTCATAAGGGCCTGACCAATTAACATTTGGTAATCACAACACATTTATGATGGATATTTAAAAGTTTAAATACGTTGATCCTCAACAGAAAGACTTGTATTTAACTGTAAAAGCAAATGTTACCGTAACATTTTATATAATACTGTGATTAAAAAAAAAGACAAAAAGATCACTTACACGATTTAGAGGGGAATAACCATTACTTCCATTTCTATTTCTCGCAGCGTCTCGAGCGCTCTGTAGTGACGCGACACGTGTTCGAGTGACTCTACACAGTGTATGACGCCATCTGCTGGACAACACAAGACACGTCACGGATCTCTTATCACAAAAACACGCTGATAACCAAACAGCGTCACGTGTTCAGAATGCTTCACGTGTGTCACAGATAATGTATCTAAAACAACAGATACTGTACTCAGTCACATTATCTGATATATACATCTTTTTGAAGTGCTATACAAATATACGTTCCATCAAAATATCAGCCTGTGTGTACTGGTGACGTCCAGAAATTAAATGTCAAGCTCAGTAGTTTAAACTAAAGAGATGGTTCGCGCTAGAATGTATGTTTTTACAAACCTGTGTGAGTTTCTTTCAGCTGTTGAACACAAAGCAAGACATTCTGTAGAATGTTGGTAACCAAACACTTGCTGGCAGCCGTTGACTTAAAATCCTATGAAAGTCAATGGCTACCGTCAACTGTTAGGTGAAAATGATGATTGGGATTTTCATTTTTGAGTGATCTTATCACATTATCTCTTTACCTGGTGGGGAATGTGGTTGTTTACAGTTTTCTCTTTGCACAAAAAAAAATAATTTGTCACAACTGATCTGATCAGACTGAATGTCAAACATACTGTGACAAAGTTTAAATAATGTAATGTTCTACAGTTAAAGACAATAAACAACTTTTGGATTAGTAGTAATAGTTTAAGAAAAGTATAAGTAAATGAGAGCTGTTGTTCCAAGGCATGTATTTTATTTTTAGTCTCTTTTCATCTAACATGTGAGATTGGTTTAGTCATGTATATTGTGATTGTACTGAATATGTGTGCTCCAGCATGTGCTCATTCACTGGGGGTGGATGTTTGGTCTTTAACCGTTAAAGAATCGTTTGAGGAGCCCTGAGTAATATCTGCTGACTGAACAGGACAAGGCTGAACGTCTGAAACCAGACATAACATTAACAACATCTAATTAACTCCGCTTCTGTCATTCATGTTCTGAAATTGAAACACATGCTACTTTCACACAGATGAACAGCATGAAGGCAGTGTTTCAGCTGGTGATCCACGCTCCCGTCCTCTCCGTGCTGCTGCTTTCTGTCTTTGTCTCTTGCTGACGACATGGGCAATACCATCAGACTACAGGGGCTTTCTCATCCATCTTCCTGCTTTTTCCTCCTACGCTCGGGGAAGTCTGCGTGATGGGGGTTCACTGATCCCTGAGAAAAAGCTTCCTATCCAGAAATACTTGGCTTGGGTTATTATTGTATGCCTATATCTACTTAGAATTTGTTAAAATTATTCAACAATTCATCAGATATCACTACAAAATTGGATTCAGCATTGTATGTATGTATGTATGTATATATATATATATATATATATATATATATATATATATATATATATAAAAAATAACATTTCTAAATTAGTTATATTATATAGTTAGTAATATTTCTAAGCTGAAGTACTAAAATTATTACAATTAAAACAAATTTTGAAAACTATATTATTATATAAATTATATATTTATATATTGGATTTTTATAATAATAAATAAAAAATAAAAAAAGCTAAAGAGAAATATATATGTATGTATATATATATATATGTATATATGTATATATATATATATATATATATATATATATATATATATATATATATATATATGCTGTACTGCAGCTTCGACTTTTATTTCCGTTAGTAGGAAATAAAATCAATGACCAAAAATATAATTAAAAATATATATTTTAACTGTTTTAGTTCACAATTATATATGTATATATATATATATATATATATATATATATATATATATATATATATATATATATATATATATATATATATATATAATTGTGAACTAAAACAGTTAAAATATATATTTTTAATTATATTTTTGGCCATTGATTTTATTTCCTACTAACGGAAATAAAAGTCGAAGCTGCAGTACTAAAATTACTAGATTTTTATTGTATTTTATATTTTAGTAATTATAGTATTTAGTATTAATATATATATATATACACATACACACATATATAGATACATATATAAATAAATATAAAAAATTTATTTAAGCTAAAAAGAAATAAAAGAAATCCTAATAAAAATAAAAGCACTAAACTAAAAGTCAAATTAAAATGAAACCTGAAAATATAAAAATTAAAAGCGTATTAAATATTAACAAATACTATAATACAAAACACTGAAATAATACATTTTATACATTATGAACATTTATAGAAATCTTCATGCATAATGCATAAACTCTGTCTTATTTAATTTAACAAAACTTTTATAAAAAGGTACATTACATATGAGCATCTGTGCAACATTCACTCTGCCATATTTTATAGACTGACACTAAATAAATTACAATCTATTGCCCACCCAGTATAAACAACTAATGATTCTGGTATAGTAGTGTCACATGAGACAAATAATATGTATTGCTTCACTTCCTAATTGTTAATTACAGACTGTCCCTTGTTCTCTGGCAGTGGATTAAACAGTAATTTAGTCCCTGCATCATCTCCAGCTCCAGACATGGAAGCGGTTCTTTGTGGTTCTTGTTGGATGGATCAGCCAAAATCTTAATAAAGTAAATCAAGTAAATAGATTAGGCTATGTCTGAGTTTTTAGTTTATATATATATATATATATATAATTATCAGTATTTATAAAGCTCTCCAGTCAGGTGTTTACATAGAATGTTCTCCTAACGTTCTGACAACCTAAAAAGAACGTTCTATTTCCTTTAATGTAACTTTACTGGCTAAACATAAACAGACCCCCAAAACATGTTCTCAGAACATTCCGGGAATCAAAAACGAACATTCTCAGAATGTTCAAAGAACCAAAAACTCGTAGCTGGTTTGCTGTTGCCCTGGACCCCATCACTTGAGGGTCAGCTGTTGGGACGAGAGTAACATGCTTAAACCAAACCCTCACACCTACGCCGCCCCCATCCCGACTCAAAGAGATGCTCTCTCGCCCAATCCGCTGGCCTCGCCAAATCTCTCTCATTACCATACCAGCTCCAACTGTGCATGTGTTTGGAGGTGGGAACAAGTGCATTGTCCGGTTTCTAAATGAATGGAAAAGCTCCTCTGAGAGATGTAGAGGACTATATCAGTGTCGGCTGTGTTTGGGCGAACAGCAGAAGAAAGCCGTGAAGAACCTGCACAAGAGAAAAGCTCAACGCTGGTCATGAAAACCAAACACGCGTTCAGCAGAATGCAGCCGTCAAGAATGGTAAGCGTTAAACTCTCCTTTCAATTGTGCAATGTTGAAGGAGTGTATGGGTGTGAGAACTCTTCTTTTCTTTTCTGAGAGTTAAGAAAAAGTCAAAAAGATATACACTCAAAAGTTTAGGGTCAGTACTTTTTAACTGGATGTGTAATTCTGTTCAGCGAGAACTAACACATTTATAACATTACAAATTATTTATATTTCTAATAAATGTTCTTTTGAACTTTCTATTCACCTGAGCAATCCTAATATATATATATATATATATATATATATATATATATATATGTGACCCTGGAGCACAAAACCAGTCTTAAGTCGCTGGGGTATATTTGTAGCAGTGGCCAAAAAAAAAAATATTATGGGTCAAAATGATAGATTTTTCTTTTATGCCAAAAATCATTAGGATATTGAGTAAAGATCATGTTCCATGAAGATATTTTGTAAATTTCCTACTGTAAATATATCAAAATGTAATTTTTGCTTAGTAATATGCATTGCTAAGAATTCATTTGGACAACTTCAAAGGTGATTTTCTCAGTATTTAGATTTTTTTGCACCCTCAGATTCCAGATATTTGTATAGTTGTATCTCTGCCAAATATTGTCAGATCCTAATAAACCATATATCAATGGAAATATTATTTATTCAGCTTTCAGATGATGTATAAATCTCAAAACAATTACACTTAACACTGGTTTCGTGGTCCAGGGTCACATATATATATCATGGTTCCATCAAAAATATTAAGCAGCACAGCTGTTTTTAACATAGATAATATTAAGAAATGATTCTTAATTAGCAAATCAGCATATTAGAATGATATCTGAAGGATCATGTGACACTGAAGACTGAAAATTTCACAGGAAAAAATTATAAAATACATAAAATAAAAAATAGAATAACAATTTAGATGGAAAAAGTATTTCACAATATTATCTTTTTTCTGTAAAATCTGACCAAATTTTGAAATGCTCATTTTTGGATGTAAGAAACTCGAGTGTCTGTTTCTTTGTGAATAAAACTACTGATGATGTAAATGATCAGGGTCAATTTCTTTGGCTAGATTCAATAAGTGTAAAGATGCAGATGGAAGTGTGTACAGAACTGAAGGGGTGTTTTATCAAAAAAACTGTGCATTTAACAGAGACGTTTGGTTATTATAAAAAAGCAATAATGAGTTTTGGAGAAATCACAGAGTGACGTTTGATTAATCGTCGTGTGCAGGGGTCACCGAACCCCCACGCATCACCAAAGCCAACGCAAACAAAATGGGCTGTGAACCCATCCCAACGTGGCGCTGCGTGGGCGTGCGAGGCACAGAGGGCATGAGAGGGGGGCACTAAACAACCCGCCAAAATAATAACCATCTGCTATGAAGAATTCATTCACTTTAATTAACAATATAATATAATGATCAGTTTGATCAGGCTGAAATGGCAATAAACTTTTTTTTCATTATTCATTATTATCAATCTAATCAGTTATTTTTAATATTGTAATCCGATTTTTGATCATGTTTCTGCTATAACTGGTTGTCTTGTGAGTTATATAAGTATTGTGTCTTCCACAGCTGCAGTTAACTTTTTCTGTTGAATAGCAGCACTGACACAATGGCAAGAAATGTTTGTGTCTGTAGGCGTAAGACAAAGGGAGCAAACATTTGCGCTGCCTCCAACAATTTTGAGAGTGAATAGATGGTTGGCTTTTGTGATAAAAATGTGGTTCATTTAATAAGACACCTGAACTCACACACTGAGCTGAACAACACGATGATATCCTGTTAAAATGTTGCATTAGAGGGCATCAGATTTGGAGCAGGTTCTTGCTGACGGCAAACATCTGATTCTCTGAATGACAGCAGGCTTCTGTTAAACGGCTCTGACTGACTGCTGGAGGATGTAGCAGAGCTGACGTGGCCACGTTATCAGAGCTACATCAGAGATGACAGGAAGGCAAGTGTGTGTTTAATACCGAGGAACTTCATTCTTATTAATTAGACGTCATTCAAACAATGGTCCTCACCTACAGTGTAATCAGCTTTAGTAGACCGTCCATGTATAAAAACTCAAAATTAGGGTTCTTTACACAGTTCCAAAAAAAAACAATGAAACTTTTTGGCACACGAAAAAAAGATAACTAAATAAATAAGTTAATTAATGAATTAATAATAATAAGTCTCTAGGATAAGCAAGTAAGTAGATAAATAATACTGAGCTTTTGGCACAAAATGTACCTGAGACCAGTAATTTAATGAATGAATGAATGAATGAATGTTACATTATTTTAAGTTAATTTGTAAAAAAAAAAAATACACATATACATTGTATTTTTGGCACAAATATTAAAAAGTAAGCAAGTAAATAAATAAATAAACAAGTCTTTTTTTTGCACAAAATGTTCCTGATGTAAAAAATTTAAATTAGTAAAAATTAACATTTTGCAAAAAAACAAGCCTGAGCTTAAAAAATATATATATGAATGAATGAAACATTCCTGAAGTTAAAAATGAAACAAACAAACATAAACATAAATAAATAAATGAACAAACATGCCACAAAACATTTGAGGTTAAAAATTAAACATAAATAAATACTTAAATAAACATGCTACAAAACATTTGAGGTTAAAAATTAAACATACAAACATACATACATAAATAAATAAATAAAATATTTTGACAAAAGTTTCTAAAGTTACAAATGAAACAAACACACACACACACAAATGCCACAAAACATGAGGTTAAAATAAAAAGTAAATAGATAAATAAACATTTCTGAGGGTAAAAAAGGGTTTGCAAAACAAACAAGCAAAAAAATTGAATTTAGATAGATAGATAGATAGATAGATAGATAGATAGATAGATAGATAGATAGATAGATAGATAGATAGATAGATAGATAGATAGATAGATAGATAGATAGATAGATAGATAGATAGATAGATAGATAGATAGATAGAATATAGGTAGATAGATAGATAGATAGATAGATAGATAGATAGATAGATAGATAGATAGATAGATAGATAGATAGATAGATAGATAGATAGAATATAGGTAGATAGATAGATAGATAGATAGATAGATAGATAGATAGATAGATAGATAGATAGATAGATAGATAGATAGATAGATAGATAGATAGATAGATAGATAGATAGATAGATAGATAGATAGATAGATAGATAGATAGATAGATAGAATATAGGTAGATAGATAGATAGATAGATAGATAGATAGATAGATAGATAGATAGATAGATAGATAGATAGATAGATAGATAGATAGATAGATAGATAGATAGATAGATAGATAGATAGATAGATAGAATATAGGTAGATAGATAGATAGATAGATAGATAGATAGATAGATAGATAGATAGATAGATAGATAGATAGATAGATAGATAGATAGATAGATAGATAGATAGAATATAGGTAGATAGATAGATAGATAGATAGATAGATAGATAGATAGATAGATAGATAGATAGATAGATAGATAGATAGATAGATAGATAGATAGAATATAGATAGATAGATAGATAGATAGATAGATAGATAGATAGATAGATAGATAGATAGATAGATAGATAGATAGATAGATAGAATATAGGTAGATAGATAGATAGATAGATAGATAGATAGATAGATAGATAGATAGATAGATAGATAGATAGATAGATAGAATATAGGTAGATAGATAGATAGATAGATAGATAGATAGATAGATAGATAGATAGATAGATAGATAGATAGATAGATAGATAGATAGATAGATAGATAGATAGATAGATAGATAGATAGATAGATAGATAGATAGATAGATAGAATATCGGTAGATAGATAGATAGATAGAATATAGGTAGATAGATAGATAGATAGATAGATAGATAGAATATAGGTAGATAGATAGATAGATAGATAGAATATAGATAGATAGATAGATAGATAGATAGATAGATAGATAGATAGATAGATAGATAGATAGATAGATAGATAGATAGATAGATAGATAGATAGATAGATAGATAGATAGATAGATAGATAGATAGATAGAATATAGGTAGATAGATAGATAGAATATAGGTAGATAGATAGATAGATAGATAGATAGATAGATAGATAGATAGATAGATAGATAGATAGATAGATAGATAGATAGATAGATAGATAGATAGATAGATAGATAGATAGATAGATAGATAGATAGATAGATAGAATATAGGTAGATAGATAGATAGATAGAATATAGGTAGATAGATAGATAGATAGATAGATAGATAGATAGATAGATAGATAGATAGATAGATAGATAGATAGATAGATAGATAGATAGATAGATAGATAGATAGATAGAGCGCTTATAGTTGAATCTTTCATATTGACTCCATCTGTGATCTGTATATATATCTGAAGAGTTTGCATGGACTGTAATGTGTGCTCCTGGCGTGCAGGAGCTCAGTCAGATGCAGTGCTGCGTGTGTGTGTGTGCGTGTGTGTGTGTGTGTGTGTGTGTGTGTGTGTGTGTGTGTGTGTGTGTGTGTGTGTGTGGGCGAGTGTGAATGGGAGCAGGGCTGGGGGAGTCAGTACACAAGTAACGCAGATCTATTCAGAGAGGCTCCACTTTCGCTAGGACTCCATGGAGAAGGGGCTGTTCCAGAGTGTGGGTGGCTATGAATTAGGCCTCAGTCGCACATCCAGCACACGCTCTGTTGCTCATGCTGCCATGGATGAAAATAGAAGAACAACAAGTGACGAGAGAGATGATGAAGAGCCGAGGACGGCCTTACATGTGTCAGTCATGATGAGCGAGAACAAGGAGAATAAGACCTTATGACAGAGGGCTAAATTATAACCATGCTAAATATATAATATGCAATATTTTTAAACAAATGGAAACTAATAGTGCCTGCATTAGTTAACATATTTCTTATCTACTGTGACAGTTTCTAAATCTACTTTGAGATGTCCGAAAGCTTCAAAAATACAGGCCTAGTTAAATATTACAATTAAAATTGTTTGCAACTCCTACAAGATACACTCTGTAATTATCAGTATATATATATATATATATATATTAAACATTTTATTTTATTTAAAAAAAATGTTTTTGTTAATTTACCTGTATTTTGAGTTTTACACTTCATTGTTTTAAAGTGAATAGAAATGCTAGCTAGAAATGCTTAGCTAAAGTCTTTTTTTAGTAATCAAGATGTTTAATCGCAATGATCTTGTTACCAAGGGAAAACCCCCGTTCTGTAGTCTATATATAATAAATCTGTTTCCTTAACTCTCTAGAAACTAGAATAACTTTCCAACATATTCAGATATCAGTTTCCTGGATTGAGTTTTATTACGGTTCCTCTGTGGGACGTGAACTCGGCGTGGCTCGTTATTTTCCGTGTCGAGTTTCCCGGATGCGTCCCATATAAGTCAAAAAGGGCGTGTTTGAGATTACCGGATGATATCCATTTATGGGATGCGCCCTAACCGGAATTCCTGATAATAACATACAGCAAAAAGTCAATAAATATGAAAAGCCATCTAACTGTTTCACAGACCACAGATATACGTCGACGTATTATCAATATATGCACAACAAATTAAAGTTGTAGAAAAAAAGTCAGAGATCTGTCTAAAAAGAGCGCTCGTGTCGTCACACACACACACACACACACACACACAAAAGCCCAACCCGGTTTTTTTTTTTTGTCCTGTTCTGTCCTTGTATGGTCAGTGACGTCACGGGGCATTGACAGGCTCTTCTTAAATGCGTTCTACGACACAAAGTTTCACTTATCGCGGCGGCACAAATGAAGGAGCTGGTGAGCCGGTGCGCGCGTTTATGATGACTACACCGAAGTGAACATATTTACAACACATCACCTAGATCATTAAAGCTCTGAGAACAACTACATAAAATCAACTTCTTTAAAAAAAAAAACGATCAAAATCGAAATGACAGCGACAACTAGCAGGGATAAACTGAGCGCGTCTCTGAGTGATCTGATGCGCTGTCTGCCTTCATCACACGGACTCTGTCTGGATGCGTCCCCCGCGTCACGCTCGGACCAGTTCAGCGAGGCGTCGGGAGGTAAGACAATATTAGGATGCTTGCGAAAATAAAATGCTAACCGTAAGTTTTTGAGTTTAACAAAAATACCCGTTTGTCCTGTGCTGGTTTGCTTATTTTTGGTTGCTTGTTTATCAGACACCAAGTTTAAAACTTTATTGAATTGGAATATTTTCATAGTCTCCATCATCACATGGAATAGTTGTAGAGTAAACAAATGAGAGCCTGAACCGTTGTCCTCTCAATGCATAGGCTATGCTTTTTGTACATTTGCACAATTTATTAATTTCTACTTTTTACTTTTTCGTTGTTCTTATTAATTGCATGTGTTCATGTTGTATTGTGTAGGCTATGTATTGCGGTAAAAAGCCTAGCCTATGATAATCTGTTTTATATAGGGGCACGTTGTCGCAAACTGAACGTTTGTTCAATTAACTGGTTTTTTTTATTCAACAGTAAAATCCAATAGCTACTTATAGGCTATGAGGAAATATTCAGTATTTTTGTAGCCAAAACTTTAAGGCACGTGTCTATACACAAGCTGACTTTAAAAACAACTCACATTGGAGCAAAAAGGTTTTCATAAGGCTATAATCTTTGTATAAAACTCTGAATATGCTGTTTATATCTCCTCTCCGATTCACTTAGTGGAAGAAAATTCAGTATTAGAGACAAAAAAACAGACTATTTTACTGCGATATATTTGGTCCAACCAGAATATCAAGAGATACCCGCATAGCCTATATTTTGCCAGCTACTTTGAAAACAAATAGCTTACTGCCGAATGCGTAATTTGATGGAAACGCACGCAATAAGAGGGACTTGCTCAATAGAAATTGTTTTCGCTCCTACAGGTGGCTTGAGCACCGAGGGCTTCGGCGTGGATCAGCGGGGTCTTGAGCTGACAGACCCGAGCAGTATTTCTCCGCACAGCGCGCCTGTCGCCTATACAGGGAGGATCTCCATCGACGCGCAAGGAAGCTGGAATCAGGAGGGAATAATCAACTTTGTCAGCGCAGGAGTGCAAGACAGGCCGCCTTCCCCGGGATCATTCTCCACGGGCTCCCCCTCAGACCCAGACTGCTCCAAAATAGCTCAAACCCTTGCCAACATGGAGCACATGTACACAGCCCCGCCCCCTTACACCTGCAGCGCCGATGGTTACCAGGACCCCTCGGCTTACCTATCGACCACCACGTGCCCCATAACTTACACAACTCCGTCCTACTCCACCCCAAAGCCATCTATAGACGGGACGCTTTTCTCCATCATTCCAGAATATGGGGGCTTTTATCAGACCAGCAGCAGCCAAAGGGACAACATGGCTGTGTTTCAGGACATCAAGCCATTTTCGTGCGCTCTGGAGTCTATCAGAGTGCCTCCGCCTCTGACTCCCTTGAACACCATCAGAAACTTTACTCTGGCGTGTCCGGTTGAGGGGCCGAGGCCGCCTGTGGATTGCACCAATCCGCAAAGCGTCCCACTCAGGCCGATTCTGCGGCCACGGAAGTACCCGAACCGACCGTGCAAGACGCCGGTCCACGAGCGGCCGTACCCCTGTCCCGCGGAGGGATGCGACCGGAGGTTCTCGCGCACGGACGAGCTGACGCGCCACGTGCGCATCCACACCGGCCACAAGCCGTTCCAGTGCCGCATTTGCATGCGCAGCTTCAGCCGCAGCGACCACCTCACGACGCACATACGCACACACACCGGAGAGAAGCCCTTCTCCTGTGACTTCTGCGGAAGGAAGTTCGCCAGGAGCGACGAGCGACGGAGGCACACGAAAATCCACCAGAGACGGACAGATAAAAGTGGCTCCGCGCCTCCCCACAGCTCGAGTGCCGGCGGAACACCGACGTGAACACCAGTGTAACCCGCTCCGACTGCTGCGAGAGCCAGTCGTTGTCCCATTTAAACCTGGAACTCTTTTTGTGTGTGCGCACGCACAAATATACGAAGGCAGCTTATAATTTAAGTGTTGAATGTGGTCTGTTGTAGTACCTAGACTACGTCTTTACCAGAGAATATTTCATGTGGTGCAAATTGCAGTTGTTATAAATATAGTGTTTACAGTGAGTCTTTTTTATTGGCATTATTATCGTTGTGTCTGAATAAAATTATTATAATAAACAAGGTGTATTCTTTTGAGAATCAGTGGAAGGGATGCTGGCATTACGACGTTATAACACTAGAGGTCGCACTTTAATAAACTAAAGGCAGGTTGCAAGTATTTTAACATGATTCTTTTAGAAAGAAATTGAGTTTTATTCAGCAAGGTAGCATTACATTGGCAGTAATGAGATTTGTAATGTTACAAAATGTTTACATTTCAAATAAATGCTGTTCTTTTGAACTGAATATATTATGGTAAGGCTATATTCAGCAAAAATATTATGAAGCATTGATAATTATAAGACGTGTGTATGAGCCCCAAATCAGCATATTAGCATGATTTATGAAGGATCACGTGATTCTGGAGAATGGGTACAATTTAGCTTTGCTATCACTGGAATAAATTACATTTTAAAATATGTTACAACAGAAAACTATTACTGGAAATTCTAGTATTTTTTTAAAAAAAAGGAGCCTTGGTGAGTATAAGAGACCTTTGAACTGTAGTGCATGTTGGCTGTTAAGAATGTAAAATGTATTTAAATAATTAACAAGACCAGTTTCAATTGCATTATATATCAGCCAAAGTCTGTCTGAGGAAAAACAAAACTTTTAATTTTTTATGCAAAGTTCACATCACATTCTTCAGTTCATATTGTCTTATTAATTTCCATTAGTTAACTTGTCGTCCTGGCTAAGTGCTTTACTGTCATAATAACCAGGAGTGTTCAAATAAGTATCCAGTGTTGCATATGCCAATTTGTCAAGTGAGTGTTGTCAAGCCTGTTGCTAAACATTTCAGTGTTCTGATCGCTTAATGCATTATTAACATAAAATAGCAATGAAAACAAGATGAGCAGATTCATACTCTGATAGGCTTTAACGCCTTTGTTAAACCAAATCTCACATCTGCTGCAAATATTTAAATATTTATAACATGCTATACAAAAGTGGATCCCGGCAACAGAGAGAGAACAGAGACTAGTTCTTTTGTCAAACCTGTCACACAAAATCAGAACACAGTTTGCATGCAACAAACTGGAAATGTATGGACAAATATAGCCAAAGGACATTTAAAGTTAGACAGCAGCTCTGATAAGTGCCTAGGTATTTCAATTAAAACAGCTGTCCTCTTGATACGGTAGCCAGTCTGTCATGTAACGAAAAGAACACAGAATCTCTTGATTAAGGCTGAACCCAGTTTAAAAAGTCAGATCCATCATAGGGACACTTTAGGCCCCGGGAAAGGTTCCCCACCACACCAGAATTCACTCGGCTGTGGGATCTCCATCAGCCACAGGTCATCCGGTTCTTGGGCTTCACTCTCTCTGTCTGCAGCCTCTGAATGAGCATGCAAAACTTTATAATAATGGCAGTCTCTCCCTTCATCCGGATCATATGGCGGTGATAAGATGTCCAGGAAAGCCGTGGGTCCGTCAACAGCGTCTATCTGGTGGATATTGTCCTTTTGGGGTGAGAGCACACACGGGCCGTTCTCCTCCGTGTATTCCCCGACCGACCTGAGCACCGAGGGCCGAAGAGAGCTGCTCTGGAAGGGCACGAGCGGAGGGCTGAAGTGCGCGCCGCTGGCACCGTCTCGAGGTTTATCCAACACGTCGAAACAGCTGATCCGCACCTTGCCGTAAATCACTTTCAGCATGCCGTACATTCCCGGATGATCGTGCAGCGGTATGGAAGCGCCCGTTTTTAGTAAAAACACCCCCATGCTGAACGTGTCGGTCTCGTAGATGTGCATGTATGTGACGGGAGGCGCCACGCGCGGTGACGGCACCGGGGCGCTCTCCATGGTCCGGGGAACAATCTTCAAATCCGAAGCTCTGGTCTCCGCCATGAGGCTTTTCAGCTTGCTCACATTCTCCAAAAACGCTTTGTTGTGTTCTCCCACGAGCGAGGGGTGGCGGAATGTCGCGAGGGCCTGTCTGGCGATCTTCTGGACCGTGGAAGTCATGTTGTCTCGTGGCATCATAACGCGCAAGAGTCCGGCGTCAACTTGACTTTCAACTTCACGCGCCTTGCTCCTTCTGCGACAGCAAGTGCAAGTCCCGTTTTTAGAGATTACTTTCTTATTTAAGCCATCAAAATCGACACCATGCGTAAAAGCTTAAGCGCAGCCTTGGGAAAAGCGTTTAGATCAAGTAATTCCTGGCCATAACTACTCCATATACAGGCAACTGATTCACACGTACGCTATGTCAATATTGTTATACGTCATGCAGAGAATTATGGGAAGTGTAGTTTTTACGTTATTGTGAGACTTGAGTGAAACTACAAAACGAATGATGCCAGAACTCGCACTTTAACATTTGTAAGCATTAAGCAAACTCGTCTATCACGAATAAAAATATCTTATTAAGTTCATATACGGACGTTGCATGAGATATTACAAGTTAGCCGGTGACTACAACTCCCAAAACATTTCTCTTCGGGGGGCAACGACACTTCAATCTTTCACCGCCACTCAGACAAGCAATACTCTGAAAATGCTGTGCTAAGTGTTAGACTGAAGAGAAAAGGGGTCATGGACGATTTGTCACCACAAAAAAAAATTGATTTGGATGTATACAACTTTAAATACCATCGCATTAAACATAAAATAGCTATCAAACCAGGTTGTATTTATTTTTAAGAAAGACGGTACAAGCACAGAGTTTTTATTTCACAAAATACATTAAGGTTTCACCCACTTTAACAGGCTAGGCTAAACGACCTGTGCCTTTTTCTTTCTGGCCCAAACATTAGAGCACGGAAAATTAAAATTGAAAGGTATGACATATAAAAAACAATGGACTGGACTCCAGTTATGTTTGGTTGCCAACATTCTTCAAAATATCTCCTTTTATTTTCCACAGAAGAAAGAAAGTCTTTAAACTTTGAAACAACATGAGGGTGAGTAAATGATGATCTACAGAGTGAAAAATCCCTATATTGCAGTTATAAACTCCTTCCATGATGAAAACAAAAAAAAACTATTGGAAACCATCACGTTTCAACTACAAATACCATTACAAACCATCAACTTCTAATCATTAAAACCATAAAAAATGGTTTCTGTAGTGTGTTTTGGGACATATTCCATTAGGATTTACTGGTTTTAACGAGGCGACCAATTATCAGAAACCCACAGAGACCATCACAGTTTCTATTAAAACCATTACAGATTCTGTGATTGTGTCTGGGGTTTTTTTTCCATTAGGGCTGACAAAGGGAGACCTACTGTATTCACATATGCATTTAATAAAGGTGCCACTTAAGTTAATTATGCAGAAATATCCCTGAACCGCTTACAAACACTGTCACTAAGCAGTCTATGGAAATGTGACCGCAAAAGGTGAGCTGTTTCATTTGTTACATGAATCACATTCGAAATTACGGGCAAGAAATGAATGAAATGATGGACTGCGTTATAAATTGACGAACCAGTAATCTCATTATCAGTGCAGAAGCAGACTGTTGACACGCTGTCTGTTGCTTAATCAATCATGACTCACAAACATGTTTGCATGACATTGTTTAACAATATATATTTATAGATAAAGAGACATGTGGACAGTTTAGTCATCTGTGGTCATGTTATTCCTGCATACTTGGCCTAATCATTTGTTGGCATAAAAACAGAGCATCTATAAAAAGCTAAAGCTATGTAACAGGATGCAACACTCCCGCCTACTCCAGTCCTCTGAGCTCGGAAAACCACATACACACTGTGTGTGTGTGTGTGTGTGTGTGTGTGTGTGTGTGAATCACAATATGACTGTAAAGAAACACTTCAGATGACATCACAAGGACGCTCCACCATGTCATCCGAATTCACACCAGACATTAATAAATGCACACACTCTCCAGTCCGCATTATGTTATGACGCGTATATGACTGAAAAACACTATTAGATAGAGAAACAAGTGTGCTTTCTAATAATATTGGTCTGCTTATTCACTTTTTCTGTCTCCTTTCTAATAATGTGGCTTGTAAACTTTCTTCATAGCCAACTCAAACAAACAGAGGACTCGCAGAAAGAAGTTTACTGACTTGGCAGGGAACTTTTGCAATTTTTTTATTTTTTTTTTAGAAATGACCACAAGAGCTGTGATTCCCAATGTGATTAGATTAGTTTAGACTGGTTTCTTTCAAACTCATGAAACAATAAAATATTACAATAAGAGGACAGTAAAGACATTTATACATTTACAAAATATTAGTATTTCAAATAAATGCTCTTCTTTTGCACTTTGCATTCATTAAATGATCAAAAAAAAAATCTAAATCAAGGTTTCCTCAAAAATGTTAAATGTACTTTATTATGATTTAGTACATTAGAAATTGTCCTGTTTAAACCAAAAAATCTATATATAACATCTTTGACCCATATAGGCTTCTGATTAGAGTATTGAACACAAGAACATATCCACAAGTTGTACTCCATGTCAGGCCGAAAGGGTCATGAATGGCCTCCGTTAGACGAAAAACCTTCTGAATAATGTAAATCAGAGAGGTCATGTCCTCAGCTTTCTAAATGTAATGACTGCAGCCATTAGAGCCCTTAATATGCTCACAAAGATGACAATCAGAGCCAACCAATCAAAAACGCCACCAAGTGATTCTACAAGAACACGCAGAAAAGAAACGCTAACATGCACCATCTTCTTATTTCAGCTAGAACCACCACAGCTATTTATTACAAGATCGACACTTTTTTCACTCTCTGGCCTGTTCCTAGAGGATATCTTTGTTTGTAGCAGAGAGGTCTTCGCCCTTTGACCACAGATCTATGCAGTCTGGTTAATGTGTGTTTTCATTCGGGAGGTTTATTTTCCCTGAAACGCAGCCAAACTCTCTGAGCATTAATGGCCCCAAAGCTCTTCTCCTCGACAAATCTCTGAAGCATTCTCTGAACAAAGTCTTACTCAAAGAAATATTTCACACCAAAATGACATCATTTCAAAAAAAGTCGATTTTCTTTCTTCTGGTGAAAGCGACTTGGGTTTGTTGTGACAAAAATCATTCGGTTCCTCAGAAAGTTGTCACTTAAAGAAGACTTGGAAAATAGGACACAATTTCACTATAAAAATTTCTTTTTAAAAAAGGTAAATAAAAATTGTTAACAATTCAAATACTCACAATTGCACTCTGAGCTTGCATGAACAGTCAAATCAAGGATACCCTCTGGTGTTCATCCTTTGCATTGCAGTATTAAAAAAAAAAAAAACTGAAGACATGTGAACATGAATGTAAAATCTCATCTAATTAAGGAAAGTCCAAATTTGAGTACGAGTTAAAAATCTATTATAAATCTAAAACATCATATGGAAAGAAACACAGTCAAACTTAGTCAAAAGTTGATCTGATCTGAACACAGTCAAACACAGTCAAAAGTTGATCTGATCAAAATAAAAGACCATTCAGATTTTAATAATGCTGCAGAGATGAAAAACAGGAATAGCATTAACAAATCAATCTTTAATGATGAAAGCTAATCTCATTTCTATTATTCAGAATATCACATACAGCAGCAAGGATCGCGTGAGACTTCAGATCTCACAGTATCACAAGTGTAATGCAGACGAAAGGCACAAACATTCAAATAAATAAGTCTAGAAAACACAAATTCAATATTTTTGAACAGAAGACAACATGGAACAACATATCCATACTTTCAAAAGAAACAGCAAACAATAGAACAAAAGACCTTTAAGCTATTTAGCTTTGTTCTGCTTCTGATTGTCACATCTATAATGGCACATCTACATTTCCAGGGACCAACCTAGTTCACAGAACTATTCGTTTTAGAAAAGCATCATTATACCTATTTTTATGATTCAACAGCTGATATTTATTTTAACGTAACAATGAAGTACATAGGAACACTGTCTCAGATTCAATTATTAATAAATAAACAGATACATAAATAAAATCACGTGTGAAGTAGGTTGAGCCCTTGTTTGAGCCTAATATGTCTTTCAGATTTCTTCTGTACAGTAGCGTTTGAAAATCATGAAAATACTGTCACATATTGCACAAGCCACTGGTTTAAAGCATTATAGCATGCTCACTCACAATAAAACACTGATGGATGTGAACTACCTCATGCTCACACAGCACTACAGTACTTTAGATCTCTTTCAGACTGAACACAACTTAAACGAGAGACACAGAAACATGAAGAGACCACAAAATCAGATTCCAATCACAGTGTCAGAACTGAGCACACAATGGAGTGGATGAACAAAACAGCACGAGCAGAGTTTAAAACAAGAATTACAACTCGGCGTTTTTATACTTTCGTCTTCTGAACTCAAAGTCCAAGTGCCATTTTGGTATTTCTGCTGGGCTTTTTGTATGTACACATTTGTTCTAAAAAGGTAAAAGTCTCACACGTGAAGCCAAGAGGTCGTATTTAGCTGGTCACATGCAACTTTCAGAGCTTCAATTCAGAGCTTAAACTGAACAAAACAAGTAGCCTTAGCTCAAATGTAAGTTAATTTTTTCCCCCTAAAACTGACTGGGTTCTCATCAAGACTAAGGTGTGGTGAATGAGATCTACTCTGCGTCTCGCTAAAAATACATGCTAATATTTAAAAAACACTGATTTTGAATACCGTGAAGTCGAAGTGTTGTGAAGTTAAAGTCAAATAAAGGTTATACCTATTAACAATACCAAAAGCACTACCCTGTTGCATGCATGGCTAAGAAATTAATTTGGACAACTTTAAATGCAATTTTCTCAATATTTAGATTTTTTTGAATTTCAAATAGTTGTGTCTCGGCCAAATATTGTCCGATCCTAATAAACCATACATCAATCAAAAGCTTTTTCAGCTTTATTCAGTGTTCAGGTGATGTATAAATCTCAATTTCCCAAAATGTACACTTAAGACTTAAGGTTTTGTGGTCTAGGGACACATACGGATATATTGGAGAGGGGTGGAGTAGCCCATTATTATTTAAAGAGACATGCACTGAAACGTCAATGTGAACACAACTTTTTTATGAGGTAAAAATTTAGTCTCCTTTAATGGACTTTGGTAGTATGCCACTATTGTCTGAATTGTTATTTCACAGTTTTGCCCAGGATGAGATTAAGTGCTACTGGTCCAGTTGTATAGAGCCGAGAATGAACTGCCTGGGAATTAAAATGTTCAGTTTTTTGTACAAGTTAAGCTTTATGGTATCTGTAGGGTGGCCATTCATACGGGACACGTCCCAGCCAGGATTTTAATACTGCCTAAAATATCCAGGTTTTGGCTATTTGCACTGTGCAGGTTGATCGTTGTGTAACATTCATGAGAGCTATATGAGCAGAGCAGACGGCTCCTTATGCTTTCGAATCACTTACATGTGTTTGTTCGTTCGTTTGACATGAAGCGTTGTGGCACTTTGTTTTTTTGGATTTGTGCGCAGTGACGCTTCAAATCAATCGAACGAACGAACAAACACATGCGCATATTTGCATCGCTTTGATCGTTCCCTCTAGATCTCACCTTCTCACACGCAGCCCCACGATTGGTCGATTACGTACAATACCTGCATGTTATTGGTCAAACTGCTCTGGATGTCTTAGGCATTATTAAAATCCTGGCCGGGACGTGTCCCGTATGAACGGTGCATATGGTCACCCTAGGTATCTGTAACATGCTACCGAATGCCTCAAAAATGAATTGTGACTTTCCTTTAGCTTTTAAAAAGAACGGTAAAGCCAGAACAGCCAGAAGCTGTCCAGTTTTATACTAAATATTCATTTGATTTCAGTACTAGATGCAACTTAAGGACTTAAATACTTGTAATAATTATTATTTTAAGGGATAGCTTACCCCAAAAATGAAATTTCTCAAAATATCTTCACAGGGCACTATGGTGAGTAAATGATGACAGAATTGTCATTTTTGGGTAAACTATCTCTTTAAATGAAAGTGCGAAATAATTTCACAGTTCAGCCAAAGACCATAAGTGCTATTGCATGGCAAAAAGGACCTATAATCAAACTTCTTGGCAATTAATTTAAGAACACTTAAATTTAAACACTTAAACACTTCTAACGAGGCTGGCTAACATGAGCAAGGAAATGTATATTCATCCATTAAAATGTAGCACCACTGTTAAAAATACACAACAGCACCTACCTTGTTATCGGCTTTTGTAAAACTCATATTTACATACAGTGGTGTCCAAAAGTCTGCTTCTAGTGAAAATGTAACATGAATATCAACATTTCTTAGCTTTTGGCAACCTGAAATGATTTTTGCACGTAAAAACAAAGATACAGGCAGACTGCAGCAGTAAAGAAAACTAAATCAACATCTGACTCACCTCCTCAACTGCAAGTTATCATTACTTTAAATCGTTTTAATTGTTAGAAATGTCTTTACCGTCACTTTTCATCAAATTTAATGAATCCTTGTTAAAAAAACAAAAACAAGTATGTGCTACATAAATAATAATAATAATAATCATAAAACACTACCTACCTTATTGTAATTACCAGAAAAATAAATATGAATTTCAATCTGGTTTCAGACTTTTGACTCCACTGTATAATTATTAATAGATTCAACATAATTCAGTAATATTTGAAATAGTGTTATTTGCATGTACAGTCATTGCTGAGCTCCGCCTCTGTCCCTAAACCTCGTACCCATCTGACCTCCTCCTCTGGGACCAGCTGTCGTAACCCAGTCTCCCAGAAGCACCTTTCGACAGACCCCATCCAGACTGACCGGGTAACTGCTGCTCTTCGTCCTGCTCAAGATGATCTCCTGAAGACCTGATGACGAAGAACAGCAAAATAAGACAGTTATCATCACCCAGTGCACATATGAAGTGTTTTCAATATTTAAGACTGATGAAATGGAAAAGAAGGGTAATCATTATTTATGGCAGGGGAACATGATCTTCTACTGTCTTGATAGGATCTCATGAATTACTTCGAGGGGACATCTTTCTACTACAAGCCAAAGGACATGATTTATATAGAAGTGCTCTGAAAATGTTCTGCTGGTTGTGAAGTATAGGAAACTAGAGGTTAAAGGGTTACATGAATCACTCATAGCTGGGGTAATGTGAATTTGCTTCTCAAAGTAAAACCAGTAATGCAATACCTGTTTTGTGTTATTCTATGTGGACCGAGCTCTGATGGCAGAGGCACCTGAAATAATGACAAATTAGAGAAATGCATGGAGGACTGACATATTTCTGAAATAGAAGGTAATTATTGCAATCCTGGAAAATCATACAAGTGGGTCATATCAGGCGATTCATTATTGAATTTCCTTTTTTGCATCAGTACATGGCTCAATGACTTGACACTCTTCCTCATTTAAAAATACACTGAAAATGCAATTCATATAAACATGCATATGAAAATGCTTTTTTTATTATTATTTCTGAAATATAAGCCATCTATCATTTTTGGAGGTTCTGAAGTGAAAAATGGTGGTGTAACTTTGGAGATTGTAAAAAAAAAAAAAAAAAAAAGGTAAAAAAAATTTTAAATATAGGCATGGACTTTGTTTTATTATTAATTAAATTTTTTTAAATATTTATAAAATGTCATTAAAATTGTTTTTTTTAATTATCAGATTTGACCTTTTTATGAGAATGCATTTTGTTTAGGACAAATGGAATAACCTAAAGAAAACTTAATATTCAAAAATTAATTATATTTTAAAAACAAATTAAATAATTAAATAAATGACGGGTGGGGGTTGTTAGAAAACCATAAAAATATATATATATATATATATATAAATGTTATAAAAGCTGCAGTCTGTAACTTCAGGCGCTTTAGCGGTTAATAAACAGATCTGCGTGCGTCTTGTGGAAGAACATCGCTGCCGGATCTACTTCTCTCTGTTTATGTCTATGATGAATCACGCAGGTACTGGGATACTCCACAGCGACACCTACCCGAACCAGTCTAAAAATAGTCCGAATATAAACACTTATTATAGGTGTAGGCTACCGTAGTGATTCAGGATAAGCCAAATACACTGTTTGGAAAACAGATTAATGATGTTCTCGCTTATTCTAGAAATTTGTCAATTTTGGACACAAAAAAAGTTACGAATTGCAGCTTTAAGGTATGAGATACACATTTTTATTTTTATGGAAATGTTGGTGACATACAGAGTGAGCCGTGCAATAATGCCTGTGAGGGACGCTCTGATAATATTCCAGGAGTCTCTCAGCCAGAGAAATCCTCCGCAAGAGGCCCTCGATGAACCGACGCAGACGAACCTTCCCGCACATCTCGTGCTGCGCCGCTGCTTCCAGAAACCTCTGGATGGTCACAACTTCCCTGAAATTAAGAAAAAGGTTATTATTTTCCCCTAAACAGTCATAAATGTTTCCTTGTTTCTTCATCGCCATTTCATCATAATACACTCCCCCTCATGTTCCAACCTTATAACTTTCAATTTCTCTCACCACTGGAACACAAAAGGAGACTTTTCAAAGCGTGTACAGAGCAGCTCGTACAGTTTATTAAACATTTCCTGTTGTGTTCTGTCGAGGACATAAAGTAAATGTGTACTGTTCTTTTAACCCTGTTAATCCTGACATATGTAATAACAATCTAATTATTATTATTTTTTGTAATGGAACAGTTTAATGAACTGACAAAATACAAAAATATGGCTCATGTAATATGACACTGAAGAATAAGAAAACACTCACAAATATTCAGAAGTCCAAACTGAGCAAAAATATGCAATTTAATAGATTTGCTCATATTTACATGGGCAAAAAGTGAGCTGAAATTCTGATGTTTTGTAATCAATGAACTCTTTATAAAAGTATAACAAACTTACATACAATACATATAAATATCAGTTTATATCTATCAATAATATGTCTTAATGAGACAGTATTTAGTGCTTGGCTTTATGATCAAAGCTCTGTAGTTTTTATTGTGTATATGTGTGGAGGGAGACATATAATTCGATGCAATGGAGTGATGATTGAAAGACATAATTAAATAAACATTCCTCAATGGTCTAATGCATCACATCTGTTACATTTAACATGATTTGTTGTATGAATTAATCAAGAAAACTTAACTTGCTTCAGTCCAGTAAATCAATTTAAAACTTAAATGTAAAAGTTATTTTTACATTTACTTTCCTAAAATCTGTAAAGCTTTCACAGCAAAAAGACATGTGATATTTTTATATTTTGATACTTATACTAAATGAAGTATACGTATGATTACTTGCTACAAAGTACAAACTATCCAGCAGATGACAAAAGGCATGGAGGAGATTATGTACAACAAACTTTTAAACATTTAAATCTTCCACTCACTGTTCTCTCCTCTCCAGCTCGTGCTCTGAGACGCTGAGCTGTTGTCTCAGTGTGGCGATCACCAGAACGGCGGTGTCTACCTGTCTGCTGAGCGCCCGCTCTCGCTCCTGCACTTCCTGTTTCTCCTGGGCCAGGTGATGCGAGTGAGCGCGCTCACACAGGATAGCCGTGTCTGTCTGTGCCAGCTCTGAGCTCAGCCGCAGCAGACGTCGCTCCATGCTGCTATTGGCTGTCCTCATCATCCCCTCCAGCCTCTTCTCCACTGATGCCACAGGAGCCGAGAGGGGTCCGGCTCCAACGCTGAGGCTCCTCTCTGGGGGCGGGAGCTTTTGCTCTGCGGGCTGCTGCGATGGAGTTTGGTCAGCGCTGAATAAGTGCTTGTGCTCTCCTCTCGCAGTGGAGTTAGTGTTCGTGCCGACGCCACGTACTTCATGCATGTCCGTATTGGAGAGTTTGCAACTTTCCATGTGCTCTGTGTTAGAGAGATCCCTGGCGGACAGGAGGCTGATGTCATGTTTCGTGTGGAGTGGGTGACTGTATTCTAGGTGAGCTCTGAGAGAAGAGAGACTGTGGAAACGTTCATGCTCTCCACATCGAGGGCAGCGGAAAGGATGCTGAGGAGGGGCTCCAGCTCCACACACCTGCCCGTTCTTCACAAACAGCGCTGTGTTGCGTGTGCACACTTTCTGCTGCATGACACAGATAACCTAACAACAAAAATATTACATATTTAGCATCCCAGTGCTTGGATACAAAAATACCATATCGCAGAGATACCCAAACCAGGGGACGCAGGCCAAAGCTGATGACCTTTGATTAGCCCCACCACAATACAAGAGGGGAAAATTTGTCTTTTTGGTTGACCTTTGTTCAGAAATATAGAGAATATAAAGGGATTTGACATTCTAAAAAACAAGTATTTTAATGTAATAAAGTTGTAATAATGCAATAAAAAAAATGTATAATGCATACCTAAATTAAGCTTTGTAGTATTAAAAATGTAAAAAAAAAATACATTTCTAATCTACATTAGCAAACAAATATATCATGCAAGCTGTATAATTAATCTGTTTTTTGTGATAAAGTGTCTGCATAACTGATTCCGAGTCAATGCATATTGTTTATATATAATGCAAATATTATTTTTGAGTAATATATAAACAATTATCTTGTCAATCCACATTATTTGCATATAATACAAATATTAGTATTGATTTTGAATACAATGTTAAAAAAATTTTGTCCATGCACATTATTTTCATATAATGCAAATATTTATTGCAATTTTTGAGTAATATGTTTTTTATTTTCCATTAATACCAGTATGGGTGAAGCTGTCACCAACTGGTCAAGAGTTGGTTAGCAAAGAGCTGTTTAGCCTCTGCAGGTAAAAAAATAAATAAATAATAATAATAATACAGTAGCTTTCCATTTATGAATTATTTAAGACCTGGGTTCAGTATTAATTAAAGAGACGTTTATGTGTTTATGTGTCTTTTTTCCTAGGCAATACTCTGGTGGAAATGCTCAAGCGATTTTTGTAGCACATTCTTTAGTGTATGTTCTTATACAGAAATTGATTTAAAATGAACCTAAGCTGGTAAATATTTAATGGAGTAAATGTGTGACGGTTTGCTCCGGACAGTATAAATATTATATCGGCCAACACTAGATATCGGCATGGTCATTGAAAAACCCATATCGGTCGACAAAATCTCTCTCTCTCTCTCTATATATATATAGATATGTGTATGTGTGTGTGTGTGTGTGTGTGTGTGTGTGTGTGTGTGTGTGTGTCAGAATAAAACAAGATCATTTCCATCCTCTGATAACCACCAAATCGCTATTGAGTACCGTTAGCTCTAAAGCTTTAGCAAATCAAATTCATGCACCTCGGTGGTGGTGAAATCAAATGCATTTGTTTCAATGGTTTACTTATATGCTTAAATCAACCGACGATCGTGTCATCCCATATTTTAATGACTCCTAATTTTTCTATACCTTCTAAAACTGCCATGGAGAAATGTATGCAAATCTTCTCATGCAAGCAGGCGATCAGACAGGTAGTCTGCTGACGTTTTCCTATAACACCAAGCATGCGACCATACCTTAATGAACGAGCTCCAGTGGGACTGTGTATTGTAACCTTTAATCAAACTGTTGATCCTTCGGATTATTTGTTGCTTGATATTTCTGTCCGAACCTAATGGTAACCCTCTCTGATTGAGATAACGTTACAGTTAAGCGATATCTAGGTGTATGAAGTCATCTGGTACTAACGACGTTGTCAAGAATGAGCGTGACAGAAGCGAGAGAGGAGGCACTGATTTCTTTACATATGATGCTGAATGCAGTTTTCGTGTGCAAAATGTCATCGCATTATTTGTTTAATTACAGTCGATCTGAAAAGATTCAGAAGCCTCGCTCTCGCTGAAAGGATTCGGTCAGAAGATCGAGGATTCATTAGAATGCAGTGCGGCAGACCACCAGTTTAAACTATTTAAAGACAGACGGGGGAGATGAAAACAAAAAATAGTGATAATGCAAACCCACTTCAAGACCATTTTAATAAACATGCTTAAAATTTATTTTACGTGCTGATTAATTTGAATGTTACAAAAACGTATTAATTAATCCAACGTATAAATGCAAACCTACTTAGCTGTATCGCTATTCCAACCCTTCCGAATTTAAAAATGGTATCGCCCAACTGTTCGGAGCGCTTTGAGAGAAGCTGATTGGTCGGTTGGCGCTTGTGTTATCCGTTCATCCGTTGGTTTGTTGCACGAGAGGGGCTTGTCTCGAGGAAGAGGCCAGTATGGATCCGTCGCGGGATATTCAACATTTTAAACGAAACATCGCCACTCGGTCCACGGTGTCGTCGTGTTCCTCTCTCGCCATGGAGATCAAGAGAAAGAAAATAAGAGAAAGCGTGTTTCTTCAAAACGAGGTCAGTTTGTTTTGCTGAAATTCTCGTGTCTGTAATGTGTTCGTTATTATTCAAGACTAACCGACACATTAAATACCTTCTCAGGCCAAAGACAGACATAAGAAGCAACGCACAAGTGTTAATGACACGCAGCAGATGAATTTGTTGTAACGTTAACGTTACATTTCTAACAGACTAAAGGTAGTCTGTGTGTGTGGGAGCGTGTGATTATGTTTCACTGATATTCTGTGTGCTGTATTGAAATGCCCCAATGGGGTAAACAATTCAATTATTCGGTGCAAATAAAAACAGTCTTGCCGTATTTAATTATGAAACATCACACAGCTCTAACATTAAGATTCACAGAACCGTTCCGTTCACGATTCTGACTGAATCATTGCGAACAGTTCTCGGGTCAACAAGTCATCCGACTCATTTAAACGAAAAATCGATTGAAGTCTGATTCCTCTGGACCCAGATTTATTTTTATTAAAAATGACCATCTAACACTAGTGTCCTCTATTAATTTTCTCTTCTGTCTACTTGTTTTCTTTTTATGTGATAGTGATACTACGTATTTGATTTGATATTGATGATCTACGTTATTATTTTTCATTTCTATTTGCTTGTTTTCTTATATATATAGTTGTCGGTTTTGGTTGCTTCTGTTTTCCTCATTTGTAAATCGCTTTGGATTAGTCTCCGCTAAATGATTAAAATGTAATACACCAGGGTCAACATGATTATGGACAAAAGAATCACTGATCGAAGTTTTAAAACACAGTTCAAAAGAACCGATTCACAGAATGAGTCAGACTTTCATTACTTTCACTCACTTTCGTCGGTTATCAGAGACCCGCTTTTTCTTTTCTAAGATAAGAGCTAAGAGGAGAGTGAGCTCTCTTCTTTTCTCTCTTCCATCTGTTTGGGTGTTACTTTAATTCATCTTTTCATTTCTTCATTGTCCAGCGTCAAACCAGTGGTTCCCAATAACCATATCTCATCTCTTCATGAATCATTATGCACCTGCTTTAGGAAATATTGTAGAATAGGTTATTTGGTAGAGCTGTTCTCTCCCAGTACTTTCTTCCTCTAGTCTTTATACCCAGAACTGTGTTTTGAGAGCACTTGTCCATAAAGCTACTGACTGACGGATTGCATCCTTTCAATAGGACTGCGATATTCAGGAAAGGTTGGAGTTTGAGATGCGGATGAGAGCTGGGGCTTACAAGCTTCTGGTTGCCAGTACTAAAAAAGAGCAGGTGTTGGATGCTTCCAGGAGTCTGTTAACCTGTAACGCCCGAATTAAAGCTTACATGAGTGAAGCCCAGAGGAGAATGCAGCAGCAGGACATCAAAAGGTAAGGTTTTATTTTTAATGTGAATTATTATCAGACAGGCATATAAGAAATAAATGGATATTAAAATCCTTGTTTCTTTTATTTAAGGTCTTCAGACTCTCTGGACCAAATCCCTTGTAAGGGAAAGGTAGCCATATCTGGTAAGTTAACAACTTTTTTTTCTCTTTTTTTTTTTATAACCATGTCTGTTATATGTATTAATATATCAGTTTGTCTTAGGTTCATGTATTTTTCTTTTCCAGGTCTACGGATTCCATTGTTCTGGAAAGATACAGAACATTTTAACAGCAAAGGGAGTAAGCAATTTTATATTGTAATTATTATTAAAATGTTATGGACAAATGGTGCCTGTTTTGATTAATCGTAATGTATGGTTTTGCTTACCATTTTAAAAGTTTTAAGAAGTTAATAACAGGGCATTTAATTGATCAAAATAACGGTAAAGACATTTATCATGTAACAAACACTTTCTATTTTTTTAATTGAATGCTGCTCTATTCATCAAAGAATCTTGAAAAAAATTGATTACCGTTTCCTCAAAAATATTAAGCGGCTGTTTTAAAAATGAATGAGAAATATTTCTTGAGCACCGAATTAGCATATGAAAATATTTTCTGAAGCAATGTGTGACAATGAAGACTGCAAGAATTAAGTGCTTAAATATTAAAATGGAAACCAGGAATATGTTCATATAGCCGTTTATGCTGATGTCATGTGTATCTGAACCCAACAGATGTGCAGCGGGTTGCAGTTTTCTGTTTGATGAAGATAGGCTCAGAGATCTTTGACTCTGAAATGGTGATTGCAGATCCCTCAATGACTGATATTTGCTTTGAAGGTGTCCAAAGTTTGTAAGTTCTCAGCTTTCTCTTTCTCTCTACAAGACTATAGTGATTTGAGAAATGTATGAGAACTTTGATTAAACGAGCTTGAATGGCCTCTGAGCTCAGTTTCAATATTTTCAACAGCTCTGAAGCTAAGCCGGACTTTGAACTGACATTTGAGCTGTATAGCTGTGGACTGGAGGAGGAGACAACCTTCGTCAACACTCCAAAGAAACTGGCCAGGAAGCTGCGCTCCTCTTTTGGCAGATCCTCAAGCAGGAAACTCTGCCCTCTTCTGGATGGAGGAGACCCTGACACTTTCCTCCAGTCCAACCCAATACCAGTGTATGCAAGGATGGATATTATGCTCATTACCTTAAAAGTATTTTTCATGAAATTAGTAAAATATCTGTTTCTATTTTTGTGGCAGAGGTGCTCGATACTCATTGTTGGCATACACCACGCTGGGTTTGGAGCAGGCAGAGGGATCTTTCCAGTCTCATTCCCTTATAATCCTGCAAAACGGTAAGAGCAAACAAGTCACATTTTAATAATTGACCTGCATAGTGGTTCTGATTGACTTTCCTGCCATTGGTCTATCAGTGGAGGCTTCGTCATGGCTGCCGTTGTATGGTAACTTGTGCTGTAAGCTGGTGGCACAACCTGACTGCATGACACAAGACATGATGAGTGGATACCTGAGCCAACAGGTAAGACAGGAACTAGGAAGAATATATGCCACAACAATTCAAACTTATATTTCTAAATAAAATGACATTTGTAAAATCAGCATTTTGATTTTCCACTTAGCAAAGCGTTGAGGGTTTGCAGCGCCGCTGTAAGCTTTACTGTGTGCTGAAGGCCAGACAGATTTCATGCTATTATTCACCTGAAGAAATCCAAGCAAAAGTGGAGCCCAGCCTTATTATTCCTATAAATAAGGTAAGAAAATTTTTTTAAATGGCTTTTTTTAAAATTATTATTTCACAATGTGTTTTTCTTGTCTAAGATCGTGTGTGCTATTGTGTTTGAATTTAAAATCAAAGTAAAGCCTTTGCTTGTGAAAAAATCCAATGTTATCGTTTCTCTATGACTGTATCTTTATAGTATGAACCTATATTCTATTCTTTAATATTGAGAATGATTTATAGAGCTATATATCGTTATATTTATCATCCTTGGTGTGAACGGGTCTTAAAGGTCATGGCAATAATAGCAACAGACAAAGCTTTACCTCTTGGGATACATTGCTACATGATTCATTAAACTGTAGAACCATAATAAAATCTGTAGTACAGAGTTTGTGTGTGTGTTCATGCAGGACACCCGTATTCGTGTGGTAGGAAAGGACCACCAGAGTACTGGCACTAGACTCAACCTGATAAACCCGGGAAATGGAGACTCTACCAGTCATGTGTTCATTACTGAAACCCCTGATGTTTTACAGGAGTGGCTGGACGCCCTCTGGCAGCACATTTATGACCAGAGTAAGTTCACCTGACATCTGTCAGAAATCTTTTCTTGCTACTAAACTGTATGTCTAACAATTAATATGAACTTATTCTTTAGGTCAGTGGCAACACGCATGTGACAAGCTTATGGAAATTGAGGTTTTGTCCCCACGCAAACCCCCGCTCTTTCTCACCAAGCAAGCTGACTCTGTTTATAATGATCTGAGTGAGTGATGAAGGATACAGTTATCATTGATTTGATTGAATTGGGAGGAGTTATAGTCTAACTTCCTGTTATTTCTGTTAATTGCTTGTTTAAAAATCTGTTCTTTTCAGGCATCGTGTCTCCTGGGAAATTTGAGAGCTTGACTGACATAATTCACAATAAGATTGAGGAAACTGATGGGCGCTTTCTCATTGGTCAGGAGGAGGACACAGAGCCTCCTAATTGGGCAGCACTGTTTGAAGGATCCCGGCCAATGGCGGTACAAAAAACTGTTCTTTCACCAGGTAAAGAAAGCAATCAGTCTTTTACAAGTCCTGTCACGGCCAGCAAAAAGAAGAGGAGAGCACCTCCACCCCCTCCTGATAAATTACAGTTTATTCAACCTACCAGCTTATTTTCCAATCAGGAGAAAGAGAACTGTAAGGGGGCAAGGCCTCGGACGGGGCGACCCTCCCTCGATGCTAAATTCTCTGCCATCATTCAACAGTTGCAGAAAAGCCACACATCCACTCGCAAAACCGCACCCCTTGGACAGATCGAGCCCTGTCAGTACCCTTGTGTTCCTCAGAAAAGAGAAGATGAGTCGGATATACCTGAAAATCCTGGGAAAGAACAAAGTCAGGCCCCTCAGCCACCTGTGCCGGCCCCCAGGAACAAACTGAAGATGTCATTCAGAGAGAAAATCAACCCAAAAGCCTGGTGAATTAATGAGAAATCTCTATAATTAATGATCTGCTATGAAAAGATAAAATGTGCTTGGATTCATAAGGAGATAAACTCCCTCTTGTCCTTTGATTGATCATATCAAGGGGCCAAGAGAATGTATGTATGGCCTTCCTTGTTTGTTCGAGCTTAAACAAACACCCAGAATCAGACAAAATGTGCTTTTTATAAAGTCTTACTATTTTAATTGTTTTTAAAATAAGTTTTCAATTTTCATGATTTTATTTAGTTTTAAAATTCACTTGAATATCATGTCTTATAAAGCTAGCTTTCTGTAATATCTACTCATGATGTAACCACTACAAACAAGCACTTTTGGCCGGCAGCACCTGCATCAGGTGTGTGAGTTTTTACTTTCACCTTTATATGACCGATAATGTCAAAATATGTGTCTGTAGTATGAAAACAGGTGCATGTTTTCTAGTTTTTCTCAAAATATCAGTAGGTGAAGAAAGATGCATCAGGAACTGGTTAATTATTTTCTTTTATTAGATTTTATACAGTTAAAACCGCTAAACAGGTAAATAACATTTTTACTTTTTTATTTTTCATGTTAGACACTAAGAGTTTAATCTTAATACTGGATCAAGTAGTTAAAATTAGTAAATTTTTATACAAGATCTGAGCACTATGAAACACTGTACGTAGGATACAGTGTGTATGAAAATATCTTGTTGGGTTAATTTATGATTTGTTTACGATCATTGGTATTTATGTACACTTCTGAATGTTTAAGTAGCACATACACAATGCATTCCTGATGCATGATGTTGTAGACTGTTTACAAGATAATTCATTTTTTTATGGTACTTCTTGTGCAATGCATGGTTTCTGTTTGGAACTGTTCTATTTCAGTTGTTTTAGAGTAATTCACTCTCTGTCAGCAATTTTTCTTTGGGATTTAATCTTGGAAAATATATTTTTAGTCATTTTGCTAAAATGAAATACAACAATATTAAAAGTTGTACTAAACTGGTTTATTCTGATGTCCTTATTCAATATAGAGAAGGCCTTTTGTTACTGTAGTACTTTGATTAGAAATATTTCAGTATGGGAAAAAACTTGTGCAATCATTTAGTTTAATTTCCACAGCAAAAACACCATTCTCTCAACAGTAAATCTGCTTTTCTTCCCAAATCATTTGGGTAACATCAACCAGGCCTGTGTAAGATGACCTAAAAAGCAACTTAAAATATAGATAAAATGCTTTTATACCAAGTATCATTACTTTTTATATAGTTTCTATATATTTTAAAATATCGATTTCTTCTACTTGTTCAACAAAAGTATAATTTTACATGTATCCGTAAACTCGCCTGTGATTCTGACCAGCACCATTTTTTTTAGATGACTGTTGTAAGGTCCCGTAAATCTGTTGTTCCAAATTGCGCTCCAACTCCTCCCAATGCTGTTCCTCAAGAAACTGCTGCTTGTATAATTTAATGACAACATATAACACGATATTAAACATCTGAAGTAAGCAAAATTTGTGACACATGGAGTGAGGTCTAGTCTATTCTCACCTTTTTGTTGAGAGTGGTCTTCACTGTGAGTGGAAGCACCTGCTCATTTTTCTTCATACTGTATTTTCCGGTCTTTCTCTTTTGTCTTTCCTGTTGTTTTTGCTCCAGGGTCTTCTGTAGGGTCAGCACTCTCTCATCTCTACTGACAGCCTCCCGCAGTTCATTTCTCATCCTTTTCTCTTGACTGTGAAACAAAACCGAAATCAGTCAGACTATTTTTTTTAACATATTTAACTCTTTGCATTTTTCAAATTTGATAAAAAAATTTTTTTTAAAAATCATTGTATAGCAGCATAATAATAGGTAAAAAGTTAGATCGAAGAATTAACGTGAAATTTAGAACCAGATCTTTAAAAGGGCAAAGGACCCAATACAGAGCCTTGTGGCATACCATACTTTACCACTGTAAGATCAGATGTCTGTTCCTTTACCCAAACAAAGTCATAGTGATCTAGGAGGGGATTTCAGCCAGGCTAGTGCCTGTCCATAAATGTGATCATCAGTCTTGTGTCTTTCTCCCCCAGGTTTAAATAGAAAAAACAAACCTTCTCAATGCCCACTTTTTCTTTTGGACCAATTTTTATGTTGATGCAGGAACAGGGGACCGTTCTTTGTATGTCGCTAACTCAGTTAGCTAGATTTGATTGTTGACGATTTGGCATGATCTTGGATTGTTTGGTTCTTTGATGTTCATCCCGGAGTTGGTGTCATCGCAACAGGTCCGTAAACTTAAACCTGCTCTGGAGCAGGCTTATTTCATGTAAATGGGGTTAGATTGCATTTTTAAGCAGAACTGATGCTTAAAATCTGTCCGCTACCACTGCTATTTTATTACAAGAGTATCCTACTGATCCAGGGACAATAATTTAAAATAATAATCATGTAAAAATTAATTTCAATATAATATAATAATGTTGTTTAATCTTTAATAATATTGACATAGTCTGTTTTAATCACTTTAAATATTTATTTGTCATAAAATTATTACTTCATAATTGTATTGGAGTCTTACACACATGCTATACAGATAATGTAGAGTTGTGCATTAATTTGAGTGGTGACCGCTATTATGGGAGTGGCTTGATGGAGTGCAAGAGATGCAGATAACATGATTTTGAACCTTAAGAAAACTTGTTTTTTTAATGCTGTCACGTAAAAAAAACTGTTTAAAAATAAAATTAAATAAACTGCTAATTACTACATTGAAATAAAAACGTACAGCCTGTTCAAATATTAGAAATTGTGAATATAAATAATTGAATTGTGTAAAAAAAAAAAAAACAGTGCACATTTTAATTATCTATTGTAACATTTATGTACTTTTGTTCATTTGGCTGTTTCCTTATAAAAGTCTAGAAATTTGTCAAGTGTTTCGTCAGGTGTCTTTTTTAATTATATGATGTCATACATCTGGTTTCAAGGTTATGTGGTCCTGAGTATCGATACATAACCCCTTTTAAACCAACTCCTGAAAGCGCAATTATGTCAGATAACTCAATCCAGCCATACTAATCGTCAACAAAAGGTGTGTTCAAAGAACCAAATTAGCCAGATCCTGGTTAGCGCGATGATATAATCTTGGATGTGTCATTTGATCTTGGATGTAATAAGTGATGTATGAAAAAACGGGCCCCAGGTGCGGTAGGGCCAGTATGTTACCTGCGCAAAGCAGCCTGTTCTGCTAGACTTCTTCGTAGAGCAATATTGTCCAGCTGTTCTAGCAGTAGCTGCTCTTTGAGCTGTTTCTCCTGAAAGATGCGCTGTCTTCTGTCCTCCAGCTCACACTGCTCGAAATCTCTCAGACGTGCCAAACGCTCCCGCAGCTCCGCCAGAGACATCTCACACAGCAAATCATGACCCGCAGTCTGAGTTTATAAAGATCATGAAATGTAAATTGTGTCCATTGCATCAAAATCACTGACTTGTAGAGTATATAATACATTTTTTGGTAAATGTAAAAATATAATTAACTAACCTCAGTGTCATCCACAAACTTTTGTCTGACCAGAGGTACTGACTCAAAAGCACGAATCTGACGGATAAGCTCCATCTTCCTGCTTAGCTCAGCCTGGGCTTCCTCCAGAGCCTGACTGAGGAGTTCCCTGCTGTGCTCGGAGACCTCCTTAACTGTTGCAAAACAACATAGTATGTATTTATTATCATTTAATGTGTGGTGAAAATGTTATGCTATACGTATAACACTTTTTGTACCTATTCGTTGTTTAATTTCTTGCAGCTTAGCTTTGGCGGCTTTGGAGTTCTTGTGACCATCGGCCACTTGTTGCACCAGCTCTCTCATTTCCTTCTCCTCCTTCAGACGTTTCTCTGCATACTTGCGCATGAGCTCAGCAGTCTGAATCACACATTTAATCATCATAAACATAATAGACTGAGTCATGTATTGCTGTAAACACTGATGTTTGTTATGACATCACCTCCTCTTTAGTCTGCTGAGCTTTATTATGGTTACGCTCCAAGACACGTTCTCGAGCAAGAACTGCCTCCTCATGGCTAATCCGTCCCTCCAGTCTCCGACGCTCCAGCTCAGCTAGTTCTTCCTGCAGATCCTTTTCCTTCATCTCCTTCTGCCACTGTAGGAACGTAGACGGCTCACTTGCACCCTGCGATAATCGCTCTAATCTGAACACCCAAATACATATACATTAGAACACACAAGGATTTTTCCTACACTGTGGCATGAATGTTGTTGAAAACACTCTATGACTTTTATCTAATCTTATCTAATGATTTTCTAAGTAGCCCTAGAATAATCATAAATGTAGTCCAGACAACTCAAGAAACAATGGCCTATTGCGATATTGATGTCAGACTTGGTGTCCTAGTGTGATGTTTCCATGTGTCGTATTTAAATATAGGTATATATGAGATTTTAAAATATGATCTTTAAAAGTGCAAAGGTCCTATCTTTGAGCCTTGTGGTACACCTTAGATTACCACTTTAAGATTAGATTTTTGTTCCCTTACCCAAACAAAGTTGTACTGATCTGAGAGGATCTGTACCAGCAAGGAAGCTCCTATTGTACAAATGGGCCAATGCCATATATTTCTTTGATAAGTCGCATAGAAATATTAACTATATACTAGACAGTTTATGGTGCTTCTTGCCTTTTTTTAATGTCTTCTTTATGTCTAAAAATATGTTTTGTAAATGTGAGAGATTTTTTTTTTCTTGGGTTATTTCTTTAATATGCTGTTAGTTGCTTCTCATTTCTTTGGAATAATAATTTATAATTGTAGATAATTAGTCAAAATAATTTGGAATTCATTTGAGTAATTGCACAGAGAAAAATAAGAAAATCGGATTCCCATTGAAGAGTGTGACTCTACCTTTGTAACTCTTCTTCCAGTTGACGATTATATAAAGCTCCCTCTCGCAGTATGGCTGTTGTGTTCAGTCTAACAGGTAAGCTGTTTATCTGTACCATCATAAACAGAGACATTCACACACTTTTTAACAGCACATAAATCCGCAGTAGTAGAAAACAGGATCAAAAGCACATGGTGTATGTGTCAAGAAACTTTTATCAATGCATGTTTTATCTATTCCAAATTACCTTTTGGGTGGCAGGGCTTCCAGAAGTATAAAGCTTATCAAATTGGAGTTCAGCATCATGGCTTTGAAGAATTTGGGATATCACATTCTGTTTATCAGGAAATATAAACATTTATAGCTTTTGAATTTCGGGATCCTAAGGCATTGAAGAGAAAAACATTAGCTCAGTTCAGTTGTGCTATAAAACACTAACCTGAGTTTTCTCAGACTTCTGTGGATTTGCACATCTGAACTGCTGAGAGTTTGCTTCATTCAGGATTTGCTAATGGTGAAAGTAAAAAACATCATGAGGTAAGGCCTGAATGCAAATTAACGTAATAACTGCAACAAAACTAAAAGCAGTTTGCTTCCCAGTATCTCTCTGATTCGGCTTACTAAAGCTTTCTGCCTGTTCCTCTGCTTCATATCATCCAGAATCTCAGGTTCCTTTGGAGATTTGTGAGTGGTGGTTGGTACCTGAGGAAGGAGGCAAGCAAATGCCACACTCAACATCATTTTACCATCTAAGTGAACTATTTCATAATGCAGTGGTTCTCAGCCATTTTGACTCAAAGGCTCCCTTTGCCCAACACAATTTTTGAAAGCCACTCCTCATATTTCTGCTGTAATTATGACAAAGCTGCTTGTTTTAATCTTTTAATTAATAGAAACTGAGAGTATTAATATATCACATTTATGAACCATTATTTATTTTTGGATTCTAGATGTTTAATAAACCATATGCTCTTAGATAAAATCAATAGTTGTTTATTTTTAATTGTTAGTTTTGATGTAGCAGTTTGTGTTGGTCTAATATCTGTGTCACTGATTAAAAGACACTATGTGTCAGAAGGTTTTAAGTCACTTATGAATCTTTTAGCCTTTTACCAAACAACCAATCATGCAATAGTACAATTATGATTGGATTAATTGAGTGAGGTGGGGTTTTTGTTTTTCAACAGACTCATAAATTAAATATTCCATTATTTCATGCATTTATATACTTGCCGGCTTGGGCTTGGGCTTGGGCTTGTCCTGCTGTTGAAAGACTTCAGGAGCAGGGAGCGGTCGAGCTTTGGGCTGGGTCAGATCAAATTCCCTGGGTTTAGTGTTCTTCCTGGGAAATTTTTTTGGAAGATTTCCTCTGCCCATTTTTTGGTCAAGCTGATCCAACAGCACCTCAATCTCAGTGCACCATCTGATAATAAGAATAAGGACATCAGCACAATGCTTGCTAACAACTATTCATAAATAACAATAAGAAGTGCAAATCAGCTAAAGGTGTCATTGAACATATGCATCACTGTCACTGTCAAATAATGCGATATACAACACTAATAAACACTCTTTATTGTTTATTATTATTATTTTACCTCAGCAAAGGGGTGATCCAGTTATTATCTACAACAACAGCATCATAGATGTGACTCCATTCCCTCTGGATGTGTGTTGTGAGGTTGCTGATATTAAAGAAAAAACTCAGGAACTGAGACACCAGACAGAAAACAAAGAATGAGTAAATGTACAATACAATGCTGAAATATCAGTACTTTATACTCAGTTACTATTCATGTTCACTGTAAATTACATTTTCATTCTCTTTTTCTAGATTAATCTGATGGTCCATAATAATAAAATAGTGCACATAAAGGATTGTTGTGTATAGTATATGTTTTGCTTACTTTGTGCATTTTTGAGATGTCTAGAGACTTGATAATTCTACTGAAATGCTCCAGGCCAAGATCATCGAGACAGAACATGGCGAGATAACAGACGACTGAGAAAACCAAACACAAGACAAAATTAGATTCATTACCTTTCTTAATGCCTAAATCTAATTTAACTTCATAGCAAAAAGAAACCATAGTTGGGTTATAGTATATATATAGTATATTTGAGGGGGGAGGGGGGATATTATGTAATACAATTTACAAAATATATTTACCGATGAACAGGTCTCGATCCACTCTGAATAATTTTTTTCCATGGTGATTGTAAAAGATGCTGACCACAGCATCCAAAAGCTTTTTGTGCATGATACATCCATACAATGTATCAATAATAAACTTCTGGTCAGAAGCAGAGAGATTCTACAAGACAGAAGACATGAGACTATGATTAATATCAGTCTCTAGTGAAGAAGTGATTAATTACTAGCTACTAATGACATCTTCATGTACTAATTACTTAATATTACTGTTCTAATTCCCATATAAACCCCAACCAGTACATCAATACAAGGATAGGCATTAAACTGCTCTAAAATAAATCATAAAAAATAAAAGTGCATACATTAAACAGACCCAAGTTCTTAAAGGGAGAGTGGTACATTAAAAACATAACATTAATTGATGTTAAATACATAAATGGAGGAGAATAGGCCTGTGTTAGATAAGAATACCTTAAGATCCTTGGCAGTGTCCTGTGTAAAACTGTCAATACATTGTTTGTCCTCGTGAAACCCGTCCAGGAGCCTTGTGACCTCGCTGACAAGCTCTTTGTAGTTCATCCTCACTGGATTTCAGAGCCGAATTAAATATACTTGACCAGTGTGTTTAAAAAATATATATATTTCTTCAATTTGGTCTTGAACGGGTTTTCATATAAGACACAGTCCTGTGAAAAACACCCACCCGACAGTAGCGACAGTGTTTTGTTGTTGCCTGGCAACAGCGAGGCGG
Organism: Carassius carassius; assembly: GCF_963082965.1. Lineage (NCBI taxonomy): Eukaryota > Metazoa > Chordata > Actinopteri > Cypriniformes > Cyprinidae > Carassius > Carassius carassius. The sequence continues at coordinate 22,436,331 of NC_081786.1, forward strand.
TCCGACTCTTCCTGAGAGGAAACGTCATTAGCCTATTCTCTTTTGTTCAAAAATTAATCATTTGGTGAAAAAAAAGTAATGATAATAAAATCAGTTTAAATAGCATTTAATTAACGTGAATCGCTTTACACACTAAAAAGGAAAGTTATATAAATGTGTAGTCGTGTAGAAAATAATATAACGAATGATGTGAATGACATGATAGAAGTATTATTTTTTTTACATTACGTGTTTATTAGATTGATTAAAAAAAATAAAGGCTACTTAATCATTTAGAAGAAAAAATTATAAGTGTTTGTCAACCCCAGCGTAATCGATCGAGCAGCGCAGCTTCCGTAGTGACACCGAGCGGCGAGCGCGAGCTCAAGAGCTTAGTCATGAGCAGCCTGTGTGTTTTGGGACAAAGACAGCCGCTCGCCTGCTGGATATAAGGGCAGAGTCCGAGCCCGTGGTTAACTAATACTGGATTAACACCGTCCGCGTTTATTTTTTGGCCCCTACTTAACACTGTCAACACGGTTTTGTGAAAGAGAGGCGCTAGCTTAGCTCGCTAGCAGTGTGTGTGTGCGGGTTTAAAGATCCGGTTCGGGTTTGTACGGAACTGTCGCTAAACTGGCCAGGTGACCAAGGATGAATCGGTTCCGAAAGTGGCTTTATAAGCCAAAGGTAAGCTTGCCATTAGTTAAATTGCAAAAAAAAAAAAAAATTACTCAACATATAGCTTTATGATTAAGTGTATGTGTTCCAAACTGTCTAGTTAGACTGCATTCGGGACATCATGTGACGTGGGCAGCCTACCTACACAATATTCTGGGCCGTCGTGTAATAATACAAGCTCTATAACAGCTATTTTGGCATCACACGATGCGAGCTGCCTACATAGGCAGCATTTTGAGCGTCATACAAAGTGACCAGCGTGCCTTTACAACAGTCTGGACATCATATGAAAAAAAATCAATCTAGATAGTATCTTCACTACGTTTTGAGACACAGCTCTTTAGTTTTTATTCAGATGAATTCGTCCCTTTATAATGAATGGGCTTGTTCACAGCTGTGTGGTATGCTTGTAGCTATTTAATTGTATTCTTTGTTAAAACAACACGTATGAAAACGTATATTAATATATTTAGATTGCATCAGATATATCTCTGTACATTGGCTCTTCTAAAACCACACTTCACTATAGTTAACATTGTGTTTAGTGATGAAAGATTATTGCAATCCACACTTTGGGCAACTGATTGTGTTTTTGTTTAATTCAGTTGTTGTTTAATGCCTTAAATACTTTCTGTTAAAAATTAAGGACACTTTTCAGTCCATTTCTGGTAATGTGTCTCACAGGATGTTAGAGCAGAAAATGTTTCGTTGGCATCGAACCCAAGGTATCCCTCAAGGTATACACTCATTGTCAAAGAAGCCTTGGCCCATGGGTGCAGTTCTGCCTCAATGACTGTGACTCACTACATTCTTCACAAACATGTCTGTTGTTGTCATCAGGAAATAACTGCAGTGTCAGACTCTCACTAAAATGAACAGTTTTTTACAACATTAGTTAAATAGAAAATATTGGTCCTTGATAAAATATTCAGGATGTTTGGTTGAGGCTTAGAAAAGTATGTCACTGTCAGTGCATTACTTGACATTGGTCTTCATTATCAGTGTTACCTTAATTTTACAACTGTAACCATAAACCTTTCTGCGGACGCCATTTTCATCACTTTGAAGTCTGTTAATGTACACAGCCCAAATAGTCACCCAAAGCGATACCGTATTGATTGCTTATTTTTTTGTGTAGGCCAAGTAGTTTCCTGTGCAACTGAAATATTTAGTTCCTCATGTGTTTGGTGGTGATTTTGATCTCCAGTGGTTTGATTTCTACTGTGTGGGAATGTGGCTGACCCGTTCAGATCAGTTTATTCTCCGCTCTGGTCCATGTCCCAGCCACGTGCCACTTCCAGGCAAAATCATGTGCAGATTATGAACGGCCACAGTCCAGAAAACAGAGGCTTCCCAAACTGGAAGCACTCCAAAAACTATATCACAGTGTGTGCAGATAACACTTGACTATAGTTAGGCTTCATTTATTAGACAGTGTTGTTTGCAGACGGGGTCCTTTATATTTCTTTATCTTTAGGGTTAGGGGATTGAGCAAAACTTTGGTTTGCCTAGTGGAAAACAATATATAAACAAATCCTAGACTTGCATTAAAAAAAGATACCTGGGGCTCGTTCTTAGTACGTTGCTTATTACATCCGAGATCAAATGACACATCCAAGATGATTTCATCGTGCTAATCATAATCCGGCTAATTGAGTTCTTCGAACATACCTGTTGTTTATGATTAGTATGGCTGGATTGAGTTATCTGAGATAATTGCACGTCCATGTGTTGGCTTAAAAGGGGATATGTATCGATAGTAGAAACATTGATCAGCAATGCTGCTATTGGCTGCTCAGCGTGGCCAAAGAGCGCGCACAGTTTTTCTCCTCAGCAGAGCAAGATAGTCGAAGTTTATTCGGAATTTTAATGTTTAATCAAAAGTCTGCAAAAGCCAGGAGAGAGGGCTGGCAAAAAGTAGCAGACATTTTAAATCCGTTAGAAGTGGCCATGTTATATGTTTTTTATCACTTATCAGCCTATATTTTTGTATTTTAATAATTGCATAATTATTTTGTTCATTGTAATGTCAGAGTCACCACACTAGAACATGGGAACAAATAAAAGTGAAGTACAAAATATTCTACATGGTATTTTTTTGTTATATTATAGTCTCTTCTCTTCTATAAAAGGCACTGTTAAATAAATGGTTGTCTGTTTATAATAGCAACCAAGAAAAAGGCTGAAAAGATCTTCGTAGCCTACACTGTAAAATATTTTGCTGCATTAAATTAAGGCTGTATAGTCATTTCAACTGTTAAATCTTGAGTAATGATGAATTGCTTTGACTTGTGAAAGTGAAAACTGATAAACTTATGTTAATGTAAAACTATTTATTGAAGAAGAGTTCAAAAGAGTTATTGATCACATTTTTCCCAAGTGTAGTTCAATGTAATGACATTGTGTTTTCCTCTTTTGTGCACTTTTACATAATACACCTACACTTGTTAACTTAAGTGGACATTTTCTAACTTTCCAAAGGAAAGAAAGTATAAGACTTTGTAATGTCTATTTGTTTCCATTGCACTGGACAGTGAATAAACCCTCTCAGATAACTGTCATATGGAGGAACTAGCCTACCTGCAAGTGCATAATAACTTTACTTAATTTATACTTGTATGCTTTATGGCTGCGGTATAAGTTGCAGGATTCCACATCTACAGAAAGGCCTACAGAATAGTCTGCACAGACAGAGGAGACATAGGCCTACAGGTGGGCAGTGTATAGCCAACTTTGCCTTTTTATTTGTTCCATGAGGCATGTGTCTAATATCTCTTGTTGCAGGCACTTGACCACTGGCTTTTCTTTACAAAGAACAATTGAAATAAAACTCAAGGAACTAAGCATATTTGTCTTTTATTAAACATTTAATGAAAAGTGTTTTTTTGGCAATGTTGTGTAATATGTCACAGGCCCTGTCAGGTGTGCAACCCTCAGACTTTTCAGACACTGAAATCATCCCTTTAGATAGCCAAAGTTAATCTCATTGTGTGCCCTTGTCCTGGAGCTGCAACTGGTTTGGGTCAGGGAATGGGGTCATAAAACCCCTGTCTGCAGGCAGGAACATGTCATAATCACCTATGAAATAATGCAGTTCTGTTAGGATCAGCATAAGTGTAATATAGCTCGATATTTAATTGTGGAACTTTCCTTACCACTTTTCAAATAATGTGCATAAATGTGAATCTCTGCAAATTCTTAAGTCATGCACAGATCCTGGCCATTTGCTTTCACATTTGTGATATGGAAGATTTGTCAACTGCCTTTTTTTATTTGATATAATATTATTAATCTGTAATATTAAGAATCACAATAGTAATTGGGCTGCACATTTACATTGTGAACCCCCTTTCTGTTCACATAATCTCCTTCATTGAGGCCTTGATGGCAGTCTATGGTCTAGCATAAGCCTGAGTGACATATACTGTAATCAGCATGGCCATGATTGCATGATCTTCATTAAAAAAATATTTAAATAGTCTAATAAATAGTATAGTCGTCTAATAAATAAAAAAATAAAAAACTGCTTAAAAAACTGCTTTACAACTTTGGGTCTAAAGTGGCTTGGAAATGTCACCAAAAAAAACTAAAACTGTTTTTTAAACCTAAAAGTACCAGGCAAACTCCGAATGTTACGACAGACAGCACTTTCCATCAAGTTCTCTGCATCTCCAATAGTAGGCTATAAAGGAAAGAGCCACTCGCAAATAATCTTAGGGTACAGTTTGTTCTGTAGTTAAAGCCCGACTCCGACAAGTCGAAAATAAATGTGCCTTTCCAACAAATTAATAATGTAAACGACAATCTCAAGAGGCACAAAAAAAAAAAAAAAATTATATATATATATATATATATATATATATATATCAGAAAGTGCACTATCGCGCTGGACTTCCCGTATCATCTCCGTTTATGAGCCGCAGTCTAATCCTGTTTACATGAAATAAGCCTGCTCGCGAGCAGGTTTAAGATTGCGCACCTGTTGCTATGACAGCAAGTCCGGGATGAGCTTCGAAGAACCAAACAATCCAAGATCATGCCAAATCGTCAACAATCAAATCCAGCTAACTGAGTTAGCGATGTACGAAGAACGAGCCCCTGGGCTATATTGAAGAATCAAAATATCACAGAGACTTGGACTCTTGACTAGGAACACAATTAAACACTCAGAACACTTTAGTAACCACATGGCAATTACCCATAGCACCCTACTATCATTTTGGAGATTTCGCACTGACATGTATTATAAAAATAAATGGAACAAAAATAGAAAAATATTGTCAGTCTGATCCCCAAAGCTGCATTTATTTGATCAAAAACACAGTGAAAACAGTAATATGGTGAAAAAAAATATATAATTTATAATTATTATAATTATAATGGGGTGGTGTTGGTGCAGTGGATAAGACACATGCCTTTGGTGTGAGAGACCCGGGTTCGAATCCACTGTGAGACACTTAACCCCTAGTTGCTCCAGAGGCGTGCGACCTCTGACATATATAGCAATTGTAAGTCGCTTTGGATAAAAGCGTCAGCTAAATGAATAAATGTAAATAATTTTAAATAATTATTATAATTTTATCACAATTTATTTCTGCCATTGCAAAGCTGAATTTTCAGCAATAAAATTACTGTCTTCGTTGTCACATGATCAATCTGAAATCATTATAATATGCTGATTGGGTGCTCAAGAATTCAGAAAATGTAATGCTGTTCAATATTATTCTGGAATCATGATATAATTTTTTTTTCTAGGTTGTATGAATGGGAAGTTCAAAAGAATAGCATTCATCTGAAATAGTTATTTTTTTTTTTGTGACAATGTAAGTCTAAAAATTTCTGTATAAAAGTAATTTAGATACTGTGACCTCAGCAGTAGTGTCTGTCAGCTTTTGAAATACACCTTTTAACTTATACAGTGTCCCGTCTATGACTGAATTCACAGAGGATGTTCCTTGAGTGCACAATGGAGCAGAAGGGCCAGTGCTGACAGCTATAGCTACAGTCATTTAGTATCTTACATGCTCTTCTGATATTTTCACATACAGCTCTAGGTGTCCATCATACTACAGGACTCTGATACTTGCTTACTTTAGAACTAGTTTTGTTTAATCATACAGTCTTTGATTAGATTATTCAGACCATCTGTTAAATTTTTTTTTTTCCCATACAGAGGTCAGATCCACAGCTGCTAGCCCAGTTCTACTATGCAGATGAAGAGCTGAACCAAGTTGCCACTGAGCTGGACAGTCTGGATGGCAGGAAGGACCCTCAGAGGTGTACATTGCTGGTCAACCAGTTCCGCTCCTGCCAGGTTAACCATTTCAGTCCACTTACTTATCTTACAGTACAGAGCTTAGTCTTGTTTGGTCATTTTTTTATCAGCAGCTGTTTGTTTCCATTCTGGAATGTTGAAGAATGAGTCTGTTAGAATTTACTATTTGAATATATTTTAAATGTGACCTATTATGCCCCTTTTTATAAGATTTAAAATAAGTCTCTGATGTCACCAGAGTGTATATGTTAAGCTTTAGTTAAAAAAAACCCCCACAGATACCTAATTTTTATAGCTTGTTAAAGTTGCCACTGTTAGGGTATGAGCAAAAATGCGCTGTTCTTTAAATGCAAATGAGCTGGTGCTCCCACCCACCTTTCAGAAGAGGACGGAGCTTCAAGAGCATACTGGCAACAACAGAGCTGGACAATCTTACTCACTGAAAATGTCAGAAACTCTCAGGCCCTGTCCCAAATAGGGATATGCCGGTATCAAATTTTCCTGTTTCGATTAATTGATCATGCTTTTATCACGGTATACGGTATTATCACGGTATTGAAATTTTGTTTTAAAAGGTGGTCATAATACAGTATAACAGGTTAAATAACTTTTTTTTCTTATAACAAAAATAACTAAACATTTAAAACAATAAAGCAATACAGAAAAATATATAAAAGTTAAATGTTTTACACATTAAGGTGCAAAAGAACTATAAAAACCAATAGGTATCACTTTACAGTAAGACCTCATTAGTTAACCTTAGTTAATGCATTAACATGCAAGGCAAGGCAAGTTTATTTATAGCACATTTCGTACACAATGGTAATTCAAAAAGAAAGTAAAAAAAAAAAAAAAAAAGTCATGAAGAAAAATAATCACAAAAATAAAACAAGCAATTCAAGAACTTGAAAATTAAAATGATTTAAAAATTGACTTAAAATGAATTTAAGACAGTTTAAAAATAGAAAATGATTTTACATAAAATACAGTGCAATATATAAAATATAGTGTAATCAGCTCGGACATCGCATAGTGCTCATTCAATAAATGCATAGCTAAACAATGAGCAATAGCTACATTTGATATAGATGTTATTAATCTTTGATAAAAAATCTTAGTTCATGTTAGCTCATTAAATAACACAGTTGCAACTTTTTAATTTTAACAATGTGTTATTAAATATTGGAATACCTAAGAAATGAATGTTCAGAATAATTTTTTCATTGGCAGTTTATGTTAACTAATGAAGCCATAATGTAAAGTGTGAATGAACAATTAAAGATCAAAACACTTTCAAACAATATCTAGGGCATTTGTAGTCCAGATTAAAAAAAAAAAGAATGATTGAAGATAAATAGCCTATTAAGTCTAAATATTTCAGTAGTTGGCTCTGTAATAAACACCATAGGGAAAACACAAATCTGAATGGTTATTTAAGATTATTTTTGTTTACAGGGTAAGACTGAATGTGCTTTCATTCAGCATCTCTCACGTGTTCCTCCATGTGCTTCTCATGCGTGCTTGTTTACATCAGAGCACACAGAGTCTTTCAAGCAGCATACAGCGATGTTGTGCATTTTAAGCAGCTAATGGGAATACTATTCTTAAAATGCATTCCAAATTCTGAATAATTTGTAATGTATATTTATTCACGATAACAATATCGTGCATATTAATCACTGCAATATATCGCATTACCGAATACCGGCACAAGTCTAGTCCCAAATGGAACAATTTACTGTGTACTTGCGGTCTTACGGACTTACAATGGCCGCCACATGTGCATGTCCATTATGTCCACGAGACAGTGGTGTGTAGGGCTGAGGGCTGTCACTTTTTATTCGATATTCGAATATGCATTCGAACATGACGTGAAATATCCGTAATCGAACTATAAATAAAATATCCGGTTTTTAAAATGCCATGTGTAGCGCTTTTTTTACAGTCTATGATTAGACCGTTTCATTTTTATTTTATTCTTTGCCATCTTATCCAGTAGAGAGCACTCTAGACGTATTGTAGCGTAGGCCCATGACCAAATCAAGTGAATAATAGCTAGTAGCCAGTAAGCCTGTGCGCTCCGAACGTGTGTTCTCCACCGCGGGGAACTTTGTAAATAAAAAGAGAGCCGCACTTGATCCAGATCAAGTTGATAGACTGGTGTTTCTTGCAAACAATATTAAGAATGAATTAGGCTAGACTACAGTATATGCCTTACTCCTGCTGCTGTTTAAGTTGTCACGTTATTGTTTGTGCCTGTTCTGAATCGTTTTTTTTTTTTCTTTTTTCATTTAGCCTAATGTGAGATATGCATAGTGGCACTTCATATAAGTTGATATTCTAAGTTGATAACCTGCTGTTGCAAACATCAAGTAAAAAAAAAAATCCACATAGTCCTGTTTATGACTCACTGTTAATACATTTGTGATTTAATCTCCATTATGCCAAGGTTTTTTTTTTTTTTTTAAATGCGCGGGGGGGGGGGGGTGCGGGCACATAGATTTTCGAATATATTCGAATACATTGCATGATATTTGATATCCGTTCGAATTAGATTTTTCTCAAAAGTGACAGCCCTAGTAGGGCTACACAATTAATCAAATTATGGATGCCACAATTACGTACTCGTTCAAACCGGCAATTAATCGTTCAGAGTCCACTTATGTTATTGATTTCTTTGATTTCATAATCACGCAAATATATTGTCTCCGAATGTTTTTTTTTTTTTTTTTTTTTTTTTTTTGGTGTAGCTTGTCAGTGACGACTCTGTGTAGTAAATGCTACTCCATCTGAAAGTACGTGATTGAGATTACTGACAAGATGCACATGACAGTCACATTCAATTAATCGTGCAACCCTACACATTTATGAACATTCTGGTAACACGTGAAGGCAGCATTAGGGCTGCTCCGATCACGATCGGCCGATCTGCGCATCTCGTCAGTAAAGCCGGTTCTCTAATCAGCGGTAAATTCCCTCAGGTGCGTGATTTCACATAGAGCAGCTGTTACTACACAGAGCCATTGTTAACTGAGAAGGTGCACAAATCCACCTCATTTTCAGCGTTTATTTGTGCATCTTCTCAGTTAACAAGGGCTCTGTGTAGTAACAGCTGCTCTATGTGAAATCACGCACCTGAGGGAATATAAAATATATAAAAGTCAGTTCAGTAGTGCAAAGTTTAGAGGTTACTCTTTTTTTTTTTTTTTTTTTTTTTTTTTTTTTTTTTTTTTTTTTTTTTTTTGAAGGATCAAAGTAAAGTTCTCCCACACTTTGGATGACTTCGTTCGATTAGTTTTATATTCCGCTTTTTTTCTTTTTCTTTCTCGAGCTTACTCCACTGCCGTCTGCCTCCACCATCTCACTGAATGCTGCAGAGAGCTGTTTGGGAAGCACGTGACATAAAACGAGGCCAGCTATTGGCTATTCGCTACTTCTTCTACTGTACTGGCTGAATAAAACCTCCAGTGGGTCATTACTGCCACACTTTGGTCTCCGCAGATTTAAAATATGCACGAAATGAGCCACTTACGGCAAATAAAAGTTATTTAGCAACTAATCGATGAACGAAATTAGTTGACAACTATTTTAATAATCGATTTTAATCGATTAAATCGATTAGTTGTTTCAGCTCTAGAAAAAACAACATAATATTTAAAATAATTATGAACAAATTATTATTAAGTTGCTTAAAGAACTATAAACAAAACCGCGTCATGAATGCATGCATTGTTAAATAAATGAAAAGAGTGGAAAACCAGTCACACAGAATAATTTTTTTTCATTTAAAAACATGAGATGCAGTGGGATGGGGAACAAAAACCCAACATAAAGTCTTGAGATATTTTTAGAAAATTAAATTAAATACATTAATTTTACATGTCTTTCTAAACATGCGGCTCTCTTGTGCGAGACGTGAGTCCAACGGTGTCCCTCTAGAAAATGCGCAAAATATGCGTTCTGTGTGAACGGCTTGGTTTCAGTTTTGATGTAAACAAGATCTTCTCCACATTGATGTTCTCTTTTTTTGTAGTGACTTCAACTGGATAGGCTAACATAACCTTATAATGCAATGTCACATACATCGTCATCGCATCTCGTGCGCCACTGATAAAGATCAAGTATACTTCGGCCGTCCGCACACTGTCTGCATTATGTCCTTTTCATTCATCATTTTTTGAGCGTACACTAGGTGAAAGATGAGACCGCAGATACTGTGTTTCGAGCTCTTCCGCCTTTGAAAGTTGAATGGAACATGGACTGTGAAGTACCGGGGCTCATAAGGCAGCTTCCTTAATGCACACCTAAAATAAAAAACCACATTCAAATGCAAAAACGTTGCATTCGAATGTGGATTATTATTTTATATTCAACGAATATTCGAAATTCGATTTTTTTTTTTGACAGCCCTAGAATCTCCTATGCGATTTTTTTGTTGTTGTTGACATTTCTAATCGTAAACACAGCCATGTTGTAGCCTGCAGTAAATGTTTTGCATTAGTCCACTCTGTCCACTCTGCTTATTGTTTTTCAAAAATGTTGCACTCCTGTTTGTCATTGTGCACGTAACTTCACGCCAATAAATCATTCATAAATATTGGTTGTTACATTCGTCCTGCCTGCTGTCCATGGATTTACCTATATTTGGTGTTATTTGCCATATAAAACCTATTTAGACATGCAAAATCGATTTTACAATCGATTCAATGAACACTTGTCTCTCAAATCAAACAGGATTTTTTTCACAAAAGTGACAACCCAAGAAAGCAAAGTAAACGGTCTCTCATTTGTAGGTTGCATTGATACGTAGCGGTGGATGCAAGTAAAACAGTATAACAGTACCTCATCTCAACTGAAATTCATGCAATAAACATGTTTTTGACAAAGATTTTAATTTATTTGTGGTCTATATAGCCTGCATCAAAATGAGGTTTGCAATTATGTGCCCGAAGGCACGGGTTGAAGACCCAGTCAGTGACGTCACGATATGCTAATTTGTTTAAATTCATACCTACGTCATCACCATCACCCAAATTTTCCTTTTTTTTTTTTTACATTGAAACTTGAAAAAAAAAAATATAGACCGACCTACCGACCCTTTTTTTTTTTTTTTTTTTTAAGATTACTGTTACTGCAAACCAAAATATTTTTATGGATGGCCTCATCACAAATGGGAGGGTTTTCTCCCTGCAATGATGTTAATGTAGGGAGGAATCTGGAATCGCATGTTCAGAGAGACTTTATAATTTATTAGGATTATAAATAATGAGTGGGTGGATATTTAATAGGCTGGTTATTTTCGCACACTGTTTGAACTGTTCATATACTTTATATAAGTGATTTTCGCATAATAGTTCCACTTTAAAATATAATATAGCGTATTCCTGTAATGGTAATGCCAAGATAGCCATTACTCCAGTCTTTAGTCATGTAATCTTTCAGAAATTGTTTTAATATGCAGATTTGATGTTCAAAAAATGTATTATTTTCTGCTTACTATTTTTTGTGGAAACTGTGACACTTTTTTTTTGATTATTTAAAAAGAAAGTTCTAAAGAAAAATATTTATTTGAAATGGAAATCTTATAAAAAAAATGTTGAAGTCTTCATTGTCACTTTTGATCAATTTAATGCATTTACTTTTAGTTTTTACATTTTTTTGTAAAACCTTACTTACACTAAACTTCTCAATGGTGGTAATTTTCCACAGCCAGGAAAATTGTAAATCCTGGAATTATCATTAAAATTATTTAAAAAAAAATATTGTTAAAATCATGAATTCTAGGCCTGGAAGAGTCATGGCAACTTGTTGAAAGCAAATCATGGGAATTGGTGAATGTAAATGTATTTAAAGCCTTTAAAGTAAATTTTCTAACCCAGCATGTCATGTTTCTTCACAATATTTGGACAGGACAATGTGTTAAACATCATAAATCAGATCATGGATGAATGCATTCCCGAAGACCGAGCCAACAGAGACTTTTGTGTGAAGTTCCCAGAAGAGATCCGCCATGACAACCTCGCCGGGCAGCTGTGGTTTGGGGCCGAGGTAGTGCACACTAACTGCTTACCTATAGAACAAGGCACCTTCCCTAGAGATCTTTCTTGTTAACTTTCAGTAGAACAAGACGATAAAGAACTTGATGATATTGATATTGCATTACAATATTTTACCAGCAGTGTATCATAGTCGTCAATTGTGGCACAGGGCGTAACCTATTAGAAGCAGTGATGATATTATTTTCACTCCTCTCTCCAGTGCCTGGCAGCAGGATCGATCATTATGAATCGTGAAATCGAGAGCATGGCCATGAGACCACTAGCTAAAGACCTCACCCGTAGCCTGGAGGAAATACGCAACATCACACGAGACCAAGCGCTACGAGATCTCAACAACTACACCGACCGCATGAAGGAGGCGCTACGTCAGTTTGACAGCCTCTTCGCTGAGTTTGAGCTCAGGTGCCTTAAAATGCTGTTTTGATTTCTGCATCCACTTATTTGACCTAGAGATGTTGTAATTATTATGATGCCTAGAGTGCCTTTATGCTTCTGGACAGTTCAAAAATTATTACAAGATACCTTTATTGGTAATATAGATTTTAATACACCAGATTATCTTTGTAAACCTGTCATTTTAGCAGCTTTAATGTCACAAAATGTGTTATTAATGTAATCATATCATGGATCTGTCTGTTGCCTGTTGTAGCTACGTGTCAGCCATGGTGCCTGTGAAGTCTCCTAAAGAGTATTACATCCAGCAGGAGGTTATGGTGCTCTTCTGTGAGACAGTTGAAAGGTGAATATTCAGATCTAGGATTGGGTATCACTTGCTAGCTCCCGATACAATGCACATAGTGATGCATTGCGTTATCAGTTGGGAAGAAACATGAAAATAATTGTACTGTATTCATGTTTATTTATTATACACACTATTAATAAGCAAATGTCTTGTTTTCCCATGTCAAGGGCCCTAAAGCTTGATTATCTCACACAAGACATGATTGATGACTACGAACCAGCTCTTATGTTTACAATCCCTAGACTTGCCATTGTTTGGTAAGTGATATGATCTTTTTGTTCATGTTTTCCACCTCTAAATCCACCTCAGAGTGTTAATTTTCATCACAATGTATATCTCATACTCTTTTCTTCGGTCTGCTCACCTGGTAATGCAACCTTTTGTCATGTTTTATCTTATTAGTGGCCTTGTTATCTACTCTGAAGGGCCTCTTAACCTCGACCGCAAACCAGAGGACATGTCTGAACTCTTCCGGCCTTTTCGTACTTTGCTGAGAAAAATAAGGTATGGTTACTGTTCAGAATAGTCATTCACTGACACCTCTAATTTGGTCATATTTAATTGTGTGATATTTGGAAGCAATGATGAATTGAAGGCTTACAACATGTCTACACCACACCAAAACAGCTCTGAACGGTCCATTTGTGCTGTTGTCAGAAGTAGCGCAGGCACGTGGAGTACGTCTGAAATAGTGTAATTAAGTGTCTCACTGAACCACATCCAATCTAGATTCATCCAATTCAAATGTCTTTGAAAGAACAACACCTTTAACGCTGGACACAAGCAGCACAACAAAATCAAATTCAAACAGTATACATTAGTCTTTTTTAGGTTATCAAAAAAGTGTTTTGATGCCTGAATTTATTTGTTCATGGATTATAGTTTTTCTTTAACACATAAAATTGCCTTTGTATTTCTTGTCAGCCATACCTTGAATATAATTTTCTTTGATGCCTTTATTTCTGTGAGAATTTAATGTGTCCATGTAGCTTAGCTTTGAAAGCACTTCCGCATGTGGAAAACTGTTGACTCTCACAGACGCGTCTTTATGCTAGTTGGATAGAACTGACATCCATATTTTAAAGGGATAGTTCACCCAAAAATTAATATTCTACCATTACTCACCTTCATGATGTTCCAAACCCATAAGAACTCCGTTCATCATCTGAACACAAATTAAGATATTTTTGATGAAATCTGAGAGTTTTCTGACCCTGCATAGACAACAAGGGAACTACCACAATCAAGGCTCACAAAGCTAGTAAGGACATCATTAAAATAGTCCATGTGACGTCAGGGGTTCAACCGTTAGGGCTGCACGATGTGTTGTTTAAGCATCGATATCGCGATGTACGAATCCACGATAGTCACATCGCAGGATGTGCGATGTAGGCTGTCATAGTTGATCCGTTATTCATTAACTGTACGGGCCAGCTACTCCCCTGCCCTTGACGAATGTGATTCGCAGATTAATTGCACAGCTTAACCATCATAGAGTGAAAGTTTATAATTGACAGGACTGAAAACCACATGCAAGTTTAACAGGGCAGAGAGAGAGAGCGCGCGAGAGAGACAGAGAGAGCGCGCGAGAGAGACAGAGAGAGAGCGCGCGAGAGAGACAGAGAGAGAGCGCGCGAGAGAGACAGAGAGAGAGCGCGCGAGAGAGACCGAGAGAGAGCGCGCGAGAGAGACAGAGAGAGAGCGCGCGAGAGAGACAGAGAGAGAGCGCGCGAGAGAGACAGAGAGAGAGCGCGCGAGAGAGACAGAGAGAGAGCGCGCGAGAGAGACAGAGAGAGAGCGCGCGAGAGAGACAGAGAGAGAGCGCGCGAGAGAGAGACAGAGAGAGCGCACGAGAGAGAGACAGAGAGAGCGCACGAGAGAGACAGAGAGAGCGCGCGAGAGTGCGCACGAGAGAGACAGAGAGAGCGCACGAGAGAGAGACAGAGAGAGAGAGCGTGCGTGCGCGAGAGACAGGGAGAGAGAGCATGCGCGTGAGAGACAGAGAGAGCGCACGAGAGAGAGAGAGCGCGAGAGAGAGACAGAGAGAGAGAGAGCGCGAGAGAGACGGAGTGAGAGAGCGCGCGCGAGAGAGACAGACAGAGAGTACATTAGAAGTACCATCAATGTTTATAGAAATGTATATGGATTTATTTTGCATGTAATTTTTTTTTCTTATGAATATATATGTATTTTTGTTTTGTTTGTTTCTATTCTGCTATGTACAATGCTTTGGCAATATGTACCTTTGTATGTCATGCCAATAAAGCAATATGAATTAAATTGAGAGAGAGAGAGAGAGAGACAGAGAGAGAGCGAGCAGTTTTCAAACAACACGAGCGCTGTCTTGCTCTCTCTCCCTCGCGCATATTAATCAATTGACACGATGGTGTCGATGTTTAAATCATTTAAAATGAGAATGTAAGTGTGCTCAAAAAATATCGCAATATATATCGCAGAAAAATAAAATATCGCAATGTCATTTTTTCCCAATATCGTGCAGCCCTACTATGAGAATACTTTTTATGCGCAAAGAAAACTTGTGGTCTTGTGAATTATGGTGGACTGACCCAGAAAAGAAAAAATTATTTAATGAAGTCGTTATTTTTGTTTTCTTTGTGCACAAAATGTATTCTCGTAGCTTCATAACATTACGTTTGAACCACTGATGTCACAAGGGCTATTTTAGCAATGTCCTCCTTACTACCTTTCTGTGCCTTGACCGTGGTAGTAACCTTGTTGTCTATGCAGGTTCAGAAAACTCTCAGATTTCATCAAAAATATCTTAATTTGTGTTCCAAAGATGAACGAAGATCTCGCAGGTCTGAAACAACACGAAGGCCAGCAATTAATTTCAGAATTTTTATTTTTGGGTGAACTATCCCTTTAATTGCTAAATTGCATCAGCGCTGAAATTTAAACCCTATAAAAGTTTTATGTAGCAACTGAAGAACATGGCAGATTTGTGTCATATACTTGTGCTCTTCATGTCAGGGACCTGCTGCAGACTTTAACAGGAGAAGAGCTCATGACACTGGAGCGCAGCCTCTGCATCTCCCAGGATGGAGAATTCCCTGCAGGCCCAAGTATTCCGTCGACCAATGACCAGGCCTCTTCCACTGGTCCTGAGAGCCATCTGGAAACACTGGAACAGGACGACAGAGTTGAGGAGGTGGTAGATCTCACACTTTGTGTAGCCCAGAAAGAAGATTCTGTATGGAAGGAGGATGAGGAGAGGAAGGGGCAGCCCGAGACGTCCAGTGAGTGTGAAGAGGAGGACGCCACAGATGCAGACTTGGCTTGCTCTGTGCAGTATGATGAAGAAGAGATAGAGCAACTTAATATAATGGTGCATCAAGTGGGGGATGAAATGTCTACGCTGCTTTCCCCTCCAAGTCAGAATCAGTCCCCAGCCCATCGGCCTCGGCCCTATAGGGGAAGTAGTCTTGAAGGTTCCAGTGCCGCCTCCAGCACTCAGGCATCTCCGCGGAGAGTCCCGGGATCCTACCACGATGATGAAAGAGTGTTTCTTATGGATGACCTGGAGTCTGGTGCCGAGCTGTGCCACGGACAGCCTACTCTTCCTACTCTATGCCTCAGATCCCCTGAGCACAGTCGTCCTGCCCCTTTGACTGACTCCTCATGTAACGGTTGGTTGACGGTCTGTCAATCAAGCAATGACACTAATCTGGGTTCCCAGTGCCAATCAGCCGAATCTGTGGGGAACTCCGAAAGGTCACCCATCGTGAACAGCTGGGAAGGATCTCAGGAAGAAGATAGCGTACAGACTGCGGATGAAATCGCCAATCGGACCGGTGGAATGAAGTTGTCCGCCACAGTTATTTTTAACCCTCATTCTCCAAGCTTGACTGACTTGGCCGTCGTCGTACCTCAATTGGCTGACGTTCCAGAACCCGGTGAGGGCGGGGCTTTAGTTGCCACTCAGTGCCTGCTTAACTCCTGCGTGTGCTGCACTGGCGGATGCGTAGACAACCATGAGGATGCCATGGAGCCTGCTGGACGGGGCATGGCACTGGGATTTGAAAAGCACAAGCTCACAATAACAAGCTCTGTATTCCAATCAGCAGTAGCTGCTGGCAGCCCAGGGAAGGGAAATGGACATTTACCACTCACTCTGCCCCCATCTCAGGCCCACCTCACCCCTTCTGTACCACACTGTTCGGTGCAGAACCAAGTGAGAGAAGATGAGGGCAGTCAGGACTGTTCCCACTATCCCTGCTGTGAGAAATGCGCCCCAGGGGTTCTTCTAGCTCAGGAAAGAGGCTCAGGACAAGGAGAGGGAGGACCTAGTTGCACCCACCAGGAGACAGGATGCCAGACGCAACCTAACACTACGATTAAAGGGAGATCGGAAGGTTTTGGAAAACAGCCAAAGGAGGATAACAGAAAGATCTCTAGGTTTGTTCACTTGAATTTGTTCAATTTCATTTTATGCATATGAATCAGGTTTTCTTGATTTGAGTCTTTTGAAAAGTTTTTTTTTTTTTTTTGGTTGCCTTTTTTGTAAATGAGTTGATTGTTCTTCTTTTTGGTTCTTGTATTTCATTTTCATCTGTTGCCCCGCATGTTTTTTTGCAATGGTCCGTAGCAGTTCTCAGGAGTCCCTTCTCAGTTCTGTCCCCAGCAGTGACATAGATGGTGTTTCTGTCACTACATGCAGTTTATCAAGTTCATACACACCCAGGTAAACATGTATAACTTTGGCTGATGGATTAAAGGGATAGTTCACCCAAAAATGAAAATTAGCCCATGATTTACTCACTCTCAAGGCATCCTAGGTGTCCAATAAAGTGCATCCATCCATAATAAAAAGTGCCTCACATGGCTCTGGGGGGTGTATAAAGGCCTCCTGTATCGAATCGATGCAATTTTGTAAGAAAATATCCACATTTAAAACATTATAAACAGTTGTCTCTAGCTTACGCTCACAATCATACACGCATTCATGAGAAAGTGCCTTTCTGTTGGAAGATGTAGGATGTACATGTAGCGCATGCACCGGTAATAAGAGACGAACATGAAAGTGCAGAGGAGGGAGTCAAACAAAACACCAGTCATGAATGAGAAGTACAAAATGAGGATTTGTATAAGGAAAAATTTTGGAGGATTTGCTAAAGTAAGGAAACTTTGCTTATTTTGCTCCTGAAAACAAATTTTGGTTCTCGCAAGACTAGCATATTCTCACTGGAGTTAACGCTATAATGATGTCCTAAGTCATCTGGCCGGAACGGCGATGAGATTACTATTTATAACGTTTTAAATCTGGATATTTTCTTTTGATTCGCAACAGGAGGCCTTTATTCACCCCCCAGAGCCCTGTGAGGCATTTTTTTAATTATGGATGGATGTGCTTTGTTGGACTTCTTTTGGACTATTGAACAATAACACCCACCTACTGCCATTATAAAGCTTGGAAGAGCTAGGACATTTTTTTTTAATATAACTCTAATTGTATTCAGTTGAAAGAAAGTCAGATACACCTATAATGCCTTGAGTAAATCATGGTAATTTTCATTTTAGTGGTGAACTAACCCTTTAAAGGTAGAATATGTGAGCACTGTTACTATAGAGTGCTGCAGGGATGGCGTGTTGTTGTATTCCAACCTGGAAGTTAGCGTGACTCTGGTTCAAAAGATTACAATTATTGTATGTTTTACATGCAAAATACATTTTGCAACTGAACACAAAGCTCATGAATTTTGAATCCTAAATACAGCTGGCAGTATTAAAAGCTAAAGGCTATAAATGGCAATAGACCACAGTCACATGATTCAGTGTCACCATGACTAAGGTTCTAACAACTTTATACATTTTTATTTAAAATTTACAAATCTGCAAGTTGAATAGTTTAGTGAGTAGATACATTTACCTGTTGAAAGTGATGGTTTAATGCCTCCACTGCCGTTTGTTTTATAGGCATGTAAAACTTTTTAAAAGTCATTAGTGATGTATTAAATATATCTTTTATGCTATGAAAAAAGTATAAATATTGAGTTTGTGTTAGTACAGACATTTCTTAGGCATCTAACCAAAAAACACAATGGAACAAGAAGTACAAAAACGCTAACTTGTATCTAGGTTTTAGGAATCATACTATACATACAGCACTCAATAGGTTATCTTTAGTTTTTGTGTGAGTGTGTAACTTTGGTTTTCAAACAAGTTTTTCTAATAAAAACTAAAATTAAAAAAAAAAAAACTCCCCCCTTCTGCCACTGGTAGTCCCACCCTAAAGCCAGTGGGGCTGTTTTGGTCTGATTGAGCTGTTCAAACAAACACAGCAATGTTTTATTAGCTCATATCACTGCCTTTCACCACAGGCAGTAGAGTATGATGTGAGCATTTGACTCTCAAATGCCTGGTCTGATTTAATGTGTACTTTAAAAGCTTTGGTTGAAGTTGGGGACTCTGGGGATGGGTTCTTTCGACTCTTTGACAACCGACATAACAATGCTATAAAAAACATCTCAGAACACTTGTTGCATAAAGGAATGCCCTTGTTATTACACTCAACTGCATTAAACTCATACACATATTGCTTAATTACATTTTAGCACCCATATAGCAGCACCTTGAAAAAACACCACTTTTGCTGGGGGAAAAGTGCATACTTTTTTCAGAAATGTTCTTTTAACATCATTGTGAATATCCTTAAAGTCTTAAAATTTGCTCTGTGAGTCCAGCAGGCTGTTGCACAAATCCCATAGTGTTCCTCAGACATAGGGTCACACTTTCTGGATTCAGGAAATTCAGGAAAAAACAGAGTTTAGAAATTGATTTGTATTTCAGTGAGTGAAATATGTATTTGATCCCCAGGCAAAACACGACTTAGTACTCGGTGCAGAAACCCTTGTTGGCAAGCACAGAGGTAAGACGTTTTTTTTTTTTTTAGTTGGTCACCAGGTTTGCACACATCTCAGGAGGGATTTTGGTCCACTCCTCTTTACAGATTCTCTTAAAGACTTTACAGTCATTTGGCAACTCGAAGTTTCTGCTCCCTCCACAGATTTTCTATAGGACTGAGGTCTGGAGACTGGCTGGGACACTCTCAAGGAGGTTCTCGTCCAAGACTTTACAGTACATGGCCCGTCCTCATTTGCCCCTCAATGCTGTGAAGTCGTCCTGTACCCTTAGCAGAAAAACAGCCCCAAAGCACAATGTTTCCACCTCCGTGCTCGACTGTAGGGATGGTGTTCTTGGGGTCATAGTCAGCATTTCTCTCCCTCCAAACACGGCGAGTCGAGTTAATGCCAAAGAGCTCAATTTTGGCCTCATCTGACCACAGCATTTTCTCCCAAGCCTTCTCTGAATCATTTAGCTGTTCACTGGCAAACTTTAAACGGGTCTGTACATGTGCCTTCTTGAGCAGGGGGATTTCAGTCCATAGTGTGTTACCAATGTTTTGCTTAGTGACTGTGTCCCAACTGCCTTAAGATCAGTAACAAGCTCCTCCTGTGTAGTTCGGGACTGATCCCGCACCTTTCTTATGATCATCCTTTCCCCGAGAGGTGAGATCTTGCACAGAGCTCCAGACCGAGGTCAATTGATGCCTATTCTGTATTTCTACCATTTCTGAATAATCGCACCAACAGTTGTCTCCTTCTCACCAAGCTTCCTGCTGATGCTCTTGTAGTTCACTCCAGCCTTGTGCAGATCTACAATCTTGTCTCTGACATCCTTTGACAGCTCTGTTGTCTCGCTCATGGTGGTGGGAGAAGCTGGGGTGGAAGATACAGACTGTGTGGACAGGTGTCTTATACACCCAATGAGCTGACATTAGGAGTAACTTCTTAAAGTGACCGGACTAAACTGTGTTCCACAGAGACACATGACCAATCTGTGGGAGCCAGGATTCTTGCTGGTTGGTAGGGGATCAAATATTATTGTTTCACTTACTGAAATGCAAATCAATTTCTAACCTTTATATAATGTGTTCTTTCTGGGGTTTTTTTTGGCTGGTATTCTGTCTCTATCCGTTAAAATAATCCTACTATAACATTTACAGACCCTTCATTTCTTTGTAAGTGGGCGAACTTACAAAATCGGCAGGGGATCAAATACATATTTTACCCACTGTAGTTGCACTTTATTTTTTAATCACATTTTATTTTTAATTACTGTTGTTCATTTTATAAAGATCAAGCTCAAGAAAATGATATCATAAAGTAGATTTGTTATTAGTTTTATTAGTATTGTTAATATTATTAATTTAACTTTTTAACCTAATAATCTTCCCTTTCATTCCTGTCGGTAGCCTGACCACCAGCTCGGACATGTCTGAGGATCTGGATCATCAGGAGATTCAAATGGCTTTGCAAGCTGCCAAACTTGCTGCTCACAACAAAATTCGCTCACGTTTCCATAGCAGTAGTGACCTCATCCATCGCCTTTTTGTCTGCATATCAGGTGTGTTACCTAATGATGTGTGAGATTTGTAGTCTGATGAAGGTTTTGCTTGGTAGCCTTTTTTACCGAATTACAGTGTAAATGAACATCCGAACGCAATAAACCTAGTTTGCATTTTCTGACTCTTTAATGAGATCCAGTCCTATAATTCACATCCATTTATATTTTGTTTAACATTTTGTTATTTCCTTCTAAGTGCACTGTAAAGCTAAGTGTAACATGTATCCTACTAAGCACACTGCCAATGCATAAAACATGGTAGGGTTGTCAAACGATTAATTGCATCCAAAATAAACGTTGGTGTTTACATCATTTATAGTGTGTACTGTGTATATTTTTGTATATATTTATAAATACACATAGTATCACTGTGAAGTGTTATCTACTAAGTGCAATATAAACTTTATGTATAACTAGCGCTGTAAAACAGTATTTGCCGTCTTTCATATATCTGAAGGTGTGGCTGATCAGTTGCAAACAAACTATGCGAGTGACCTGCGAAGCATCTTAAAGACTCTGTTTGAGGTCATGGCTACAAAATCCGACCAAGAGGACAATGAAAAGCCCAAGAAAGGTTGGGAGCCACACTTCTGAAACATAGATACTGTAACCACATGTTTTTATCACTCGATGTCAGACGTCATCAGTTTAATGTGCTGTTTGATATGCACCTCAGGTCCGTGTCTGGGCAGCGCTGTACTGGAAGACTGTGCTCTCTGTCAAGAGACCATCTCTTCATCAGAGCTTGCTGCCAAAGCCCGAGAGGGTCAGTTTGAAGGTCAGTTCAATACATCACCTATATGCTCACAATATAAAGAGACTTTTTATTTTCATATACATGATAAGACTCAGTTTCAAAACCTAGGCTGGCTCTGAAATTACATAGTCTCTGACTTGGCACTTTTTTTTTCAACAAGAATGTACTTTGTGACTGTTAAAAACTGTGACTGTAGAATGAAAGTGTGTAGGTTATCCATCCTCTATGAATCCTCACCCATGGCCATATGGGATAAAGTAATCTTTGTGTATTTCTCACCAGAAGTAGTAAGTAACTTTTTTTTTTCTAAAAGTTTTAAGATACACCATATAGCCAGATTATATGAACAGGTTTTTCTGTTCCAGTAATTTCTTTAAGGATAATACACTGCCCAATTATTTCCGGTTATGTATGTTTTCAATGTGCTGTAATCATCTAGTTGAGTTAAATGCTTATTAATATGAGAGTCCACTGGATGATTTCCAAATCCAGACATTTCAGAGACTGGAGAAGCGATATTGTGATGATTATTGAGAACAAAAATTTCCAAACTCGACAGAACTTTTATTCCAACACAAGCCGATCTGAGAAAGCGGTGGCTGGTAAACATACGTGATTGTTTCACCACCAGATGTCAGTGCTTTAAACTAATATCACAATACTGCAGTGTGTGCAAGATCTGATGAATAAGATCAGAATGAACCTTTATTTTTCTCTATTAAATATGATGTCACTATTCTGTCGTTTTTCATTCACAATCATGCACTGCAAAAAATATTAATAGCCTATTCAGGGTAGCCGAACATCAACAGTTACTTTTTAAAATTAATTAAATGTTTAACATTATTACATTTCTTTAAGGCAGTTACTGCACATTTATTCAGCCATTGATTTTAACCACTGGAATGGGCTAGTTGCATATCTCCGCCATCTTGGATTTCCGGTCTTGCGAGTGTGTGCGTAGATATTTCCGGTTGTGCTAAACGTCAGTGCAGAGAACCGGAGAAGTCCAAATATTACCTTTTATATGTTTACAGGATTTATAATATCACTTCAAATGCAAATAAGATATACACCGCTATTATCACTATACCATTAATGTTAACTGAGCCAGTGGATTTGAAACTAGTGTATGTTTGGGTCTGGTGAATGAATTAAATGCACTAATGTTCACTACTGTTCATGAGATTAAAGTTGAACTCGTGTGTATACACAGCTACATAATGTAGTTTTATCTTACCAAATATGTGAATGTACAAATTACTTATTTCTCAAATGTTTGCATTTTTTTTTTTTTAATGAAATATTTACCCCGTGAGACGTGGGCTGCGATTTATCTTCAGATGTATCCATTTCTCAATTGTACACATACATCAGTCTGTTTCATCGTTATTTTTACAACATATTTTATTATTTAACACAGTAAAAAAATAAATGACTAATTTTAATATCTGTTTTATCTGATAATTAATGCAAAAGAATAACAATATACATGGCTGCTCATAGACAGATAATGATTTATGCTGCAGGTCTTTCACAAAACAAATAAACATAGATAAAAACACACATGAATGCAAACAGCGATCTTTTATTTAATGCAAACCTACCATAATTATATTACGTTTAATTGTACAGTTATAAATTATCAAATAAAGTTAATAAAACATGATTTTTCAGAAATCTCTGTGCGTCTTGTTTGACAGTCAGAAACATTGATCTTACATAACAGTCAGAACAAAACCAGCTCGGGGTGGTGCTAGCGCAGTGGATAAGACACATGTCTTTGGTGTGAGAGACCTGGGTTCGAATCCACTGTGAGACACCAATGTGTCCCTGAGCAAGACACTTAACCCCTAGTTGCTCCAGAGGTGTGTGACCTCTGACATATGTGGCAATTGTAAGTCGCTTTGGATAAAAGCGTCAGCTAAGTGAATAAATGTAATGTAAAATGTCTTTGAAAATGAAAAGTATTGCGTATTTGGGTGGTTTGTGTTTGAAAGAAGAAATCCCTGTGGACCTGACCTGACGCTGATCCGCATAATCAACAGAAGAATAAAGCAATCTCCGCTTTGTATCTTGATGAATTTCCACACAGATGTACACAACAATGTAGGGAGGATGTTTCCCCATGTTTTTGATATACCACTATCCGCTGTTAAATTTGAAAATCATTAATTATATACATCTAGCCAAGTTTCGTATGCAAGTTTCCCTTACAGTCAATGCGAGCGTCGCAAGACCGGAAGTAAGAATGCACACACTCGCGTGGCTGAAGCTCACCGGCGCCATCTTGTGCACCTAGCCCATAAAGAAAACCAATGCACTCAAGCACTACAGCTATGAAAATGGACCATGGTTTTACTACAAATAAAACAAAAATATAGTTACTTACACTTACCATAGTTTAACCATGGCATTTGCAGTATAATTGTGTTTATAAAAACACAATAATGTTTTCGTAAGGCTGTTAAGTGCTGGACCTCTGCAGGTTAGTGGAGAAATATATATTTACAACTTATATAACTGCCAATTGCCAGTAGACAGCAAAGCAGGGTACTAGGTTTCAGAGCAATGCTAATATAAGAAAATAAACAGACAGTGCCTACAACACCTGACAGACTTTTATTCTCTCTTTCTCTGTTCTTCTATTAACATCAGACCCTCCAGAATGGGTACCAGATGAGGCCTGCAATTCCTGCATTGCATGTAAAGCACCATTTACAGTCATCAGAAGGAAACATCACTGCAGGAGCTGTGGAAAGGTACAGCAGTCCATCTTCAAGCCCTTGTCAGATTAGAGTCCAGTCATTTCCAGCCATAAAATCCCATTCATTTTCTCCATTGAGAAACCAATTTTTAACTTAGAATTCTTTCAAGACAGAGATATAAGGATATATAAATACACACACACACACACACACACACAGTATATATTTTGAAAATATTTACATGCATATACATTTATATAGTTTTATTATATATACAGTTGCAATCAAAATTATTCAACCCCCTTGACCTGCAAGACATTTTGCTGCAGAGAACAACATTTTATGAAAACAATTCAACAAAGGCATCAGTAAAGTATTAGA
Source organism: Carassius carassius (assembly GCF_963082965.1). NCBI lineage: Eukaryota > Metazoa > Chordata > Actinopteri > Cypriniformes > Cyprinidae > Carassius > Carassius carassius. The sequence continues at coordinate 22,461,334 of NC_081786.1, forward strand.
GAAAGTTTTTTTTAATACACTTTTGAGTGATTCTGAGAATGGAACATTGATGAATCATGATAAAATTCTAATTGGTTCTAAACATTCATGTTCAAAGTTATTCAACCTCCTTTGTGCAGAATCTTTTATTCTTTAAAATCACCAATAAACGCTGTCTGTAAGTGTTTAGAAGCTTCTGTCCCCTCTCTACTATAGTCTTGGCCCATTCCTCTACTGAAAAAGCTTCCAGATCACTGATAATCTTTGGTTTTCACATTGCCACTGCTTTCTTCAAATTCAACCAGATATTTGCAATAATAATTAAGCCTGGAGACTGAACAGGCCACTCAAGAACATTCTGTGACTGATCCCTGAACCAAGCAGTAGTAGATTTGGATGTGTACTTTGGGATGACTGTCCTAGGAAAGTCCACTGATCATCAGCTTCAGTCTTTGCACCAAAGGCATCACAATTCTTGTCAAAATGGCCTGATACGTCAAAGAATCCATGATGTCCTTCATACAGTCCTGACTTCCACTTCCTTCTACAGTAAAGAAACCCCATAACAGGACTGATCCACCACCAAATTTGACGATGGAGATGGTGTTCTGCTTATGAGCTTTGCCTTTTTTGCAGCAGACATACCGCTGATCCATGGGTCCAAAAATGGTAATATCACTTCATAAAACGTTCTTCCAGAGCTCCACGGGTCTACACAAATGAATTTTATCAAGTTCAAGTCTGCCTTTTGTTCTTCTTGATCAAGAGTGGTATTCTGCAAGATGTCTCAACATGAAGGCCATACTTGTCTAGTGTTCTTCTCACACACTGCATTGAAATGGTTTACCTTCTTTCATTGGAAGTCTTTGGCTGTACATTGCAGGTTTTTCTCAGTTGCTCTGATTAAACATTTTATGATATTGTGCTTTTTCTTCAACACCCTCAAAGGTTTTCTGGTACAACACATTTTAAGATAAAGAATAAGGCTGAGAGCTGTGTGTCTAGGAACTTTCAATGTCTTGGAAATCTTCATATAGCCTTAGCCTTTCTAAAGTAATACGATATTTATTCTCTTTAGCTTTTGTGAGATCTCGGTTGACATTTTTGCTACTCAACTTCAACACATGCATGGGCTAACTGTATGTGTAACAGCTCAAGCTAATTCTGTTTTTAATAGAGTTTCTAAAGGCTTAATTGTGTTTTCAGACCATTTTATTCCCCACCATGCAAATAAGTGATTTAAAAACAGCAATGTTGGATAGGGGTTGAATAATTATGACATAGCAGTAGTATTAAAAAAATATTATAACTCAAAAATATTACATTATATATTGAGACTCAGTTTTAATATGCCAGTGAAATGTTTATTTTATTTTATCCTGGATCTTCAGAAAAGCTTGTGTTTGTAAAGTACTACAGTCTCTGAGGGGTTGAGTAATTTTGATATTGTGTGTGTGTGTATAAACATATTTTTCTTAAATATAGACATGCATGTGTTTGTATTTATATATACATGATAAATATACACAGTACATCCAGTTAGTGAATAAAAAGAAAACAAGCAGAGCAGGGGCTCGTAACATGATTCCAATCCTAATGAGTTGATGATTTATTGCAGATCTTCTGTTCCCGCTGCTCATCACACACAGCCCCGTTGCCTAGATACGGTCAGATGAAACCTGTGAGAGTCTGCACTCACTGCTACATGTTCCACGTAACGCCTTTCTACAGCGACAGGACTGGTATCTGACCACAGCGCGCTCTCTCTCACATAAGCACACTACCACGAGTCTTACTGAGGTTTGAGACTTCAACGAGAACACACACACACACCATTTTCATCATCATCCAAAAAATGTAAATAATGCAATCACTTCAAAGTGCAAGAAACAGCCTTGACCAGGGAACAGTGAGAAGGACTATAACTGGACACTTGGAAAGACTTGTGCACATAATGGAAGTACCCCTTCTCTGTGGGAGCCAAAGTATTTATTTAGGGCTTTGCTTTCGAATAATGAGCTTACTTACAAATTTGCTTTAATCGAGCATGGAACAAGTGGGCTATTCAGTAAAACAGAACAAAATAGCTTGTTAACAGGATTTTGTGTGGCTTTATTAGCACCAGAGGTTCTATGGGCTCAGATTTCCAGAGTGATTGTAAACTGTGAGCACATTATTAATATAACCATAATAAAACTATGACATCATATATGAAGGTAATAATACTAACACTAACTGCACCATCAGTGACACCTTTGTGGCACAATATAGCACAGATGGGTTTTTTTTTCTCCAAATGTTAATAATGCTGCTTTCTGTAAAACAGAGAAGTGATATTTGGGGATTAGATGAATGGGCAAAAATTGATACGTGTATAGTTTGAAATGGATTTAATGTATCTTCCAAAAGAGGAGATTCTCTCATTTCCTCATGCAAATGAATGTGCAACATTTAGATCTTCTCTTCTTTATTTTTGTTTGTAACTTATATTGAACTGTAAAGTAATTGCCTTTTACAGCAGTTTGGGAGCCTTCTGATTTCCCTCTGGTACAAAAGAGCCCCTACCGCATCCCGTTTACCCCCTCACATGGCTCCGTCCCATTACATTATCCCTACACTACTGTCTCAGTCAGTCCTGACTGTGCTACACTAAGAGGCAGATGCCTTTATTTGTCAAGAATATGACATCTGGGTCATATTTTGCTGCAAAATAAGAAATTCTAAAAAAATGTTATTATTATTTTAATATTTCATAAAGAAAATTAATCCTTTTTTTTGGATTATTATAGAATATTAATTTTGCATTAGTATTAGGATAATTGAGCACCCTCTCAAAGATAAATATTCATATTTTATTTTAAATTGTGAAGGATTTGTACTTTACAGTATACTTGTGCTGAATTTAATTGATCCTACTTTAATTTAGAAAGAAACATAATAATCAGCCTGAAATTAGCTTCATTTTCTTTATGCAAAATATTGAATTTGTGGTAAAATATGACTTGGAAACTAACTTTTGACATTTACCAATGTAAGAATGAAAGATGATGTTCTGTTGGTTTCAGATGTCAGTATAATCAGAAAATAAGCTATAGTTAACTGCAAAACATCTGCTTTTGTAACATAGTCACCTTCTAGTAATCAAACAGGCAAGATTTGAAATTGCTATCGATGTAAGCAAGAACTGTGTAAATGCACTTTTGCGGTCGAGATCGTCTGAAATTGAGCACATGATATTGTGCTTCAAAACAGCTTTGCCCAAAACACTTCATATGAAATGTAATATTACAAACACTACTGGCTGGCATAAAATGCACTTTGTATAGCAAATAGAGGAGAATTTAAGAATGAGCTATAGCTGGCAAGCAATGCTACATTTGATGATTCTTCAAGTGTAATGATCTCAAGTCATTTTACAGTAATATTAAACCTGATTTCAGATGTTAACTACAAACAAAATTGTTTCTGAGATCTTACATAAGTGTTTAAACATTCTCTGTAGATACTGTTTTCCAACTCTAAAAATCGGATTGACACTGAAATAGTAATTCATCATTTATCATTTGTGTTATTAATCAGTTCCGAACACATTCCTTTTTGCCAAAGTTGTTATTGTAAATCATTGGCATCACTTATAACAGGTTTCTAGTAAGGTAAAGGTCTAATATGTTTGCATGCATCTTGTGAAGCAACATTGATTGATTGATTTGAGTGTGACTGGTTCTAGCAATATTGTAAGATACACACACACTTGAGGCAGTTTGATTTAATACTTTCCCTCTTTCTGTCTCATTCCCTAAATCTCCTCATTCCATCTACTGCTGCATTTACAGGACATTCACAACAGATATAAAGCTTTAAAACATACTGTAACTCTGCAAAGCAAACTGAGATTTTTGTGTTCCAATATATTTGCATCAAACATATTTAAAGGTTTATGTTCATGAATGGCAGGGTACAGTACATTTGGTTTACTTTGGCATAATTTGCAGTTAATTTGATTCTCTCCAGATTTCCTACTTTGACCACAGTTGGTTGTTATAATAAGATTGCTTTGGCTTTGTTCACCTGTAGTCAGCTGACCTGATTCTAGGACCTTCAGTATTGGTATAGAGGTCTACACCTGACACTGACACACTATGCCATTAAAAATACTGCAGATATAGCATTAGGATCACGACTGGGTAGATATGATATAGTGTTGTATACAGATATTCATTGTTATTTAGCGGTACGATCAAGTAGACATTTGCCAAATGGATCAAATCTGTCATTTTTGTGGTTGTTTCCTGTTTTGATATCATGACTGTTCCTCAGGATTGATTGATTGTACATCGACATGATACTGAGGGATTGATTGTATTTTGGTTTGAAGTGAGACCAAATGTCCAACACTTCCTCAGACGGCAGACTCAACTTCCAGCCTGTTGTGTTGATAAGCTCAGTTTCTGATTTGTGCCCTCTTACGATTCTCATTCTTTCTTTTTTTTTGCCTTGTTTTTATGTATTAATTGAAAAAAAAAATTATACAGATGTTTTATTTTACAGAGTACAAAAATAATGAAATTGAATGTGTACAAAATTATTTCTTCTGTATAAAGAGAATCACAATGAGAGAATTTACTCTATTTATTCAAAGCTTGTTCTTATTTTGTAATGGCCGGTTCAGTCTAATAAGATGTAAAGAAAAACTTTACGAAGTCTACAAAGTATTTATGTCATGCAATGAAAGTAATAAAGTTTTCTTTACAGAAACTGGACCTCTCTGCAATTTCTTGTTCTGAGTACAAATGGTGTCAAGATACATTATCTTATTCTGCAATATAGAGTACACCTTGAGATCACTTCCCCAATTTTTGTTGGACTATATGCTGAAATCATTATTGAGCTTTCATTAATGCACAGTGTTAGATTACAAGTTACCCTGTTTAAAATGTAATGAGTAGTGTAACTATTTCAGTTACTTTATTAATGTAACTTATTACTTTTTGATTAGTTTTCTAAATTTCTAATGAATGTTTTCAACTGTTTCAAACATTTAAACAGGCAAGGTAAACCTTACGGGCTTTAAAAATCCTTCTTTGCTTGAATTAAGGTTAAGTACGAAAAAAAGATGGAATTCAGTAGGATTTTCAACATCCTTGAATGATCCAGAGTCCTTTTAAAAATCTAATGAGTTTCCATATCTGTGCAACCAAAATTTTAACTTGTGTGTGTGTATACATATATATATATATATATATATATATATATATATATATATACACACACACACACAAACACACACACACACACACACACACACACACAGTACAGACCCAAAGTTTGTAAACATTAATATTTTTAATGTTTTTGAAATAAGTTTCTTCTGCTCATCAAGCCTGCGTTTATTTGATCAAAAATACAGAAAAAACAGTAATATTGTGAAATATTATAACAACTTAAAATAATAGTTTTCTATTTGAATATATTTTACAAAAGTAATTTATTCCTGTGATGCAATGCTGTATTTTCAGCATCATTACTCCAGCCTTCAGAGTCACATGTAACATCCAGTCTATCACATGATCATTTAGAAATCATTCTAATATTCTGATTTATTATGAGTGTTGGAAACAGTTCTGCTGTCTAATATATTTGATCAATAAAAGGTTAAAAAGAACTGCATTTATTCAAAATAAAAAATGTAATAATATATATTCTAATAATATATTTTCTTTACTATTACTTTTTATCAATTTAACACATCCTTGCTGAATAAAAGTATTGATTTTATTTAAAAAGAAAAAAATTACTGACCAGTAGTGTATATTGTTATTACAAAATATTTATATTTTAAAAACATAGCTTCTTTTTTTTTTTTTTACTTTTTATTCATCAAAGTATCCTAAAAAAGTATCACATGTTCTGAAACAATATTAAGCAGCAGAACTGTTTCCAACTTTGATACTGAATCATCATATTAGAATGATTTCTAAAGGATCATGTGATAATGATCCTCAAAATTCAGCTTTGCATCACAGAAATAAATGATCATTTAAAGTATAATACATTTAAAAACAATTATTTTAAATCGTAATAATATATCACAATATTACTGTTTTTTCTATATTTCTGTTCAAATAAATGCAGGCTTGATGAGCAGAAGAAACTTCTTTTAAAAAACATTAAAAATCGTAATGTTTCCAAACTTTTGGTCTGTACTGTGTATATAGATAGATTTGTTTTGCTTCAATTTACATATTTCTATATTTTATTTAGTTACATACTTCTGAAAATCCTGACCTTTCCACAAAAATGTTAAGCAGCGCAACTCTTTACAAAATTGATAATAAATATTTCTTGAGCAGCAAATCAGCATATTAAAATGATTTCTGAAGGAGACTGGAGTAATAATACTGAAAATGCAGCATTACATCACAAGAATAAATTAAGTTATTTTACATTGCAATCATACATCAGAATAAGTCTGTTTTACTGTATTTGAGATTGAATAAATGCAGTGTTGATGAGCGTAAGAGACCATAAGAGATAAGTCTTTCTGACCACATCTGTATAGTAGTGTATGAACTTGTTCATATTCTATTTTTGAGCCTCATGAAAATACAATGCACACAACTCAATATGTATTTGGAGTCATTATATGAGCTGCTCTTGTGCATTAGTGCTGATCATGAAGGGGTTTTCCTCTCTTATAGAGACCTTTCTGAGATGTGCAATTAGCATCAGATTCCCATAGTCCAAAATACATTTCCTCCATTTGTAGAGGCACTATGTACACCCACACTAGTCCCGGAAGCAGCAGATGATGGAGATGTGAATGTCGAACATGCATATCTAAATCAGTGTGTGCTCATCTGATTGCTCTTTGGGTTCTGCTTTGCTTCAGGGCAGGCACGTGCACACATAGACATGAAAGGGGGCTTGAGCACCTGTCCTTTTTATTCCTGGAGAGAAAGTGCCCTTTTTTCTGGGATGAAAAATAATATATATTTCTGTTTGCACACAGCTTCCCTGTCAAACAAATATATTTATTGAAACATAGTATCTAAATATCAGGTCAGGAGTTCTGAAGCGCTCCCTCTCCCTCTCCCCCGATTGTTAAACCCGATTGTATTGCTTCCGCTAAAGAAAATAGTCTGCTCCGCCTCTACGGTTAGAATCCTGTGAGTCCATAGCAACGCTCTGTTTTTCATGGCAACCGTCTGTTATGCTCCGCACAGCGGTCTGTTGGTTATAACAGACCGCATTCTACATTGGAATTCAACCAAGTCATGTAATAAAATAAGTTAATAAAATAAGCATATATCACCACCAGGTGATATGCTTTAGTTATTTTGTTTATCCTATTTACATGCATTTCCCTGTCAATTAGATGCAAATGTGCGCATTTTAACTAGTTGACGCCTAATTTGCATACAGAACGTCCCCAGTTATTGACTTACATCATGAGTCTTTCCCCCTGAAATGAAGAAATCTAAATTGGTGAATTTAGAAGAAATCTACAGATGCAAACAGATGGAGGATACACTCTAAAAAATGTAGTAAATCTGAGTAACTGCATCTGGTACATTAATAAATAAAACTGAGTAGAAATAAGTTAACATTAAACTTTAAAAATAACAATATTTATAAATTAACTATTTAAGTAATTTAACTTTTTTTTTATTTCCTCGAAACCTTTATAAAATAGTATTCCATACCACCACAAATACATACATGACATTGGCTTTTATTGAATTTTTACTCAATTATTTTGGTAAGTTTAATTTTAAAGTGTTATGTATTCTGATAACACCAAAATAATTAAAACGATGTAGTGCCTTGTGCAAAAATAAACAAATTATTAGTAAAACACGCCCCTCTGTTTGATGCAGTTATTTAGGTTATTCTAAATATGAAGAGTTCAGATGAAAAATCCTCTAAGTGCCATCTGAAATTTCCTTCAATAATGATCATTCTTATCAAGCTTGTATGTTTATGTTCACTTATTTCACATTACTGGCAATGGAAATTACCTATTAATTGTCATTTAAGTTAAATTACTGAACTTAAATACGAGCTTGAAAAAAAAAAGCTCATAAGAAAATTTCAGATGGCACTTAGAGGCTTTTGCATCTGAACTCTTCATATACTTGAAACTAGTAGCATAGAAAATGTTTTGTGGAACATGCACATTGTGGAATGGTTTCCTTTGCTGCTCTATAAACCTAGTGAATACTAAGGAGACCATGGTTTCTGTGAACTGATTATTTTGTAGACATCTTTTCAAAAAATGAAACAATTGCGTGAGTTTGAGGAAGATAAAATTAATTAACTTTTTAAATTATTTTTTTTTTAAAGGAAGTCAGAGTTGCGTTAATATATATATATATATATATATATATATATATATATATATATATATATATATATATATATATATATATACTTTTTTTTGTTTAAAAAAAAAAAAAAAACCTAATTATGAGAAGTGCCCTTTATTTCACTTGAGCCCCTGCCCCTCAAAATGTCTGTGCACGTCCCTGCTTCAGTGGATGTGTCTGCCTATACCAGTCAGTGTGTGTGTGAGAGGGTCATACAGAGCAAGGCTCTTCTGAGCATCAGTCTCTCAGCTGTTGATCATGAATAAACCACTAATGAAAGAGATGCACACTTTTGGGGAGCAGGAGACCAGTAACCAGTCGAGTCCCAGCAAGAAACCTACACCGGTGAGTCTATAGCCAAGTTCCTTGTAATATAGCGACATACAGTAGCTATCGGTTGTGAGTGAAAGCATTGAAGCTTGTGCTGAGCGCACCAGAGGTGTCTGCATTTGATAAGGGCTTTAAAAATACCCGCACCTCCTGCAGCGAGACACTGAGCAGACGCGATGACGCGAGCGTTTAGCTGCAGTGATGCTGCGGAGGAATTAACCTGTATTCAACAGCGGATCAGCAAACAGAATAACAAGGCAGCTTACAGAAGACGACAATGGACAGTGATAAAACCGCAGCGCAGACTTTGGGATGAGCGATTGAACGTTTATAGAAAAAAACGACATGAAGACGGAAGCACATGGGTAGCGATATTCAATTTGGAATGTAATATGCAAAATGACAATGCAATATGTAAAATGGCAATGCATTTCTGTATTTACATTTTCATTTTCCAATACATTTGTGCAACGTTTGGTGCAAAATGAAAATGAAAATTAAATTACATCATTTTCATTTGCCATTTTATACACCAGTTTTAATATGTAAAAAGAAAACTAATTTTAATGCTTTATAAGTAGCAAAATTAAAATGTATTACAGAAATTATTAGATATGTATAACATGTTCAAGCAAAAACTGTGGCAAAATTATCATTTAAATGCTATTTTTCTTAAATGCATTAACACTCAGTCAAGACACTTACGATTGCATTTTCATTCAGTGTCCCGCAATGAATGTAGCAAAATTCAATGTGCACATTGAAAATGCATTCCGAGCCGATCACGTGTCCGCCCCCTCTCGCCTTGTCAATCACTGCGTGAACAAGGCGGGGCTTGCAGAAGGTCAAGAGACTCAAATCTCAAGAAGAGGATTCAAGTGAGAGAACATGGACAAGACCGTTGGTCCGTGTACCTTTTGATCATTTCGGTTTATGGCTTCAATATTTCATTCGCACTTGTGGGCGGGGCTGAAACGCTGCTTTCATCTGATTGGTCGAATCGCTCCACAGGAGCAGGAAGCTTGGTGAGAAGGAGACAACTGTTGGTGCGATTATTCAGAAATGGTAGAAATACAGAATAGGCATCAATTGACCTCGGTCTGGAGCTCTGTTCAAGATCTCACCTCTCGGGGAAAGGATGATCATAAGAAAGGTGCGGGATCAGTCCTGAACTACACAGGAGGAGCTTGTTACTGATCTTAAGGCAGTTGGGACACAGTCACTAAGCAAAACATTGGTAACACACTATGGACTGAAATTCCCCTGCTCAAGAAGGCACATGTACAGACCCGTTTAAAGTTTGCCAGTGAACAGCTAAATGATTCAGAGAAGGCTTGGGAGAAAATGCTGTGGTCAGATGAGACCAAAATTGAGCTCTTTGGCATTAACTCGACTCGCCGTGTTTGGAGGGAGAGAAATGCTGACTATGACCCCAAGAACACCATCCCTACAGTCGAGCACGGAGGTGGAAACATTGTGCTTTGGGGCTGTTTTTCTGCTAAGGGTACAGGACGACTTCACAGCATTGAGGGGCAAATGAGGACGGGGCCATGTACTGTAAAGTCTTGGACGAGAACCTCCTTGAGAGTGTCCCAGCCAGTCTCCAGACCTCAGTCCTATAGAAAATCTGTGGAGGGAGCAGAAACTTCGAGTTGCCAAACGACAGCCAAGAAATAAAGGATTAGTAGAGAATCTGTAGAGGAATGGATCAAAATCCCTCCTGAGATGTGTGCAAACCTGGTGACCAACTAAAAAAAAAGTTTTACCTCTGCGCTTGCCAACAAGGATTTCTGCACGAAGTACTAAGTCGTGTTTTGCCTGGGGATCAAATACATATTTCACTCACTTAAATGCACATCAATTTCTAACCTTTATATAATGTTGTTTGGTTTTTATATAATGTTCTAAAATTTTGTTTGGTTGGTATTCTGTCTATCTGTTAAAACAAATCTACCATAAAAATTACAGACCCATTTCTTTGTAAGTAGACAAACTAACAAAATCAGCTGGGGATCAAATATTTTCCCCACTGTATCTTTCTGTCTGTCTGTCTTTTTGTTGCAAAATGTGAAATATATTTGATATAACACTCAAATAGTAACCAAAATTATATGGCCTATACCTCCAGTATGTAATATATTTATTCAGCCAAAGCCTCAGAATGCCATCACCATCGCCGTGTCCTCCCGTGCTCTCTTCAATATGGATCGAGAGCAGGACATTTATGAGCAGCAGGGAATGGAGGATTACCTGAAATATCAGATCCAACATGAGATCGAGCCATTTGCACCCGGACCTGCATTGCCCTTCATTAAGGTCAAACCTGTTCTATTGTATTCACACACATCAGTAATTAGCAATGATATCATTAATACGAATAATAATTAGAAAAAGTTTACAAACATCTCAACTTAAGGGAAGAAAATATTAATTTCTGTCATCCAGTTATCCAAGCTATGGATATAGAGGGAAATGTTCTTTTTCTGTGTTGTGTAGGCAGTGGAGGCAGTGAACACTCGACTCAGGGAGCTTTATCCAGACAGTGAAGAGCTCTTTGATGTGGTTCTGATGACCAGCAATCATGCTCATGTGGGACTTCGGCTCATAAATTCAATTAACCATTACCGTAAGTCAAAATATATCAGTATTTATCATCTAATTAGTCTTAATGCAGATTTCTTTCTTTCTGGTAAAAATGTGTATTAAGATACAGCATATCTGACAAAATCATTAATGGAATGTAGAGTAAGGGTTTATATATATAACAATGGCACAATGGGGTGTAATTCTACTGGGTACAATAATGGTATTTATATATTTATTTATATATATATACACATGCGTCGCTTTTGCCGCTGTCAGTAACAACTCAACGTGGCCGGAGAGAGTGTGTGAAACACGCATAATCGGCTCGGTAATAATTCAAATACAGTGAACAACACTTAATATACTCTCCTGGCTTCAGACTCTGAGTACTACTACAACAACACGGTCAGAATCAGATTACTCACTGACTGACACGTCCCCACCAAGCCTGAATGATATCTTTGCAGGTCAGACGCAAGCTAATGAAGTAATGCAGTAGCTCTTTCAGGTAGGGTGACCAGACGTCCCGAAAAATTTGGGACAGTCCCGAAATCTAAACTGTTGTCCCGAATCTGGCTCTAATTGTCCCGAAAGTTATTGTCTGATAAACATTAAAAACTGTCTGCAGAGGTTGAGTCGTCCTGCAACCAGCCCCCGCCGGCTGCTCATCAGCAGCAGCAACTTTTTTCTAAGTTCTAAAGAAAAAACGTAAGTGGCTAGGCACGAATTTAGATATTCATTTATCTAATTAATCTATATGCACAAAGATAATACGACCTTTTTGTCCCCTTTTTGTTTTAAAGCTTGATGAAGAGAGCGCAAGTTGCTGCAGCTGCGAGGAGGACAGTGATGCTCGCTGCACTGTGTACAAAAAATAAGTTTAAGCTCATTAGCATTAGCGTTACAGAAAGGTCTGATTTACGCACTTTTACAACAGTCATTGTTTTTTTTTCTTTTTACAATGACATTTGAGTTCATGATTTTAATGTTGTTGTTTCTTGTGGCAGACTAAAGAGTAATGACAGACGGTTGATCTTTGAATAAAAATATGTTTAATTAAGGTTTGAAATTCATTATCTTTTATTATAGGCTACGAAGTCTAATATCATAAGCCCCCCATCCCAAGTGTGTACGTCTGCAGACTGCAAGACGGGGGCGTAACTTGAAGTAGGAGGCGTAACTTGAAGTTGTCCAAATCACACAGAACATGCTATAATACAGCACCGGCACCTCTTTTGGGCCACTTAAAGCACTGGTTTAGAGACAGGAAACAGTTTGTAAAGTTGGGGGAATATTCATCTTTGTGCTTGAGCATTGCTTGTGGCATCCCCCAGGGGTCAGTACTGGGTCCAAAGTTATTTCTGCTTTATATAAATGATATCACCAAAGTATAAAAATGTGTAGAATTGAATTTGAAAGAGATATTGCAGACCATCACTTCAGAAATTACTAAATGAAAAATGTGGTTTTGATATAATTTTCATTATACATTAATAAAACTAAATTTATGTTATTTGGGAATTGTAAACAAATACACAAGTCCAAATACAGATAGATGAAGTGGATGTATAAATAATTCACTAATTGAGTTCATTGTAGTTATTAAAAGATATTATAAGATACTATCCTGTGTTGTTGTTTTTTTAATTTTATTTCCAGAGCTATTTATAGAGCGCTTTTGTATGACTGGTGGCAACAGTCTTATTGGGTATCTGAAAGCCTACCATGCCAACCTTTATCTGTCAGCTGATTCAATGAAAGTTAGAGAAGCCATTGAAGAAGGTGAGTGAAGTGGTTTGGGGAATTAATTAACTTTTAATGTTAGAATCATAAATATACAAATTTTGATTCAATATGAAATTCTTTTCTTATTAGGAATTGCAGCAGCAACAGTATTCTCACCTGGAAAAATCACAGAGTTGTCGGAGACTCAGCTGCGAGTGGCCTTCGATGGAGATGCCGTTCTCTTTTCAGATGAGTCAGAGATAATCTACAAAGCCCACGGACTGGACAAGTTCTATGAGCATGAGAAAGCCCATGAAAATAAACCTCTTGATCATGTATGTTCAACAATATACTGTGTTTAAACTCCACTGATGATGTGAATGATTGCTGTAAAACATCTACTGACACTTTTTCACAAGAAAACAGATATTATACATTTGACAACAGTGAATTATTATCTTACTATTTTTCATAGGGACCACTTAAGGGGTTCTTGGAAGCTCTAGGGAAGCTGCAGCAAAAATTCTATGCCAAAGGTCAGCGCCTGGACTGTCCCATCCGCACCTATTTGGTTACAGCTCGCAGTGCAGCCAGTTCAGGCACCCGGGCCCTCAAGACGTTACGCTCCTGGGGTCTGGAGACAGATGAGGCCCTCTTCCTAGCAGGAGCCCCTAAAGGCCCCATGCTGGAAAAGATCAGACCTCATATCTTCTTTGACGATCAAATGTTCCACGTGAAGGGAGCGGCAGAACTTGGGACTGTGGCGGCTCATGTTCCCTATGGAATTGCCCAGAAGAGTCAATCAAAGACAGCGAGGGATGTAAAAAAAGACATGCCAGAGTGAATACTGCTCTCCTCATCCTGAGTGTGAAAGTTTATATAAGGTTTTAAAGGGATGTTTCACCCCAAAATTTAAAATCTCTCATCATTTACTCCTAGATTTACACATCCAACCTGTGTGAGTTTATTTCTTCTGTTCAGCCCAGAAGATATTCAGAAGAAATGTTAGTAACCAAACAGCTGATGGTAGCCATTGACTTTCATAGTATGGAAAAAATAAAAGTACTATGGAAGTCAGTGGCTACCAGCCATTTTTGAGTTTTTTTGTAATTGGTTGGTTTCCAAAAGTAATTAAATAAAGTGTTAAAATAACCAGTGTTGCTTTTCCAGCTTCCAAACATAGGCCAGTTTGTTAGTGGCAGACCCTTTGCACTGAACATCATAGTTTTGAAGTTGTTTACTACATTATATCAAGCCATAAAAAAAGAAAACTAGGCAATAGTTGGTATTATACTGTTGAGTTAAATTGTTACACTTTCTGTTCTAATGTAATAGCAAATGTTATTTATTTTATTATGCCAGAGTCTAGCTAAAGCTAAAATGCACCAAATGCGTGTTGGATATCATAAATATAGCCTTTAGCCATGCACATTTTCAGCTTTTATATTATAATGGTCTGGTTTTGAATCACCATCTCTGTTCTTGTTTACTGTAAAGGGCTTTTTTACACTCTGTATTGAAACCTTTATGTGTGTTAAGACCTACATCAGTTCTTCAGTGTTTAAATCCATCAGTGTTACACATTTACACATTGGTTCATGTGTTTGTGAAATCCTGTGTGTTACTCAGGGCATGCTTAAGTCAGTGTTTTGCACTAATCACCATATTAAACAGTGAATAAACAGTATCTCTCTCTCTCTCTCTCTCTCTCTCTCTCTCTCTCTCTCTCTCTCATTTGAGTGCAAAATATTGAAGTAGTAGGCTAAGTAACAGACTTTCCCAGCTATCTGAAATGGAGCAGATTGGACAGTGAGAGAAAGTAATCCAGCTTTGATAGTTTTGCTATGTTGCTTGAGTAAACTAAGCAAAAGAAATGACCCTGTGGCGAAATGACAGAAATATCACTATTTCTTAACTTCTTCAAATAACCCCTAACGTCAAATTACCATTGTGTGTGTGTGTGTGTGTGTGTGTGTGTGTGTGTGTGTGAACTACATTTACCATAGTGACGCTGAGGTCCTGTCGCCCGTTTTAAGGGCGGGACTTCAGAAATGTCGTCGTCATTTCAGAAACTGTTGGACCTTTAACTGGCGTCGAGCTCGTTAATGTGTCACTCAAGTTAAATAGTTCGCTTAACTTCTGCATCGTGCTCAGTTTAGTTCATGTTTACAGAATGTTTGTAAATGATAGAAACAGCACGGTAACAGTGAATCGTTTCAGTCTTTGTTTAGGAATGTGACTAATCACATGATTAGTGTCATATGACATTGACTAGCCCACGAAAGAGGGAATGAGAGCAGAAATCTTCAACAGTTCACAATAATACACTAAGGATGTCGTCTGTCGTGATGAGTTCAGATGGATAGACAGATGTGGTAAACCGCTGGATCATGGAGCGATTGGGAGTTTGGTCTGTTCTCGCCACCGCTTGTGTTTTGGGTGAGTTTCCGATTCACAGCAGATTAACAGATAAATGTGACTTGACGCAATGTCAAAACGCATTTTAATATTTAACTTTTATCGTTGAACTGATATTTTAAAATACATCAAAATGTCATGATCGTGAAGAAAAAAAGTTAAGGTTTCACCTTTTGAACGGCAGCAACATTTCGCTTCGTGAATGAACCATGTACTGTACATATGTGTGTGTTTATATATATATATATATATATACACTGATTTTTAAAAACACCTAAACACAGTTTATCATATGTAGTCATATGTATGTATAATTGTGTTCAGGTGTTTTTAAAAATCAGTATCCACAATGCAAGTAAGTATTTGTTTGTTTGTTGTTTTTCAATACAGAGACACATTTATTACATCGTTGAGATATTTTACCAACAACATTCCTCCTGATTACTAAGACAGGCCAAAACCTGCAAATCTTTAGATCAAAATCAACAGCACAATATAGCTCTGCTGTTTAGTAAACATAGAGTAGTTGGGTTATTGGCATGTCATACAGTGACAGCAGTGTTCTGTAGACGTTTTTATGTTTATGAACTCTGATTCATTCATTTGTCAAACTACTACTTTATTAACAAGGCAGTAAGAGTAGCTAAACTATTTTCTTAAAAAGCCGTAAAAGCTTGGAGGAGAACAAACAGACACATGGTTTCTAGGTCCCTCACTTGTTCTTAGTATTTCTGGAGTGAAATCGAGTCATATGACCGTCTCCTCAGAACACTTGTATTTCTTCAGCGAGGAGCTTGTGTCGATGTGGGTGACCGGCCTCATGGCTAATGTGATTACATTCACAATAAGGACTCTGTTTGACTTTCTGCTGATTGTTAACATCCATGCGGTGCCATTTACAGTATACACCAACAGACAATAAACACACATACACAATCGAAGGAATGGGAGTATGATTCATGCGATGCTATTACAGTAGACCTTTTTAACAAAACACTCCAAAACCTTTAGCAGTATGTAGGCAAAATAGAGAAATCTTGTTATATTTACTAATAATAATTTAAAAAAACTCCTTTTCGCTTTATAAGACGTCGTTTACAGTTCACATAAGACTAAATTAGGGTCTGGTTCAGTAAAGATGACCATCAAAACAACAGTTTAAAAGATGGGTTTGAAACTGTTGTATATGTGTACTAAGGCTGCATTTATTTGATCAAAAATACAGTAAAAACAGTGATGTTGTATATAAGTTAATTTTTTTGAGCTTGTTCAGTGTCACATGATCCTTCAGAAATCATTTTAAGAGGCTGGTTTGGTGCTTAAGAAATCATTTATTGTTGTTATCAGTGATGAAAATGTTTGTGCTGCTTATTAGTTTTGTGGAAGCTGAGAGGAAAGAGGGAAGAATTAAAAAAATGTTCAAATAAAAAATATTTTGGTTCCATTCTTAGCACTAAATGGCTCACAGGATTTGTTTTTGTTTTTTTGCGCTTTGTTATCCTTTTTTGGTGCTTTAAAGTCACTGTCTGTATTCATTGTATGGAAAATAGAAGCATGAATAGAAGGTTGTTTTTTTGTTGTTGCTTTACATAAGAAATAAGACGAAAATAATTTGGATTTTTGAATCACATGTGGATAATTACACAATGACGGACTGTTTTGGGTGACCAACGCTGTTAAAAGCATAATTATGCTTTAAAGATGACTGTCATATGATTTATTTGAACCTAGTTTGTCCTCTATGGTTGTGTAGGAGTGGTGATGAGTCAGACAACACTCAGTCCTGCTGTGACCATCACCACAGTCAGTGTAAGCTTGAGCACTACAGGGCCCAGCTGCTCCGGCCTCAACACCTCCACCTGCACGGCCTGCGCTCCTGGCTCTTATTATGATAACGGTGGGTGCTTTTTGTGTGTTAAGAATGTGAATTTGGGTTCATTTTGGTTTCATGTTGCCTTAAAAGTTGAAGTTGACTCATGCACTTTCTCTCTCTGTGTTTTCAGAAACTCTGTTGTGCTCCTGCTGTCCCGAGGCAGGCCTGTGTGTGTTACCTGGAGCCTGTCTTCTGTGCGTCCAGGGTTTCTATCAGCCTCTAGCAGGACAGCAGGGCTGTGTGCCCTGTTCATCTGGGTTTTACAGCAAGTGAGAGGAGAAAGTATTACTCTGTTGTATATTTAAAGCATAAGCAATCTTTCTATGCCAAACTTGCTTTAATAATTTTTTCATTAGTGTCACTGGAAGCCCTGTCTGCCAGCCGTGTCCTACTGGGTCCTACAGCAATAACACAGGCTCTGCTTCCTGTACAGCATGTGCACCAGGTAACAAGTGATATGTCATTCATTCATTCAGTTATTTCTTTTTATTTTTATTTTTTGCTTTATGTAAATAAATTGACACATTGAGGGTGAAGAAAAAATATGCAAATACATATTAAAATATATTGTGGGGTAATTAGAATTTGTATTTCTTTTATTTTAATATATATGTGTTTAATATATACGTATGTGTATATATATATATATATATACATATGTATGTATGTATTTGTGTGTGTGTTTGTGTATTATGATATAACACTGGAATCATTAAAATTATTATTTTTCATATAAAAGTATACCTATCCATAAAAATATAAAACTACGTAAGTATTATATACCTTACTTTTATGAGATGTAAAATGTAATCTGAAATATTTTAATAAGCATTTGAAAATAAATAAATAAATTATATATATATGTTTTTTTCTCCTTATTGCTTCAGGTTTCTACACATCTTTGCAAAATTCAACATCCTGTAACCCATGTCCACAAGGCACATCCTGCAAGTAAGTTCCTTTTCTGAACATTGCAACATAAAAACTACATCTCAGGCTTTGAGTAATATGCACTTTTATTTTTATTTGTGTACACTTGTTACATTTTTTTTATGAAGAAATTAAACATTGTATATTTCATAACATTTAGTTATTGTATGTGTGCGCATATATATATATATATATATATATATATATATATATATATATATATATATATATACATACAAACTGCTAATAGGCCAATCACATGGCAGCAGCTCAATGCATTTAGGCCATAGGATTCGCATCATGGATGTGCAGCCGACAAATCTGCAGCAACTTCTTGATGCTATCATGTCAATATCCAACACCTTGTTGAATCTATGCCATGAAGACTTACATTTACAGTTACATTTAGTCATTTAGCAGACGCTTTTATCCAAAGTGACTTACAAATGAGGACAGTGGAAGCAAAAACAACAAAAGAGCAATGATATATAAGTGCTATAACAAGTCTCAGTTAGCTTAAAGGGTTAGTTCACCCAGATAGCAAAATTATGTAATTAATAACTTACCCTCATGTCGTTCCAAACCAGTAAGACCTCCGTTCATCTTCTGAACACAGTTTAAGATATTTTAGATTTAGTCCGAGAGCTCTCAGTCCCTCCATTGAAACACTGTGTACGGTCTACTGTCCATGTCCAGAAAGGTAAGAAAAACATCATCAAAGTAGTCCATGTGACATCAGAGGGTCAGTTAGAATTTGTTGAAGCATCGAAAATACATTTTGGTCTAAAAATAGCAAAAACTATGACTTTATTCAGCATTGTCTTCTCTTCAGTGTCTGTTGTGAGAGAGTTAAAAAAAAAGCAGCTGGATATCCGGTTCGTGAACGAATCATTCAGTTCACCAAATCGAACTGAATAGTTTGAAACGGTTCACGTCTCCAATACGCATTAATCCACAAATGACTTAAGCTGTTAACTTTTTTAATGTGGCTGACACTCCCTCTGAGTTCAAACAAACCAATATCCCGGAGTAATTCATGTACTCACACAGTACACTGACTGAACTGCTGTGAAGAGAGAACTGAAGATGAACTCCGAGCCGAGCCAGATAAGAAGAATCGAGGAGCTGATGTTACTGTGCATGTGTGATTCAGCGTGAAGCAGACTGACACACAGAGCGCATGAACCGAACTGATTCTTTTGGTGATTGATTCTGAACTGATTTTGTGCTAATGTTATGAGCGCGGGTAAACCGAAGGCTTGAATCAAGGGCAATCATCGCAAATGACGCCATTATACGTCAAGTGCAAAAGAACCGGTGAACCGTTTTCTTCAACCGGTTTATTGAATCGAACTGTCCGAAAGAAGTACTGGTGATCCGAAAACCGATGCCACCGGTTCTTGACTCGTGAACGAGTCAGTCTTTTGTTCATTATCTGGCTCGGCTCGGAGTTCATCTTCAGTTCTCTCTTCACAGCAGTTCAGTCAGTGTGCTGTTTGAGTGCATGCATTACTCCGGGATATTGGTTTGTTTGAACTCAGAGGGAGTGTCAGCCACATTAAAAAAGTTAACAGCTTAAGTCATTTGTGGATTAATGCGTATTGGAGACGTGGATCCAGACTGTTTTGTTTTGAACTCTCTCTCACAACAGACACGAAAGAGAAGACAATGCTGAATAAAGTCGTCGTTTTTGCTATTTTTGGACCAAAATGTATTTTCGATGCTTCAACAAATTCTAACTGACCCTCTGATGTCACATGGACTACTTTGATGATGTTTTTCGTACCTTTCTGGACATGGACAGTAGACCGTACACACAGCTTCAATGGAGGGACTGAGAGCTCTCGGACTAAATCTAAAATATCTAAAACTGTGTTCAAAAATAAACGGAGGTCTTACGGGTTTGGAACAACATGAGGGTAAGTTATTAATGACATAATTTTGCAATCTGGGTGAACTAACCCTTTAACACAGTACATGTAGCAAGGGCTTTTAAATAATATAATAAAATAAAACCGATAGAATCGAAAAAGAATAGAGCAAGCTAGTGTTAGAGGTCTTTTTTATTTATAATTGTATAATAAATAAAAAGAAAATAGAATACAAAAATATTAGAAATGTAGTTAGATTTTATTTTTATTTTTAAAGAATAGAATTAGAATAGTGAGTGTTAAAGTTAGAGGGTCAAATAAAGATGGAAGAGATGGGTATTAAGCCGATTCTTGAAGATGGCTAAGGACTCAGCTGCTCAGATTGCACTTGCAGAACGCAAGCTTCTAGAGGGCACATAAGTCTGAAGTAACAAATTTAGGTAAATGGGTGCAGAGCCAGTGTTAGTTTTGTAGGCAAACATCAATGCCT
Organism: Carassius carassius; assembly: GCF_963082965.1. Taxonomy (NCBI): domain Eukaryota; kingdom Metazoa; phylum Chordata; class Actinopteri; order Cypriniformes; family Cyprinidae; genus Carassius; species Carassius carassius. Next base: position 22,481,902 of record NC_081786.1, read on the forward strand.
TGAATTTTATGCGAGCATCTATTGGAAGTCAGTGCAAATTGATAAACAGAAGTGTGACATGTATTCTTTTCGGCTCATTAAAAATTCATCTTGCTGCCGCTGTTCTGGATTAATTTTAAAGGTTTGATAGAATTGGCTGGAAGACCTGCCAAGAGGGCATTGCAATAGTCCAGCCACAGAACAAGAGCTTGAACAAGGAGTTGTGCAGCATGTTCAGAAAGAAAGGGCTTGATCTTCTTGATGTTGAATAAAGCAAATCTGCAGGATCGGACAGTTTTAGCAATGTGGTCTGAGAAAGTCAGCTGATCATCAATCATAACTCCAAGGTTTCTGGCTGTTTTTGAAGGAGTTATGGTTGCTGTGCCTAACTTGATAATGAAGACTTAAGGCAATTCTGAAGGCAAAAGGGGGTCCAACCCGGTACTAGCAAGGTGTTCCTAATAAAGTGGCCATTGAGTGTATGTGTGTGTGTGTGTGTGTGTGTGTATATATATATATGTATATATGTATGTATGTATATGTGTGTGTATGTTTATGTAGATTTAGTTTTGATGCAGTTTTGGAAAGGTTAAATTATATGGCTATTAATAAGCCACCTCTTTTTATACACTTGATGAAGTTCTCTTTGTTGACTTGTTAAATTTTAATGCTGTGCTTTGTATTCCTAGTATGTCAGTGGTCAGAATTTGTTGTCAAAGAGTTTTCTTTGTTCATTTGCTAGTTCCTCCAGCTGTACTCAGTGCCAGGTCTGTCCCGCAGGCTCAGAGGCTCTACAGACCGCTTCCAAAGAATGTACGCCTTGTCGCCCAGGTATCTTCTTCTTTTAGCCACATTGCTTACTCAAATTATATGAAAATCCAAGCTAATCAAATGTAGTTTTGTGATATAATCTCTGGAGACAGATAAATCCCAGTTACTCAGAAATATGATAGACATGATAAAATTGATCATATCAGCGTGATACAAGTTCAGTTCAGTGATACAAGTTTTTTTTTTTTTTTGGACAGGAATGCACAAGCCTTTCAAACAAACCAAGTGTCAGATCTGCCACAGTGGTTTTTATCAGATCCACTGGGGCCAAGAGAACTGTGACCTGTGTCCTGAAAACCACTACTGCCCAGTGAGTGATTAGTTCCTCTAAGCGCACACACACACATACACTCAGACAGTCTTTACTGTTAACACTGGACTTTGTGGTTTACTCTTTCTACATGCAATTTTATACTGTAGGTTTTTTTAATACTTCCTTGTTTATCCAAGAAAATAAATGTTCCTCTGTCTGTCTGTAGAGTCCTGATGTAAATCCGATCCTGTGTCCCACTGATGCGTTCTGTCCTGAGGGCAGCACGACTCCTGGTTACTGCATGGAGACCTTCTTCAGAAAGGCAGGGGAGACGTGTGAACTTGCTCCTGTTACCATTGCACTGCTTGTTATTGGAGGAGGAGGTATAAATGTTTACATCACACACCAAAATTAGAAAAACTTCAAGTTTCACAGATAAAAGTCTTTTTGCTAAGCTACTCCTCTTTATATACACACATCAGCAACATTTCGGCAGAATTTCAACAGCCACTGTGAAAAATCTGTGGTGTATATTGTCAATAGTGTAGCGATGGATAAAGCACAGTTCACACAGAAATCACTTTTAAACCAAGCAGCTTTTTGCTCGTCAATGAGTCCATGATTAACCGTTATGAAATCTGTTGGGAAATCTTTTGCTCTCATCATGCAAAATTACAGATCAAGAGTCCCTCAAACATTTGCTGAACAGTGGTGAACATACTCGGTCACACAAGCTGAAATTATTAAGTCGATCAGTATTAGATTTTAAGATTGATTTATGGTGGGGCTTAGCAAAAGATCAGTTGTCACTCTCTTAAATTCTCCTCCGCAGTGGGTCTTCTCTTCATCATCGTTTTGGTTCTGCGGAAGAGAAGAGATAATGACAGCGAGCTTTCCCTTGCTCGGACGCCCCTCCTGCGAAAAGACCACCCACCTGGCCACTTCTATGGGATCCCTTGTGATGCAGAGCCTGTTTATGCAGGCTGGTGACATTACCAAGTACACTGACCTGTTTTCAACTGCACAGACTTTGTTTGAAAGTTTCTATTTAGAACTTTATATTGGTAAGATACTATTAAATATTAAAAGAATGAAGAGACTTTTCTGCATTCCATTTTTAAAACCTGTTTACTACTGACCATGTTGTGGAGTTACGTCTCTTCTGATTCTGACTGCTTTTGGAGTCTGGAAATTATGATAAACCATTTGTTTTTGGGAGGGGGGTGGGTTGTGCACCAGATATGTTAAGCCATGGTACTGAAAGGATTTTGGACTAAATTGCTGGATTATGCTTCTTTTGTTCACAGATGTTTACTTTTTTTTTTTTTTTTTGGTACCACTGTTTGTTTACCTAGGGTCCTCAAGGTACATTGTATTATATTAATTAGCAGTATATCTTGTATTTAACATCTGATGTCACATTAGGCTACTTTTAAAACAAAATATTAAGGAAATTTTTCTAAAGTTGTACTGGAATAAACATCTTTTCACAACTTTGATATAAAAGTGTGATGTCTTGTTTATGCAGGTTTAATGGGCCATTCCTGAAACTTCCCTTCGGGAATTCCCAACATGTACTTTTAATATCTGAAATGCCATATGACATCATGTTACTGGTAATAGAGAAAATATCAAAGACACTTTTATAAAAACAGGAACATCATAAGGCACAATAGGTATATACAGTACACGTATATACCTATATAAAATGTGTAAAAACAAATGATTTTTAAGTAGACAATCTGCCATCGTCAGCAGTTTGTCCTGGATATGTTTAAGTATCCATCTACTCTAGGACAGTCAATCCAGACCTCTTCCACTGGAGGTCGCTCTGTTAACTCCTGCAAACCAAGGCCCCAGGGTTCCTGAAATCATCCAGTTTCTGGACTGGCACATGGAGCCTGATCACTGTTTGGGTGTCCTGAATTAGTTTGCCCTATGGCAAATTGTGACCGTTGAAGACAATAATAATGTGCTCACCATAGGACCACCATCATATATTAAACTTGCCTGATCATTAATAGAATAATATTGATTACTATATTATCGAAACAGTATTTTAACAATAATGGATTGGCCATATTCAATTTCATTGTAAGTGCCTGGCTGAAACCCATATTTTTGCTAAAAGGTGAAATAATTGAACATTTTGAAATCATTTTTGTAGTCATCAAATATTATGCCACAACTGCTCTCACAGGACTTAATTTACGCTGAATCTGCACTATTCCTTTGACAGCCCTGTGTGTTTGTCGGGGATGCTGGAGTCTCTCTACAGGGCATATCTCACACATCTGACATGTGACTTCCACTGGCTGATATTGCCTGTAACTTGTGGCTGTTTTGCAGTTGTACTTGTGAAAATCACTCGTGCTTGCTGTTCTGCCTGGAGAGAAACACCGGTCCTTGTCTGCTCAAATCCTGCTCTCCTAGTTCCCCTGATGCCATTAATCGGATTATCATAGATGTATGTCTGAGAGAAGAGATAGGAAAAAACTTCTCATTCCAGCAATACCAGACTGACTCTCTGAGAAGAAACAGTATAAAATATCAATGATTTAAAATCTGGTATCATTATTATTATTGAAACATGGGTAGGTCATGCCACTTTATGGATGTTTGAATTGGAAGTGGAGGAGTGGAGTGAAGTGGAACTGCTGTGTATTATTTGTAAATAATATAAAATATATTTATTTAGTGTGTGTGTGTGTTTTACATACCACTCATTAGCTGAACATCCTACATCACTGTGCTTTTATAAAAGAAAACCTAGGCCTATTATAACCGACCTTCAGTTTGTTGCAGCATCATTAAATGCTACCAAGCAAAAACGAGCATCTCAAGATCACCTCAAGCTGAATGGAATAGTGATAAAGCTTCGGGAGTCTGAATCAACTGAACCAATTGCTTCAAAAATTGATTCACTCTTTTTCAAAACGGAGTAGATGTAAACAGAGTTAAAGCGTGGGATCTGTAGCAGATTATGGATCAGTGGTTATAACAAATTCTATAAAACAAAAGTTTTCTGAAAAAGTGTAGCCTTTTAAATGAAGTATACAAATAATTGACTGCCATTAAATATGAAGAGTCCTTCTGTTATTTTTATATCTGATATATATTTTTTTAAACAGACACATGTTAGTTTATATTTGTATTTAGTTTATAATTCTGACTTTATTCTTGCATTTCCACGATTATATCTCAGTTTAATAGCCTATCATGACTGGCTTTTCCCCCTCAGAATTGACAAACTTGCTGTTGTTGAGTTAAATCGAGTTATAAAGTCCGAGCTAGGACATATAAATTTGTATTTGCAAGAAAAAAAAACATACATGTTATGTAAAATGTTAATAAGTAGGTTTAAAAATAATTTACACAATGCTGTCGTCAAAGATGGGAGCATTGTGTAAAAACGATTTGCATTCCGATTTTGATATTCAAAAGCATATTAGTAGTATTTTTTCCCCGTTTCCCTCGGTGAAGCCGTGACGTCTACTTTAAATTGGTTTACTAGTTGACTATATTTGGATATGGCATGGCATGGACCAATCATTTGATCACATTGTCCCACCATTGGCCACGCCCACTTTAATTTAGTCGCTTTACACCTCGTATTAGTAGTACAGGTCATTCGGGTTTTCAGAGTCAGACTTCGGAAGGATAGGAAGGGGATGGATGTGTTTTTTTAATTGCCCCTAAGGCCATTTGTTTGTTCGGAGGCATTTGACTGCGGATTGTTTTGTAAACGTGGTACAGTGATTGGAGAGTTCACAAAGAACCATTCATTGGTTGAAAGATGAAGAAGCCAACTGTATTGAATCTGACTGCAGCTGCATGCAAACCGTAAGTAAACTATTTCATAATGCTTTGTCTATAAATGACCGTTTTGTATGGACTTCTTTTTTAAACACTTATGCATGGATACAACTGGTCTATAACAGAGCTCATATTTACATTTAGGTAGCGGATGATACTATCGGATGACGTCAGACAATCATAACAGTGTCCTTTAAAAACTGATCGGAAAGATTCGGAAAGAGGGTCAGAATGACGGTTGAAAATAATAATGAGGGCTTGATTTGTTAACATTAAAGTGAATCTCAAGAACTATGTAAGTTATCACAATAATCACAGTTTAAAAGATGCGATTCTCGTCAACCAATCAACATCGCGAGAGAGAGGTAGACAATTTGAATATTAAATAAGAAGCTTATGCATTCTAAATTGTCTGTATGACGTAACGCGTCAGGCCGATTCACAGCAATGTAACTATTTAGGTATGGAAAAATAACGTGATTCAAATATGTTAACGTCCCGCCCCGCATCTGGACCTGTATGTCATTTTATACAGTTTTATACAGTTGACAAACGTGATACAGAACATCTATGTAGTCCATAAATGCAGTTATGTTTACCAAAAAATTATAATTATTATTTTTATTATGCAAAAATAGCGTTTATCACACGAGTGCAAAAGTGTTTTTACGAGTGATTTCATACAGAAGTTAAGTGAAAATAACAATACAGTGTTTTTCTCAGTTTGCCGACACAAATGTTACCTATTAAAACCACATCACATGTGTTGTGTGTCTCCAAGCACACAAAAACACAACATTTCTTAATAAGTCTGTGTATTGAACGAATGAGGTGAACTAATTACCCATTCATAAAGATTTACTTAATTCCTGAATTATCCATTTGAACAAATGTAATAAATAAATAATAATTGACTTATTCATATTAAGACATTTTACTGCCACCTACTGGCTGTTTTAGTTTCTTTTATAGCGTATGATTTCATTAAAAACGTGTTTACATAATATAAAATAACTATATTAATAAAAAACTAATAAAAGGGATTGTTCTCTCAAAAACTAAAGAAAGAAAAAAATTATTCAAATTTTTTGTAATATCGATTTCAAGATTTTCGCATGTAACACAATAATGGCTTTAAATTATCTATTGTGGGTAATTAAATGTGCGATTAATATGTGATTAATTAGATTATTTAATTGCCAAACTATGTAATTAATTAGATAATTTTTTAAAAATAATTGACAGCCCTAGTAGAAATACTGCGAACTCGATAGTCTTCAGTGACCTATTGATAATAAAATGTATAATAATACAAAAGCAGGACGTCCTATCAGAAGCCAGTGTCTCAGAGAATTGGTAGTTTTTGCATTACAGCTTCAATCATCACAGAGCTTGATGAAGCATCTCAGTGGGTGATGGATGGGCGTCTGTGTTCAGTTTCCCGTGGGATCACTGTCTTGGATGGTGATGTTGAGTGGTGTCCCTCCACACCATATCTATGGGAAGGAACCAAGGTGTCCGGTGGGGTGATGATCTCACTCACCCTTGCTCAGCTGAGTCACTCTTACCATAGCGAATACCTGCTTTATATCTCTCACTGACAGTGAAGATCAATAGTGAATGCCTCGCTCGGTGGGTGACGGTTGGGGTCCAGTTCAGCTTCTCGTGGGAGACTTACATGTGTTTGGGAGGTGTTTTGCTAAACCTGGTGGAGCTAGAAGGAGGCCAACACCTCCTGTGTGGTGGTGCATGAGAAATAACAACAACATCAATAATAATATATTTGCAAATAAGCTGTGATGCAGTGACTACCAATGGGAGAAAAGAAAGTGGTCGACCACCTGATACAGCTGGATATGGATGAAGACAAATAATAAGAACCAATAAAGAATAAGAATAATAGTTAAATAAGAATAATTTTAAATTATTAATATTAATCTGTTCAAACTTTAGTGTTTTTATATATATATATATATATATATATATATATAGAGAGAGAGAGAGAGAGAGAGTGTAGCTTCTCATATACTAAATGTTCACCAGCAATAACAATCTCTTTTGCTAAAAGCATCACAACAAGAAGGTTTAGTTGAACCCAAAGTGTATTTATTGACAGCTGGATCTATGCAGATATTGGAAATGGTACAATGGAAGGCACAACGGGTGAATAAATCAGGTAAAAAACACAACAGCAGGTGTGGGCAATGGTGGGATGAACAAGAAAGTAATTAAGCTGATAAACTGATGCAGGTAAACTCAATTGAGAGTGAAGTGTCCACATAAACAGTCCAGCTCAGATGTGAGTATACCGGAGATAACTGGAGACTTGAGGTGAGTACAGGAGATCATTCGAGACTTAAAGGTGAGTACAGGAGATCATTCAAGACTTAAAGGTGAGTACAGGAGATCGCTGGAGACTTGAGGTGAGTACAGGAGATTGCTGGAGACTTGAGGTGAGTACAGAAGGTCATTGGAGACTTGAGGTGAGTACAGGAGATCGCTGGAGACTTGAGGAGTACAGTTGAGATGAGTACAGCAGATCCCTGGAGACTTGAGGAGTACAGTTGAGGTGAGTACAGGAGATCCCTGGAGACTTGAGGTGACTACAGGAGATAACTGGAGACTTGAAGGTGAGTACAAGAGATCGCTGGAGACTTGAGGTGAGTACAGGAGATCGCTGGAGACTTGAGGTGAGTACAAGAGATCGCTGGAGACTTGAAGTGAGTACAAGAGATCGCTGGAGACTTGAGGTGAGTACAGGAGATCGCTGGAGACTTGAGGTGAGTACAGGAGATCCCTGGAGACTTGAGGAGTACAGTTGAGGTGAGTACAGGAGATCCCTGGAGACTTGAGGTGAGTACAGGAGATCACTGGAGACTTGAGGTGAGTACAGGAGATCCCTGGAGACTTGAGGAGTACAGTTGAGGTGAGTACAGGAGATCCCTGGAGACTTGAGGTGAGTACAGGAGATCACTGGAGACTTGAGGTGAGTACAGGAGATCCCTGGAGACTTGAGGAGTACAGTTGAGGTGAGTACAGGAGATCCCTGGAGACTTGAGGAGCAGTGTTGGGCAAGCTACTTGGAAAATGTAGTGAGCTAAGCTACCAGTTACTCTACAGTAAATGAAGCTTCACTACACTGAAGCTACCCCCTGGGAAATGTAGCAAGCTTAGCTACATCAACAGTAGCTTGCTACATCTAAGCTACTTTTAAAATTCAATTTTTATGTTGAACACGTTTTATTACAAGTCAATGCTATCTCAGTGCTCAAAACTGTCAGCCAAACAGATAGGCATGTGTAATTGTTTAGTTCAATTGTGTATTGTGTTCCTTATCAATTTGGCAACAAAAACAATCAAAATACATGTAATTCACGTAATAATACACACAAGTATGTGTACGCACCTGTTTGCATGGGCATGCTTAATATAGGCCTTTGGAGAACAAAATGCAATGTGAATGTCTTTGGAAACCCAGCCAAATTGATTTATTTTCTGATTTACTGTTTTCTACATTAAATCATCCTAAAGAACATTATGTGAAAATATAATCTTGATTACATTTAAATTATAATTAAATAATATAATCATATCAGTGATTTAAATCAAACTTTAATGGGGTTTTTAAATTCACAAATTCTTAATTTAGCACAAGGGCATGTGCTATTTTCCCCTTTGTTCACAATATATCTGAAATGTGATTTTCTTAACAAGGGAAAACGCTTTTTTTCTACCAACAGATAGAAAAAAAGATAGCTAGAAAGTGCTTAGTTTGTTATTGAAGACTGAATTGCGATGGTTGTATATTTGGGAATCAGTGTCATGTACTTGTCGAGGTACGGCCACGGTCGACTCGCTCCTCTGGATCAACTGTTCTCCGAACCTCACCCACTGCCATCATTTCATCAAGTAATTTTTTGCCTGACTGGCCAAGGAGTGGTACCGTCCGGAGCAGAAGGTGGCGGTAATGCATCATAAAGCTGTTTGGTTGCTATCCACCGTGAACAAGATGAAGTGGCGACGTCGTGTCACTTACTGATCCAGGATCAGTGATCTTAGCAGTTGTATTTCCCGATTTGAGTTTGAGCTTCAGAAATGCTTGCGAAAATGTAGCTTGTGTGGAAGCTACCGCGCTACTTGGTAAAAAAAAAAGAGCTTCGCTACAGAAAAGCTATTTGATTCAGAAAGCAGCGAAGCTACGACCACACTACTGAGGAATGTAGTTAAACTAGTAGCTTCGCTGCTTGTAGCGACGCTACTAGGGATGGGACGGTATGAAAATTTAATATCACGATTATAGTGACTAAAATTATCACGATTATCAATATTATCACGGTTTTGTTGAAACGAGATGAAAGTGTTCAAAAATAGTTGATGCTCACACTGAAAACATATCAGCAAGTTTTATATTTAATAATCAACAAACAACTAATAAAACAAGCAACTCTATGCACTTAATTTAAAGAAAGATTAAATTCTGTGGCATTTCCTTCCTTACAATGAAAAGTGTAGAAGCATAGAAAAGCATAGAAAAGTCACTGACTTTCACCATTCCTTCTCGAAAAAAAACAAAAAAAACATTGTGCGCTGCGCTTGCGTCAGACTGTTGCTGGCTGGACATGATTTAATAGTGAGTTATTAAAACCGCGATAATCAAACACGGTTTTAATGATAATTCATTTTTAAACGATATTACTAACCTTTAGCACATTTTATCACGGTTATCAATAAAACCGGTTATCGTCCCATCCCTAGACGCTACTGTCCAGCACTGTTGAGGAGTACAGTTGAGGTCAGTACAGGAGATCGCTGGCGACTTGAGGTGAGTACTGGAGATCGCTGGCGACTTAAGGTGAGTACAGGAGATCGCTGGCGACTTGAGGTGAGTACTGGAGATCGCTGGCGTCTTAAGGTGAGTACTGGAGATCGCTGGCGACTTGAGGTGAGTACAGGAGATCATTGGAGACTAGAAGGTGAGTACAGGAGATCATTGGAGACTTGAGGTGAGTACAGGAGATCGCTGGCGACTTGAAGGTGAGTACAGAAGATAGCTGGCGACTTGAGGTGAGTACAGGAGATTGCTGGAGACTTGAAGTGAGTACAGGAGATTTCTGGAGACTTGAGGTGAGTACAGGAGATCATTGGAGACTTGAAGGTGAGTACAGGAGATCGCTGGAGGCTTGAGGTGAGTAGAGGAGATCGCTGGCGACTTGAGGTGAGTACAGGAGATCGCTGGAGACTTGAGGTGAGTACACCGAAGATAACTGGAGACTTGAGGTGAGTACAGGAGATAGCTGGCGACTTGAGGTGAGTACAGGAGATTGCTGGAGACTTGAAGTGAGTACAGGAGATTTCTGGAGACTTGAGGTGAGTACAGGAGATCATTGGAGACTTGAAGGTGAGTACAGAAGATCGCTGGAGGCTTGAGGTGAGTAGAGGAGATCGCCGGATACTTGAGGTGAGTACACCTGAGATAACTGGAGACTTGAAGGTGAGTACAGGAGATCGCTGGAGGCTTGAGGTGAGTAGAGGAGATCGCTGGCGACTTGAGGTGAGTACAGGAGATCGCTGGAGACTTGAGGTGAGTACACCGGAGATAACTGGAGACTTGAGGTGAATACAGGAGATCGCTGGAGACTTGAGGTGAGTACACCGGAGATAACTGGAGACTTGAGGTGAATACAGGAGATCGCTGGAGACTTGAGGTGAGTACACCGGAGATAACTGGAGACTTGAGGTGAGTACAGGAGATAGCTGGCGACTTGAGGTGAGTACAGGAGATAGCTGGCGACTTGAGGTGAGTACAGGAGATTGCTGGAGACTTGAAGTGAGTACAGGAGATTTCTGGAGACTTGAGGTGAGTACAGGAGATCATTGGAGACTTGAAGGTGAGTACAGGAGATCGCTGGAGGCTTGAGGTGAGTAGAGGAGATCGCCGGAGACTTGAGGTGAGTACACCTGAGATAACTAGAGACTAGAAGGTGAGTACAGGAGATTGCTGGCAACTTGAGGTGAGTGCAGGAGATCGCTGGCGACTTGAGGTGAGTACAGGAGATCGCTGGCGACTTGATGTGAGTACAGGAGATCGCTGGAGACTTGAGGTGAGTACACCGGAGATAACTGGAGACTTGAGGTGAGTACAGAAGATCACTGGAGACTTGAGGAGTACAGTTGAGGTGAGTACAGGAGATCCCTGGAGACTTGAGGTGAGTAAGGAGATCGCTGGCGACTTGAGGTGAGTACAGGAGATCGCTGGTGACTTGAAGTGAGTACAGGAGATCGCTGGCAACTTGAGGTGAGTACTGGAGATCGCTGGCGACTTGAGGTGAGGACTGGAGATCGGTGGCGACTTGAGGTGAGTACAGGAGATCATTGGAGACTAGAAGGTGAGTACAGGAGATCGCTGGCGACTTGAGGTGAGTTCAGGAGATCATCGGAGACTTGAAGGTGAGTACAGTTGAGGTGAGTACAGCAGATCATTGGAGACTTGAAGGTGAGTACAGGAGATCGCTTGCAACCTGAGGTGAGTAAAGGAGATCGAAAATTTTCGCATGTAACACAATAATGGCTTTAAATTATCTATTGTGGGTAATTTAAATGTGCGATTAATATGTGATTAATTAGATTATTTAATTGCCAAATTATGTAATTAAATAGATTAAAAAAAATTATAATTGACAGCCCTAGTAGAAATACTTCGAACTCGATAGTCTTCAGTGACTTATTGATAATAAGATGTATAATAATACAAAAGCAGGACGTCCTATCAGAAGCCAGTGTCTCAGAGAATTGGTAGTTTTTGCATTACAGCTTCAATCATCACAGAGCTTGATGAAGCACCTCAGTGGGTGATGGATGGGCGTCTGTGTTCAGTTTCCCGTGGGATCACTGTCTTGGATGGTGATGTTGAGTGGTGTCCCTCCACACCATATCTATGGGAAGGAACCAAGGTGTCCGGTGGGGTGATGCTCTCACTCACCCTTGCTCAGCTGAGTCACTCTTACCATAGTGAATACCTGCTTTATATCTCTCACTGACAGTGAAGATCAATAGTGAATGCCTCGCTCGGTGGGTGACGGTTTGGGTACAGTTCAGCTTCTCGTGGGAGACTAACACGTGTTTGGGAGGTGTTTTGCTAAACTTGGTGGAGCTAGAAGGAGGCCAACACCTCCTGTGTGGTGGTGCATGAGAAATAACAACAACATCAATAATAATAATTTTGCAAATAAGCTGTGATGCAGTGACTACCAATGGGAGAAAAGAAAGTGGTCGACCACCTGATACAGCTGGATATGGATGAAAACCAATAAAGAATAAGAATAATAGTTAAATAAGAATAATTTTAAATTATTAATATTAATCTGTTCAAACTTTAGTGTTTTTTTTAAATATATATATTGAGTTTGGCAGTTTAGCGTCTCATATACTAAATGTTCACCATCAATAACAACTAGAGCTGAAACAACGAATCGATTTAATCGATTAAAATCGATTATTAAAATAGTTGTCAACTAATTTAGTCATCGATTCGTTGCTAAATAACTTTTATTTGCCGTAAGCGGCTCATTTCGTGCATATTTCAAATCTGCGGTGACCAAAGTGTGGCAGTAATGAGCCACCGGAGGTTTTACTCAGCCAGTACAGCAGGAGAAGTAGCGAATAGCCAATAGCTGGCCTCGTTTTATGTCACGTGCTTCCCGAACAGCGTCTCTGCAGCATTCAGCGTGATGTGGGAGTACTTTACTTTGAGCCTTCAAAAAAGAAGAGTAACCTGTAAACTCTGTACTACTGAACTGTTTAAGGGGACGTTCACATATCGCGTCTTTTGCGCGCTCAAGTTCGTTATTTCCAACACCGCACCGCATCGAGTTAAAACATTTCAACTTTTCTGAATGCAGCAAGCGCACCGCGGGTCATGTGACAAGAACTAACCAATCAGCTTCATCCTTTCCCGTAACAACGTTAAAAGCTCAGTCAAGATGAAAGGAACAGCTGATCATAGTTGTATATGGATTTCCATTTTGAAATAAATTTAGTAGCAGAGCTACTGCAAGCGATTTTTTTGAGCTGCAAATCCATTTATCCTTTGCTGAAATTTCCGCGTCTTCAAGGAGAGAGCACGTCATGGTTGCTTAGCAAAGACAGACGCCTCAGGGGCGCTTCTGCCCGAGCGCTTGGGAAAGGAGGAGAAAGCGGGTGCGCCTAGCGTTTTCCACGCGTTTTTAGGCGCGATATGTGAACGGCCCCTAAGACTTTCATTTGTGCAGATTCTCCAGTACAATGTTGTTTGCAAATGTTTAGTCGTAAAAGCTGATAACATTGCTTTTTAACAGTTAACATTTAAAGCTTTACAAACATGTTCTGTGATCAGTTTGTCGTTTACCAGTTCAAAATTCAGTCGTGCAGCCTAATTATGACTGAATGAGAGAGATAAATGTTTAAAGATATTTGAAATGCACTTTTTTCTAAGTATTCACTGCTCTTTTTCACACAGCAGGTTTTTTGTGTGTGTCCAATTTTTTTTTCTGGACAACCTTCTGATGGATTTTACTTTAAATTGTGAGTTCCATTCAGGTTTCATGCCATTGGCACTTTTTTCGAAGGATTGTTTACAATTTCACAGCAAAAGCTATAAAGCTGTTTTCCAGTAAATAATAAAATACAATGCACTGCAATTTTATTCTGTTTTATCTTTTTTCTTCGTGAAAATATGTTCTGAAAGATTCCTTAATAAGCTTTGTCCGGGATGTTAAACTACTTTAGGAGCTCTAAGGACTGCCATGGTGAAAACATTATTTGATATCTCCTTGTGAAATTTGCTAGAGTATGGGTCAGTGTTTTGATTGCAGAAGAGTTCGACAAAGGATTACTAACACAATAAAACAACTCCAGGTATATTTTTAATGAGGATATGACAATGCAAAATGGTTAAAATCTCTTAAAAATCTATGCTGAAGGATAAAGACCATTTATTAATAATTTACTTGGGGAAAAATGGGAAAAACTAAAATATAAGCACATAAACCGATTAATCGATTAATCGTAAAAATAATCGACAGATTAATCGATTGTCAAAATAATCGTTAGTTGCAGCCCTAATAACAACCTCTTTTGCTAAAAGCATCACAACAAGAAGGTTTGGTTGAACCCAAAGTGTATTTATTGACAGCTGGATCTATGCAGATATTGGAAATGGTACAATGGAAGGCACAACGGGTGAATAAATCAGGTAAAAAAACACAACAGCAGGTGTGGGCAAAGGTGGGATGAACAAGAAAGTAATTAAGCTGATAAACTGATGCAGGTAAACTCAAATGAGAGTGAAGTGTCCAAATAAACAGTCCAGCTCAGATGTGAGCACACAGGAGATTGCTGGCGACTTGAGGTGAGTAAGGAGATCGCTGGCGACTTGAGGTGAGTACAGGAGATCGCTGGTGACTTGAAGTGAGTACAGGAGATCGCTGGCGACTTGAGGTGAGTACTGGAGATCGCTGGCGACTTAAGGTGAGTACTGGAGATCGCTGGCGACATGAGGTGAGTACAGGAGATCATTGGAGACTAGAAGGTGAGTACAGGAGATCATTGGAGACTTGAGGTGAGTACAGGAGATCGCTGGCGACTTGAAGGTGAGTACTGGAGATCGCTGGCGACTTGAGGTGAGTACAGGAGATCATTGGAGACTAGAAGGTGAGTACAGGAGATCATTGGAGACTTGAGGTGAGTACAGGAGATCGCTGGCGACTTGAAGGTGAGTACAGAAGACAGCTGGCGACTTGAGGTGAGTACAGGAGATTGCTGGAGACTTGAAGTGAGTACAGGAGATTTCTGGAGACTTGAGGTGAGTACAGGAGATCATTGGAGACTTGAAGGTGAGTACAGGAGATCGCTGGAGGCTTGAGGTGAGTAGAGGAGATCGCTGGCGACTTGAGGTGAGTACAGGAGATCACTGGAGACTTGAGGTGAGTACACCGGAGATAAATGGAGACTTGAGGTGAATACAGGAGATCGCTGGAGACTTGAGGTGAGTACACCGGAGATAGCTGGCGACTTGAGGTGAGTACAGGAGATTGCTGGCGACTTGAGGTGAGTACAGGAGATCGCTGGAGGCTTGAGGTGAGTAGAGGAGATCGCCGGAGACTTGAGGTGAGTACACCTGAGATAACTGGAGACTTGAAGGTGAGTACAGGAGATCGCTGGAGGCTTGAGGTGAGTAGAGGAGATCGCTGGCGACTTGAGGTGAGTACAGGAGATCGCTGGAGACTTAAGTGAGTACACCGGAGATAACTGGAGACTTGAGGTGAATACAGGAGATCGCTGGAGACTTGAGGTGAGTACACCGGAGATAACTGGAGACTTGAGGTGAGTACAGGAGATAGCTGGCGACTTGAGGTGAGTACAGGAGATTGCTGGAGACTTGAAGTGAGTACAGGAGATTTCTGGAGACTTGAGGTGAGTACAGGAGATCATTGGAGACTTGAAGGTGAGTACAGGAGATCGCTGGAGGCTTGAGGTGAGTAGAGGAGATCGCCGGAGACTTGAGGTGAGTACACCTGAGATAACTAGAGACTAGAAGGTGAGTACAGGAGATTGCTGGCAACTTGAGGTGAGTACAGGAGATCGCTGGCGACTTGAGGTGAGTACAGGAGATCGCTGGCGACTTGAGGTGAGTACAGGAGATCGCTGGAGACTTGAGGTGAGTACACCGGAGATAACTGGAGACTTGAGGTGAATACAGGAGATCGCTGGAGACTTGAGGTGAGTACACCAGAGATAACTGGAGACTTGAGGTGAGTACAGGAGATCGCTGGAGACTTGAGGTGAGTACAGGAGATCGCTGGAGACTTGAGGAGTACAGTTGAGGTGAGTACAGGAGATCGCTGGCGACTTGAGGTGAGTACTGGAGATCGCTGGCGACTTGAGGTGAGTACAGGAGATCGCTGGCGACTCGAGGAGTACAGTTGAGGTGAGTACAGGAGATCCCTGGAGACTTGAGGAGGACAGATAAGGTGAGTACAAGGAGATCCCTGGAGACTTGAGGTGAGTACAGGAGATCACTGGAGACTTGAGGAGTACAATTGAGGTGAGTACAGGAGATCCCTGGAGACTTGAGGTGAGTACAGGAGATCGCTGGCGACTTGAGGTGAGTACTGGAGATCGCTGGCGAATTGAGGTGAGTACAGGAGATCGCTGGCGACTTGAGGTGAGTAAAGGAGATCATTGGAGACTTGAAGGTGAGTACAGGAGATCGCTGGCAACTTGAGGTGAGTACAGGAGATCGCTGGTGACTTGAGGCGAGTACAGGAGATCATCTGAGACTTGAAGGTGAGTACAGTTGAAGTGAGTACAGGAGATCATTGGAGACTTGAAGGTGAGTACAGGAGATCGCTGGCAACTTGAGGTGAGTACAGGAAATCGAAGATTTTCACATGTAACACAATAATGGCTTTAAATTATCTATTGTGGGTAATTAAATGTGCGATTAATATGTGATTAATTAGATTATTTAATTGCCAAACTATGTAATTAATTAGATTTAAAAAATTAATAATTGACAGCCCTAGTAGAAATACTTCGAACTCGATAGTCTTCAGTGACTTATTGATAATAAAATGTATAATAATACAAAAGCAGGACGTCCTATCAGAAGCCAGTGTCTCAGAGAATTGGTAGTTTTTGCATTACAGCTTCAATCATCACAGAGCTTAATGAAGCACCTCAGTGGGTGATGGATGGGCGTCTGTGTTCAGTTTCCCGTGGGATCACTGTCTTGGATGGTGATGTTGAGTGGTGTCCCTCCACACCATATCTATGGGAAGGAACCAAGATGTCCGGTGGGGTGATGATCTCACTCACCCTTGCTCAGCTGAGTCACTCTTACCATAGCGAATACCTGCTTTATATCTCTCACTGACAGTGAAGATCAATAGTGAATGCCTCGCTCAGTGGGTGACGGTTGGGGTCCAGTTCAGCTTCTCGTGGGAGACTTACATGTGTTTGGGAGGTGTTTTGCTAAACCTGGTGGAGCTAGAAGGAGGCCAACACCTCCTGTGTGGTGGTGCATGAGAAATAACAACAACATCAATAATAATATATTTGCAAATAAGCTGTGATGCAGTGACTACCAATGGGAGAAAAGAAAGTGGTCGACCACCTGATACAGCTGGATATGGATGAAGACAAATAATAAGAACCAATAAAGAATAAGAATAATAGTTAAATAAGAATAATTTTAAATTATTAATATTAATCTGTTCAAACTTTAGTGTTTTTTTAAATATATATATTGAGTTTGGCAGTTTAGCGTCTCATATACTAAATGTTCACCATCAATAACAACCTCTTTTGCTAAAAGCATCACAACAAGAAGGTTTAGTTGAACCCAAAGTGTATTTATTGACAGCTGGATCTATGCAGATATTGGAAATGGTACAATGGAAGGCACAACGGTGAATAAATCAGGTAAAAAAAATACAACAGCATGTGACGGCAATGGTTGGATGAACAAGAAAGTAATTAAGCTGATAAACTGATGCAGGTAACCTCAATTGAGAGTGAAGTGTGCAAATAAACAGTCCAGCTCAGTTGTGAGCACACAGGAGATTGCTGGCGACTTGAGGTGAGTACAGGAGATCACTTGAGACTTGAGGAGTACAGTTGAGGTGAGTACAGGAGATCCCTGGAGACTTGAGGAGTACAGTTGAGGTGAGTACAGGAGATCCCTGGAGACTTGAGGTGAGTACAGGAGATCATTGGAGACTTGAGGTGAGTACAGGAGATCGCTGGCGACTTGAGGTGAGTACAGGAGATCACTGGCGACTTGAGGTGAGTACAGTTGAGGTGAGTACAAGAGATCGCTGGAGATTTGAAGGTGAGTACCGTTGAGGTGAGTACAGAAGATCGCTGGAGACTTGAGGTGTGTACAGGAGATTGTTGGAGACTTGATGGTGAAGACAGGAGATCGTTGGTGACTTGAGGTGAGTACAGGAGATCGCTGGAGATTTGAAGGTGAGTACAGGAGATTGCTGGCGACTTGAGGTGATTACAGGAGATCGCTGGCGACTTGAGGTGAGTACAGGAGATCGCTGGCGACTTGAAGGTAAGTACACCGGAGATAACTGGAGACTTGAGGTGAATACAGGAGATCGCTGGAGACTTGAGGTGAGTACACCAGAGATAACTGGAGACTTGAGGTGAGTACAGGAGATCGCTGGAGACTTGAGGTGAGTACAGGAGATCGCTGGAGACTTGAGGAGTACAGTTGAGGTGAGTACAGGAGATCGCTGGCGACTTGAGGTGAGTACTGGAGATCGCTGGCGACTTGAGGTGAGTACAGGAGATCGCTGGCGACTCGAGGAGTACAGTTGAGGTGAGTACAGGAGATCCCTGGAGACTTGAGGAGGACAGATAAGGTGAGTACAAGGAGATCCCTGGAGACTTGAGGTGAGTACAGGAGATCACTGGAGACTTGAGGAGTACAATTGAGGTGAGTACAGGAGATCCCTGGAGACTTGAGGTGAGTACAGGAGATCGCTGGCGACTTGAGGTGAGTACTGGAGATCGCTGGCGAATTGAGGTGAGTACAGGAGATCGCTGGCGACTTGAGGTGAGTAAAGGAGATCATTGGAGACTTGAAGGTGAGTACAGGAGATCGCTGGCAACTTGAGGTGAGTACAGGAGATCGCTGGTGACTTGAGGCGAGTACAGGAGATCATCTGAGACTTGAAGGTGAGTACAGTTGAAGTGAGTACAGGAGATCATTGGAGACTTGAAGGTGAGTACAGGAGATCGCTGGCAACTTGAGGTGAGTACAGGAAATCGAAGATTTTCACATGTAACACAATAATGGCTTTAAATTATCTATTGTGGGTAATTAAATGTGCGATTAATATGTGATTAATTAGATTATTTAATTGCCAAACTATGTAATTAATTAGATTTAAAAAATTAATAATTGACAGCCCTAGTAGAAATACTTCGAACTCGATAGTCTTCAGTGACTTATTGATAATAAAATGTATAATAATACAAAAGCAGGACGTCCTATCAGAAGCCAGTGTCTCAGAGAATTGGTAGTTTTTGCATTACAGCTTCAATCATCACAGAGCTTAATGAAGCACCTCAGTGGGTGATGGATGGGCGTCTGTGTTCAGTTTCCCGTGGGATCACTGTCTTGGATGGTGATGTTGAGTGGTGTCCCTCCACACCATATCTATGGGAAGGAACCAAGATGTCCGGTGGGGTGATGATCTCACTCACCCTTGCTCAGCTGAGTCACTCTTACCATAGCGAATACCTGCTTTATATCTCTCACTGACAGTGAAGATCAATAGTGAATGCCTCGCTCAGTGGGTGACGGTTGGGGTCCAGTTCAGCTTCTCGTGGGAGACTTACATGTGTTTGGGAGGTGTTTTGCTAAACCTGGTGGAGCTAGAAGGAGGCCAACACCTCCTGTGTGGTGGTGCATGAGAAATAACAACAACATCAATAATAATATATTTGCAAATAAGCTGTGATGCAGTGACTACCAATGGGAGAAAAGAAAGTGGTCGACCACCTGATACAGCTGGATATGGATGAAGACAAATAATAAGAACCAATAAAGAATAAGAATAATAGTTAAATAAGAATAATTTTAAATTATTAATATTAATCTGTTCAAACTTTAGTGTTTTTTTAAATATATATATTGAGTTTGGCAGTTTAGCGTCTCATATACTAAATGTTCACCATCAATAACAACCTCTTTTGCTAAAAGCATCACAACAAGAAGGTTTAGTTGAACCCAAAGTGTATTTATAGACAGCTGGATCTATGCAGATATTGGAAATGGTACAATGGAAGGCACAACGGTGAATAAATCAGGTAAAAAAAACACAACAGCAGGTGTGGGCAATGGTTGGATGAACAAGAAAGTAATTAAGCTGATAAACTGATGCAGGTAACCTCAATTGAGAGTGAAGTGTGCAAATAAACAGTCCAGCTCAGTTGTGAGCACACAGGAGATTGCTGGCGACTTGAGGTGAGTACAGGAGATCACTTGAGACTTGAGGAGTACAGTTGAGGTGAGTACAGGAGATCCCTGGAGACTTGAGGAGTACAGTTGAGGTGAGTACAGGAGATCCCTGGAGACTTGAGGTGAGTACAGGAGATCATTGGAGACTTGAGGTGAGTACAGGAGATCGCTGGCGACTTGAGGTGAGTACAGGAGATCGCTGGCGACTTGAGGTGAGTACAGTTGAGGTGAGTACAAGAGATCGCTGGAGATTTGAAGGTGAGTACCGTTGAGGTGAGTACAGAAGATCGCTGGAGACTTGAGGTGTGTACAGGAGATTGTTGGAGACTTGATGGTGAAGACAGGAGATCGTTGGTGACTTGAGGTGAGTACAGGAGATCGCTGGAGATTTGAAGGTGAGTACAGGAGATTGCTGGCGACTTGAGGTGATTACAGGAGATCGCTGGCGACTTGAGGTGAGTACAGGAGATCGCTGGCGACTTGAAGGTAAGTACAGGAGATCGCTGGAGATTTGAAGGTGAGTACAGGAGATCTTTGGAGACTTGAAGGTGAGTACAGTTGAGGTGAGTACAGAAAGATCACTGGAGACTTAAGGTGAGTACAGGAGATTGTTGGAGACTTGAGGTTAGCACAGTTGAGGTGAGTACAGGAGATAGCTGGAGACTTGAGGTGAATGGTAAATGGTAGTGTGTGTGTGTATATATAAGTACAGTAATTTTGGAATGTCTTTGAAGGACATTGGTGAAGAGTTCTGGAGCGCAAACTAAGTGTGTTTAAGAGGACAAGGATCTCTTTGAGAAAGGACTGGTATGATTTCTGAACACAAAGGAAAAAGTGCTCTCTCCCTCATAAAGAGAATTAAACTGAATTTAGTTTTTTATGTTTTGTAGGCGCAGTTTGGCTGCAGGTAGAAAAAGATTGCCAAACTATTCTGCACTAGGACAGTTCTACAGGCAACGAACTATGCTAGTGAGTGCTTAAAAAAATGAGGTATGAATTTAGCCCATTTCCACATTACTATATGAATATCCATATGCTTTTGGTTAGGATATGTGGTCCTTTAAAATAAAATAAATATATATAAATATAGAAATCCAAGGGGGTATTTTTTTAAGAAGTGATTGTAATTGTGAAGTCTGTATCCAGATCAGATGGTCACTGCAGTGACCTGGATTCAGTCCAGATGCTGGATCAGCACCTAGAGATGACTGAATGTCAGAGGAGACCATGTCAACTAGATGAGCCCTGAAGACAGGTCTGTAGTAAAGACCTCATCATATATAGGATCATTGGCACAAAACCTCTGCAAAGACCACGATGAAAAACACCATGTTGGTTCGTCTGGCCAGAGGAGAACTGCCCCCCCCCCCCCAAACTTCAAACTGTTATTCAAACTGTTTTTCTCCATTTCTGTTGCCTTGGGCTTGCTTAGTTGGAGTCACTGCTCAGACACTTTGAATATAACTGAACTGAGCTGGTTTCACTGAACTGAGTTCACTTAACTGATTTCTTTAATTAAGACTACAGTATAATGCACATATGCACATTGTACATCCCTGTGTATCTTAATGTTTAAGACTACAGTTTACTTTCATGCACATTATTTTGCGTTCTATATTTAATTCTACAATACACATCTTTTTTTATATTTTATTCTTATATTTTTATTGTTTACTTTTATTTCATTCTTTCATAGCTATATTTATGTATATTTTCATCTGTGTTGTATTCTTTAATAATTGCACTGTACATGGATCGGACCTGACTCATATTTCACTGCTGATTATATATGCTCTATAGACGGTTTAATCGGGCGCACGCGCCTGGACCTAAGTTAACTTCCGGTCTGTGTTGTGTACATCGGTCTGGCTGCAGTGCCTTCTACAAACGCAGTTAAAGTCAAGGTGATGAGTAGACTGAAGTTGGGGTCAGGTGGTTGTGCTGCGGGATGTGTTTCCCATACATTTATTTATTTTTGGAGACTCGCCACAATTTTAAAACTGATCGATTTTAAAAAAGGCTTCTTTGAATAAACATGAGTGACGTTATTTACTGCACGTTTACAATAATAATTCCTTACATTTATATGTTTAAATATCAAAACGAGGCACAGGTGTTTTTATATCGCTGTATTTCTGAAGGAAGACTTGCATGTGCCTGATAAAGCAGCGTGTGAGCGTACGAGCTCTGCTTTGTTTACAGCTGTTACTGCGGAAACCTATTTCTCACGCTTTATGTCTATGCTTTAAAACATCTGCTGGCAAAGAATGAATTTACATTTTCATTAAGTCCGCCTGATCCACGCAGCAAACATATTTTGTTTGTTATCAAAAAATATCTACTCTAGAGGGACTTGGCTGTTGTTATTGATTCTATTTGGAAGTCTAACGGAAGTTAAGTTAGGTCCGCAAAAGCGCGCATGCGCAGTAACATTTGTTTATGTTGTTGCCGTTGAAACTGTCTATATATAATTGTGTATGTGACGAATAAAAAATCTTGAATCTTGACGTTTATTTGACTTGGGTTACAACTATGGACTGTATAAAACAGGTTACAACATACATTTCTGAAGGATCATGTGACACTGGAGTAATGGCTTGATAAAAATATCAAATTTAAAAAAAAAAAAAAAATTTGACACCACAGGAATAAATTATATTTTGAAGTAGAATAAAATAGAAAACTAAACGATAAATGTTCTCAATGGCGCTTTCCCGCCAAAATTATTGATATTATTATTTTGTTTGTACAAAGCCAGATCCATTTGCACGATGTATTATTCTTCACGGTTTATCCATAGCTAGTGTTTGGTGTAAGAAAAAGAGCAGACGAATTCAGTTATATTTCTCTTTTTATATTTGATTTCTGGAAATCAATTTAAGTTTTGGTAGGATTTTTTCCACTGCATATTCTCGCAGCACGTTTTGTTTGTCCTAACCCGGCCACTGTAGTTGATGCGTCGGCGGCGTTTAAAATGGCGGCCACCTTGACGAGAGGTTTGTCCGGTATGAAATGTGCATATTTACGATTTATGGTTAGAATACGCAGCTACATATGAATACGAGATTATATAGACGCCTAGAAGTTGGTGTGCGTTGGAATACGTAATCAAAGTTTCCTATGTCCGCTAAAGGACGTCTGTGTACTGGAATCGATGCTCCTCGAGTAGATGCAGTAACTGACCTTTCAGTTCATCTTGTATTATTCTTCATCTCATATATGTGTCTTTCTGTTGCACTGTGATTATATCATTGTGGTAGAATGTAAAAAATTAGACAACACAATATATCCAGACACTATACTGTGTTTTATCAGTATGTGTTGTTTTCATATAACGTTAGCTCCTCGTTTGTTGCTCAGGTTTGCTGAGAGCCCTGTCGGTTTCAGGCAGACACAGTCTCTCTCCTGCGGTCAGACTCACTCAGACAGCTCGTTTCTCAGCTGTAGTGCAGAGACATGTGTCCAGACCCCTGGCTGCACCCCCACATCAGACCGGCCTGCTGAAAAGGTGAGACCTGCTCTAGACACACCCACCTGTCTCTCTCGCACTCTCTCTTTCTCTCTCTGTCTGTGTACTACTCTGCAACAGTGGTGGACAAAATTATTAGAACATCGCTAGTATTGTCAGCAGCTAAAGATGGTTTCAAGTCAGTTATTTCAATCTTTTGCTGTAGTGTGTCAGTAGGAAATAATCAGTTTACATTTCCAAACATTATTTATGCCATGAATTGTAATAGTAATCCAGTGAGATTTTTGTCTGACAGCAGCCAGTGCTCCACACAGAGATCTGCTCTCTTCATCATCATAATCAGTCTGTGTGCAATAACATGAAGAAACAGAACAGAGACAGACTCAATCCAGAAGAACTGTGACAACGTCTCCGAGACGCTTCAAGAAACCCACCTCAGACTAGATTAGACCTGCTCTGACCTACATCAGCCCCTAGTATCAAAGGATATAGCTTATGTGTATAAAATTCATTTACTCCACCTCTGAGGAGCATTAGATGGTCCATGTAGAGACACCTAGATGTCACTTCTGTGCCACCTGTGCAATGTAAATTTAGCAATATTATGTTAATTTATTGTGGTAATTGGAGGTTCAGTATTTGTTACTGCATAGTTTTTTTTAAATGTTAAAATAACTTAATTCAGTGTTAAAAAATAAGGTGGATAAAAGCAGTACCACTACATGCTCTAATGCAGCGATAGATAGCCAACTTAGGTCCTGAAGTGGCTTACTCCAGCCTTGATAAAAACTCACCTGGCTTTTTCTTTCTAGTTACCCGTAGACCGTGATATGCTTGTTAAGGTGTGTTTGATTGTAGGTATTGAGGAGGGACACTGTCCAGGACCGAAGTTTGGCTTCTCTGATCTAAAAGTCCTGTCTGCTTTGCTGGCAGACACTGTATTGCATGTTTTGACTGAAGATTGTCTTGTTTTCTAATGGTGATCTTTGCTGTTCTGCAGAGTAACACCCCTCGTCCCTTCACTGAAGCTCCAGCCGGTCAGGAACTTAACATACTACAGTCTGAGGAAAGGCAAGAGGAAGTCTGTGAAGTCGGTTGTTCAGCGGTTTCTCAGGCTGCACTGTGGCCTGTGGGTGAGGAGAAAGGTAATCTCCTGCTTGCATATTATTCCGAAATATCCTAAAGTTATTTGGCATCGTGTTCGAAATCCAGTCTGGTATTTAAATCCAGCCTACACACCTGAACTGAAACTTGGTCTACATGTGTTAAAGAATACTGTTGTTGTTTTTTTAGGCAGGATATAAGAAAAAGTTGTGGAAAAAGTCAGCAGCCCGCAAGAAGCGCCTCAGAGAACATGTATTCTGTAACAAAACTCAATGTAAATTGCTGGACAAAATGACAACATCCTATTGGAAAAGAAGAAACTGGTACCTCAACGACCCATACCAGAAATACCATGATAGAGTGAATCTGAAAGTGTAAAACCCTCCTAACTTTATTCTGTTCATGAGACATAAAGTGTGTAATAAATTGACTATTTAAAAACATGTTGAGTATTCATGTGTAAATCAAAGCACCCAAATCAATTCTTTCAGTTATCATTTCAAAGTCCACCCACTGTTGGAGACACTGTTTTGCATAAATATGGAAGGAATATTTCTGCATTTGAATGAAGTGGTTTGCAACCGTGGTGTTTAGATTGATATAAGAAATTAATTCAAATAAAATTGATGAAACACTGATTATATGAACATTCATTTTTTTTGTGGTTCTGAGTCCAACTTTTAGCTAAAACTAATTTATTTTGGTACAACAAAATAAAAAATACATAATATAGATTCTACAACTCATTGTTTTGTAGTTTTTAATTATTTGGACTAGATCATGGACAGAAATAAAGGTTCATATTGTAATTTGGAGATTAAATAACTCACAAGACTTATTTCACATTCACCTTTTAATTGCTGAATGCCAAAACACTGTTTTTAAACAGCGATCATTTCACTCTTTAACATCAACTTCTGTCTTTGTCACTCGAGATTTATTCAGTAAAGGACTTTGAACAATGAGATACAGTATGTTCTGGCCTGCCAGACAAAACAGCTGTGGAATATGGAAATTTTCTTTTTTTTATGGAGATACTGCAAGCGGTTATGTTTTAAGAGGATAGTGAAAAGACATTTTGACTCTCCTAATCTGAACAAACTGGCACACACAGCTCAAAAGCACATGACAGCTCAGTTTCAGATGGATTTAACAGCTAGCCAGGACTTTTCTAGTTTTTAAAGGCGCAGCCTCTACTTAAGTCCCTGAATTTAAAAACACATCTTCACCCGATATGATTAAGCATGCATATGTATGTCTCACTTTCATATTCAAAAATTGACAATCTAGATGGTAGTCCACGAGATTCATAATTCACACCATTTTGTTGATATTAAAATGGGTTAAATTCATAAATAGCTGAATGACAGAACACCTAAATCCACAGCTAAACTGCTTTTCACATGGTATGAAATCTCAAAGCTTGTGCCCTTTAATGACCTGAATATTAAAAGAAGCAACAGTCAGATGTTTTTATATGCTGTAGAAAGCCAAAGATGGTTCCATACCGAGCACTTCAACGTCATACCAAATCACATAGAGATAATGCTGCGTTTTAATCTCACTGTAAATACTGGAAACACAAAGCCAACCAGATTATCACTATTCCAATGACTTCTTTAGTTAACATTGTAGATAATATAATCACAAGTCTAAATGAAATTGTGATAAAATTACGAAAACAGTTCCTGAGCCAGATATTTTTGTCAGTGAAGTTTGATGTAACCTTTCGAACAGCTACAAGATCTCAAATACAAATACATAAGATCTCAAATCTGTCATTTGGCAAAGCGTGTTTATGAGATTAGGATTGTCATCATTTTCACAGTATAAAACACACTGTAAAAAGCTTTCTAAATATAGGATGTTCTAAGATTCAGCTACAGTATGTGTTTGGATAGTTACTGCGCTGCACGACTACACTGATTAAAAGACCCGCTTTGTGTTGTACCAAATCACAACTAATGAGTGCTCATCTCTGATTAGGTACTTTAATACTAAACACGTTCAGAAAGTGGAGGCCAAAAATGTGAGACACATTCAAACTGTCAATGTGAATACATGTAACATCAAGCAACTGAAGACGTTTAAGAAGCCAGTCATTCGAAATGATAAAAATACTTTACATGCCTAATAATTCAGCAAGTAAAGTAAGAATGTCCATAAACGAATATCTAGGAAAGTTTCTAGTGCATTTATAACACAATGGATATTGATGAACGTTATATATATTTGAAGTTACAGCACAATATTTTAAGTTTATAATTGAACTATTGAACGTTTCAAAGAAGTGTAAAATCCATTGCACTTTGTCCATCTATTTTAAATCACGTCAGGTATTGTGGTTAATACCTTTTATTAAAAACTCCCTCTGTACAGATGATCCTTTGCATTTGTTGATAAATTATGAAATAAATGCAGTCAAACACACCTACCACACTAGTGCAGTACTTTTATACTAAGAACTACTGTTCTAAGAAAGGCTGATTCGGAAACACCTTGCTACTCAGTAGTAGTTTAGGGTGCTTTGGGTGACCCAAAATGAGTGTAGTCCCCCTAAAAATAAAGTATGCTCATAGACAGTAAGTATTATGTGCAATGATTATGGTTGAGTGACCAGAGGGACATGCATGTGTTTGTTTCTCCCAAAATCATACAAAGAAATCAAACAGTCTACACTCAAACATAACACAAATATATACAAAACAAGTTTAATAACCCCCAAAGAATCTCAGAGCAGCAGTAAGCACATGAACGTGTTACCTAAATGAAGCCCCGCCCCTTTGAGTGTCAAAGATCAGAAGCGAAAGGTTGCGCATCGCTTTGGTTACCTCATTACAGAGCAAGGCTGCTTTTGAATATTTCAACATTTTAGCTGCATTCCTTTACTCTCTCTCTGCCTTCTCTTGTTTCGTCTCCTCCTGTTGCAGGTAAGACAGCTAAAGCGCTCTCGGAGCATATGCACAGTCACATGGCTTCAGTGTCCGAAGAGAGGGCGGTCTTTGATCTGGATCTGGTGACGGGTCTTAGGATTCTAGGAGGAGGCTGAGAGAGAAAGAAGACGTATGTGAGAACAAATATAAATGAACGAGTCAATCAGTGAACCAGGAGGTCAAATCAGAGAGCAATGTAGCCTTCATGTTTACTGTTCACAATAAACATGATCACATGATCAGGTTAATGTGAGTAAGGACATATTTCTATTTCGTATATTTCTGTGATGTGTCAGTCTAAGGAAAGACTAACATGATTTGAGAATACATGACTTAACATGCTCTGTGTACAAAGGCCAGCTTTTAGTCAGTTAGGTTGGTTGTGTTTAAGGTATGCTCAAGGGTTAATTAAACTGGTCCACTAGCTTTGGTTCATGTAAGAATAAAATGATGTACACACAAAACAAAACAAAAAAGAAAAAAGCACATCAATACAAAATTATACATCTGTGGAAGCCTATTTCTCGCATATTATATACAACCACACACAAGCGATGCGGCGAAATCAAAGTACACCTATTATAATCAATGACAGTCTCCAGATTGGATGCGACACAGAGAGTAAATTAATGCCCCGTTTTATTTCTTACGTAGTCCACACACTTGCGCTACTAACGCCGACAGGACAAAATGCATTTGGGACTTTTGCTTTGACGCGTTTAGTGTAGACAGCCTCAAACTGTTGTGATGCAACAACAGTCCAGGCCAGTGTAGACATGGTATCTCATCTCAGTAAAAAAATAATGTAATTGTGAAGTTTATTTATAGATTATTAAAATTTAAATAAAGCGATTGTGAGATATACAGCCAAAATTGAGTGATTATGAAATTAAGAATTGCGAGACAAAGTTGCAATTACAAGAAATAATATCAAAATTGTGGGATATAGGCACAATTACAAAAATTTAAAATTGAAATTACAAGAAAGATGTTGTAGTTATATAACAAAGTCGCAATTACAAGAAATAATATCAAAATTGTGGGTTACAGTCACAATTACAAGAATTAAAGTTGACATTACAAGAAAGATTAAATTATATAACAAAGGTCACAATTACAAGAAATAAAGTAAAAATTGTAGGATGTAATCAAAATTACAAGAATTAAAGTTGAAATATCCAAGAAAGATTGTGAAACAAATTCACAGTTGTGAGATATAAAACTGCAATTACAAAATATATTCACAATTACAAGTACTTACAGAATATAGTCATTGTAAGAAATTATATGAAAAACGTCAGCATTGTGAGAAATAAACACTATAATGAGACATAAAATCACAAATACAAGAAAGAAAGTTAGAACTGTGTTTCCTGTAAGTGTTCCTACACACACGAGAAGTAAATATTTTTTATCATAGTGAGTATTTTTAGATGCTACTCGTGTCCTTCCACACATCTGTAAAAGGCAGCAGCATGATCTTAACTACAGGAATGTTGAAATGAATTAAAGTATGACATTATGGCATTCTTGCAGTCATTGTTACAGGACATTCACTCTTAAGAGTCACAACAGTGCTGAGCTGTCTCCATTTATAGACATTTACAGTGAAGTGATGAACATCATGGCCGTGAGAGATGCCTGTGTAGCTCTCCCAGCATTCTGCAAGTCAACAAGTCTTAATCTTAGGTGCACTGCGTTTTTGTTTTGTTCAGGACATGGTTCACATCAGACAAATCTTGTAAGCAGCAAACTCAGTTCTTTACAGGGCAGGGCTACTCTGACCATCATCTACAAATGAAATCCATTCCCATTTAATTCCTGGTCAGCTGACAGCTTCTGGAGAAGTCACAGTACCACCACCACCACAACAAAATATGGTCCACTGCAAGGGGGTGGTCAAGTCAAGTCGCTATTTCTACAGCACTTTATACAATAATGTTTGTGACATTTATAGAGATAATGAATTTAATCATGATTTAATCTAGCTTCTCTCTGTTTATAAGGAATAATTCTTTAAAATCAATAAATCTTCTACCAAGTGGTTTATTTAAACCTCCCAACCTGGCAACCATATGAACATGCACTAGATAGTCTGCTAAAATTATAGTATAATACAGTCTGTTTTCTTTCACACAGTTTGTTGTGACTAAATCTGCAAGTTGAGATTCTCTTGATTTGTACTTGTGTGAAAGTGCAATAATTCTGATGAAATAAACCGTTTTAAACAGTAAGATATTATGCTGTAACATTTCAGTTCCTCTCAGTGAATGTTTTTTATTTTATTTTATTCTTAGAGTGACATTTTAGTAATCCAAATAACCTTTTCCACTATAAAGAACTTTTTATCAGCAGTATAAGTAGCTAGCATTTTCAAACCTGACCTTTTGAGAGAATAAGTCTTATATTTATCTTATAAACACATACACTGTGTAACAATGTCTCTCATCCATCAAAGAGTCTTGAATCATCTTTCGCTGCCATTTTAGACAGCCACGTCTCTCCTATGACTCACCGTAACCGAATCCTAGTCGTGACCCGAGGTGAGAGTGTCTGACTCACTCAGCTGACTTTTACTGGTAAACAGCAGCACTGGTTAGTGATTTAAGCGTGTTAGTCACAACAAGCTAACAGTTAGCTCACCGCAGCCAGGCAAGTCAACAGCTAACCATCAGAAAACAGGGGTACCTCAGGGGCACGCCTCTTAAATCTGAATTGGACTGAAGCAGATGAGGCAAAGTCCTCCTTCTCCTCAGGCTCTTCTGATGCTACCGGTTGGGATGTGGGTTTATCCTGGAAGGACTCAGGAGTCGTGGGCTCAGGCTGGGGCAGAGTGGGCTGGGATGGGGCCGGGGTAGGTGTGGGTGTCAGCGGACCAGGAGGCTCAATGGGGGCATATTGCTCCAAGTTCAACATCTCATATTCGGTCATGTCAAAATCATGGCCTGTTCCGTTACAACAGCACATCAAAACAAATTGTGACTCCAACTGCACTTAGACTCTCTACTCTGAATATATTTTAATAATTAGCCAAGTATTTTTATGTGTTATCCATTACAGGCTAGACGTCATTATGGAAGACTCCAAAATCATGTAAAGCTGAACGACAGTAAATGTTTAGTTACTATAGTTAGTTTTTGACACTGTGTGAAGGACGATGCTGCTAAAAATGATTGGTGCAGCGGAAACAATGATAATCTGATACACTTTCTCATTCCTAAAGTGTGTTTTCACATGTGTAACTGGAATAGCAAAGGCCGGTTCAGACAAACACACACAGACACACAATAAAAACAGGTTTAACATCTATGATGGTGCAATTTGCCCTGATTTGCCATATATGTAAATGTGTGCAGACGAAAATGAGATTTGCGAGCTAGAGTGGGTGTGACAATTTCATTCTGTTCTTTAAACCACTGCATGACAACAGAGTGCTTGGAATGTTACAGACACACTACTTTTTGGATCTTTTTCTACAACATTTTGAAGCATTTTTGAACAACCCGTTGTCATGCACTTGAATTGTATGGAAAGGAGCAGCAGGAACATTCTGCCAAATTTTATTTTTGTGTGCTCCACGGAAGAAAGAAACTCATATGGGTTTAAAACAACATTAATTGTCTTTTTTCGGGTGAACTATCTGTTAAGCTAAATGCACGCTTCTCTATGATCCTTTCATTGAATCACAGTAATACGCAATATGTAAAGACTAGAGAATAATAAACTATTTCCTAATCAAAGATTTACCCGGGAAATTGGCAGGGCTACAACAGTCAAGTTAAAAATTAATTACATGTAAAGGATGATTGAGAGAAGCCGCTAAACCAAACAGGATTAGCAGAAATCTGATAGTAGCTGATAGTAGGATCTTCTTCAAAGGGTTAGGAGAAATCCAGTACTGACTGATCATTTGGCTTGGCTTTGCTTACCCTTGCTGTAACCCGTCTCTGATTTGCTGCGCATCATGGTGCGTGTTCTGTGCTGCGCGGCTGCAGGTTGAGTAGTTACAGAACTTGTATTCTTTGCCTGGCCCTCTGCCTGGAAAGATGACAGGTCCTGCATGCTGAAGCTGCGGAGGCGCTCGGAGAGGACACCTTGGCCCTGGTTCAAGAACATGGAGAGTCAGCTGGTCTCCTTCAGATGGTCTAAATACTGTCATGCTGTGTTTTAGACTATCATCAACAATCTGTTTTGTTTATAAAAAAATTGCCTGAAGATGTGGAAGCATGTTTTGTTTATCTGCTTAAATTATAATAAGGCATAAATATAGTATATATTCACTTCAAAAGAAACACATATTATCTAAAACAAACTAACAACCATTCGATATGGGATATGTAAACTACACCCAAAAGTCATATATCAAACTGATACCTTTAAGCAATAAATCCCATGTTCCCCAGATTTGAGTAATTTTGGAAACAGACTTAGGTAATTTTGGTAACAGATTCTGGTAAGTAATTTTGGTAACAGATTCTGGTAATTTTGGTAACAGATTTTGGTAATTTTGGTAACAGATTCTATTAATCTTGGTAACAGATTCTGGTAATTTTGGTAACAGATTTTGGTAGTTTTGGTAATTTTTGTAACAGATTCTGGTAATTTTGGTGACAGATTCTGATAATTTTGGTAACAGATTTTGGTAATTTTGGTGACAGATTTTGGTAATTTTGGTAACAGATTCTGGTAATTTTGGTAACAGATTTTGGTAATTTTGGTAACAGATTTTGGTAATTTTGGTAACAGATTCTAGTAATCTTGGTAACAGATTTAGG
Source organism: Carassius carassius (assembly GCF_963082965.1). Classification (NCBI taxonomy): domain Eukaryota; kingdom Metazoa; phylum Chordata; class Actinopteri; order Cypriniformes; family Cyprinidae; genus Carassius; species Carassius carassius. The sequence goes on from NC_081786.1 coordinate 22,514,075, forward strand.
TAATTTTGGTGACAGATTCTGGTAATCTTGGTAACAGATTCTGGTAACCTTGGTAACAGATTCTGGTAATTTTGGTAACAAACTCTAGTAATCTTGGTAACAGATTCTAGTAATCTTGGTAACAGATTCTAGTAATCTTGGTAACAGATTTAGGTAATTTTGGTGACAGATTCTGGTAATCTTGGTAACAGATTTAGGTAATTTTGGTGACAGATTTTGGTAATCTTGGTAACAGATTCTGGTAATCTTGGTAACAGATTCTGGTAACCTTGGTAACAGATTCTGGTAACCTTGGTAACAGATTCTGGTAACCTTGGTAACAGATTTTGGTAATTTTGGAACAAATTTTGGTAATTTTGGTAACAGATTCTAGTAATCTTGGTAACAGATTCTGGTTATTTTGGTAACAGATTCTGGTTATTTTGGTAACAGATTCTGGTTATTTTGGTAACAGATTTTGGTAATCTTGGTAACAGATTTTGGTAATCTTGGTAACAGATTTTGGTAATCTTGGTAACAGATTCTAGTAATCTTGGTAACAGATTCTGGTAATCTTGGTAACAGATTTTGGTAATCTTGGTAACAGATTTTGGTAATCTTGGTAACAGATTCTAGTAATCTTGGTAACAGATTCTGGTAATTTTGGTGACAGATTCTGGTAATCTTGGTAACAGATTTTGGTAATTTTGGTGACAGATTCTGGTAATTTTGCTAACAGATTTTGGTAACAGAGTGACAGCCTTTGTACCATTTACATGGAAAGTGCCATTTCCTCTAACAGTATTAGATTACTACCTTAGTGGCAGCCATTACTGCAGCTGTTGCCGCCACATTCAGACCTTTCCTTCCAAAATGCATTAGGGTGTCGTAGCTTTTATCTTTTGCTTGGCAAAGGTATTCATCGATGTCCTAAGAAAGAGTCATAAAGAAAATTTCACAGCAGCTGTATGAAGAATTTTACGGTTTCATCCTGTTGTACATTTTCAGATCAGCATCATGTAAACCTTTTTATTAATCATTGCTCTTTAGTTGGTTTTGATTGCTTCCATTGTCCTCATTTGTAAGTGGCTTCGGATAAAAGCGTCTGATAAATGACTAAATGTAAATGTTATGAGTTTTCTTTTTCACTGTTATCAGTGTTTTGTGTTTGTCATATCCATTTGCACTTAGAGTGTACTCCTGACGAATTTCCTGCCCTAAGAATAAAAAGCAGAGGAAAGACTGTGGAAAATAACAGTACCATTTCCTTAACACCGCTCATCCTCGGTCAACCAGGAAAATCAACTCAAAAAGGTTACAGGAAAAGGAGTCAAAAGTTCTTCCTCCTCAACTCCAACGATTCGGTTTCTTAGCATTATAAAAGACTGGTAAGCTGAGAATTATTCACAGCTGTTAAGAATTATATTTTACATTTCAAATATTAGAATATGTGTTTTGCATTAGTGAAAGCTCTATTTGAATATTTATTCAGCCTAGACAGGATAAAAATAAATAGATCCTCACATCAAAAGGAGAAATCACATCAAATACTGTACCTTCTCCTTGGAGGATAGTGCAGGGTGGACAAATTTTCTATACAGAACACTGGATCCCTTTGTGTATGGGGAAAGTAACCACACCACAAAGGCGATTTTGAGTTCATAGTAGAATGGGAGCCTTCAAAAACAATAAAAGACAATCATACACTCATATGTCATGCTGGTTACCGCCCACATGCATCAGCAGAAATAAAAATATGACTAATCCCTGACAAAAGGATATGATGAAAGCAATGGCACCTTGTACTCACCAGCACAAAAATATATCCGTAATCACTTCAACTGTAGTAAAAAGTGCAAATATTATCCAGTACATCATCCATTTCACCTGTTTGAAACAGAATCAGTAGGCAAATAAACAATAAGGTTAATGAGCTCAACTGATGGAAATATATCAGAGCTGTACTTACATATTCTCTCACATCTTTTGATTTAACAGCTTTATAAGAGGAGTATGCCGGGTAAAGGGTACCAAATATGAGCCTGTAAGAAATGCAACAATCATACTTAAGATAAACATGCAGAAACAATTGAAATAGGTCAAGTGTATTTTTATTTTCAGTTTTATATGTTGTATTTTAAAATATATAATTTTATTTTATTAATTATAATTTATGCTGGCCACATAACAGTATGTTGCCTATTTGTTGTTTAATTAATTATTACATTTCACAGTTATTTAATAATAAATAGAATAGTCAACAAAGTAGAAGTACTGTAAATACTCTTTAAAATAGCTTATAAAGTCGTTTTGTCACATTTTATTTATTGATTACTTAAAATTTTATTGTCATTTGAAATATCAAATGTATTTTGTTCAGATCAGTGTAAATAAACAGCAAGTTCCCTCTGTGACAATTTACCCCAAATAGCGTATACCCCATATGCCCGGCTATATAATTAATTTCATTTTATTTTCGCCATTTAACTGATAGGATTTTTTTCATGGCCAATATCATGGGTTACTGACTTTCAGTAATACACTTAATAAAAAAAATTATACACAAAATACAGCAAATGCTTTTTGTCACCCCATCTTTGCATACACTCAAATCTCTTGAGAAAACAGTTAAGGTTAGGGTTGGTTTGTCACAGAAATTACATACATAATTCCCACCAAGGCCCTCCACTTCCCTGAAAGGAAACCGCTCCACTCCCTTTCCATTATTGATATTTGAGATAAGGGTCCTTTAGTAGGCCTAGAGTCTGATTTAATCAGCCCAAAAAATAATATTTCCCACTTCTTGCCTGTTGTAACGCCAGTGTCGCACGTAAACAGGCGGCATATCTGCACGACCCCGTTTATGCTCCAGGTTTACATTCTGCATACTTGATAAAAATAGACCTGACAAGTGAACGCTGGTCAAGGGCGCAAAGAAAACATCAGAAGCTAATGGGACGGAACGAATACCGTTAGCACGACTGAACGGGTTAAATATGAGATTGGAAAGTGCTAGATAACCAAAAGAAGTGCCCTGCACCTGTGTTAAAGCATTTCAGTTCAGTGTCCCCTCTTTCTTCTTCCAGCCCAGCAACAGCTGCCTCCGACCCGATCAAATGACCGACCCACAAACCCAATCCAGAGCCACCACAACACAAAACAAAACATTTCCTACTAAACAGAGCCCACTGCACACTATCTAGGGCACGCCAAGAAAAAACACCGGTTTGTTGTGTATTCTTACAGCTGGTTTACAGCACAAGGGTTGGCAAATGTGCAATGTCATTGGATATTGTGATCAAAAAAAGAATTGAACGGCTATTTAGAGATTTTGCACGCACAGCAAAGAGGACTGACAGAAGCCATAAAAAAAATTAAGACATTTAGGCTACATAAAAAAGGCTACATTCAATTAAATAAAATTGCGACAATTAAAAATAAACCTAATACTGGAAAACACATTGGAGATCATCAGATCCCATTGTTTTTAAGACACATCAAAGACCTGCTCTACTGTATGTACGACTCCGAACAATGACTCCATATTAACACCCTAAATTGTGCATTTCCATTATATTCAAAATTCTGCAATTAAAAGTGTTACATAAAATGAAATGCTTCAAAAGCTAAGCTATCTCCTGCATAATTGACCGTGCCACTTGGTGTCAGATTCTTATTTTGGAGAACCATCAATATCCATTAGCGTGCAAGCGTACAGTATCCTAAGGTAACCTTTGTAATAGCCATTCAACATGTAAACATAATAATCAAAAGACTAACCAGGATAAATCAGACCTGATACATAACCATATGTGATTTCATTCTGACTAGAATTAAGAGGTGCCCTAGAAACCCTTGCGTTTTTGCATTAAACAAGCGGGAAAATAACATACAACGTATAAACATTACACACTGAATTTCCATGCAACCCGATGAAAATGCTTTAGAAGAACAGAATAAAGACTTACACCACAAGCCTAGAAATGATCCAGGAGACCATTGCGCTGCTGAGAGCGGCGTGTTGTCCACAGGGAGGAGTTTCCTCGAGACTGACGGACGCGTCGGCGCAGGCGCTCTGCTCTCAACATGTGGGTTATAGATGACGGACAAAAATAATAAACACAACGGACAAATATATCACACGACCCACAAGTAACTGGAATGGTTTAATAACCAAGCGAGCTGCCTAACCAGACAGAATTTCCAAGTGCCTCAAACGCGGTTAACGTAGACCGATAATGTCACATGACGCTTAAAAATGCAGCCTGGGAAGGAAGCTCGTGAGGTCTGAGTAACAAAACTGTACCTGTACAAAACTGATAATAATCTTCTGACAACAAGCTGCAGAAGCATTCTGTTTGAATCATACTCGTAAGATTATAATACTCTAAACTCGCTTATTCAAGCTCAGTCATCTGTCTTTGAGACAAACACAGAGCTTCTATAGAGAAGTAACCTAGATTCAGTCAAAAGACATTAAAAAGATCAGGTTTCCTTCACAAAGCTGTGGATGAGTGGACAGAGAGGGAGTCAAAAGGAGAGAGACTGAGGAAAGTAAAATAACCCTCTGAGAGTCCCAAAAGACCTTGCTGAAGCAGCAGATCATAACACAGTTAATAACAACGAGCTGTATTACTGTTACTGAAAAACACATTAGCTATGCTAAATTATGACTTGTAGAGATCCTAACTTTTTAAACCATTGGTTTCAGCAGTGTTGTGAAATGTACTGTACTCCTTTTGCCTGTAAAATTTTATTAGTGTCATCAACATATTTTTCCACTATACAAAACACAGTTTTGTACAGATGTGAATGTTTTTCTACAACAGCAAATATCTGAAATGAAGCAGAATATTCAGTTTGGTTCATTCAGCAACATACGGAGCCTGGATTTGTACAAAATCTATGTACTTGTCACTCCAGACTGCACAATTTATGCCAAATAAGCAAATATTAATCGGTCATGCCATACTAAATTGGTCATGCCAAAACTAAAGTCAGAATACACCAAGAGTAGCTGTTTCATATGTAGACATAATAGAACTATAGCAAACGGACTATTCCACTGATATTCAACTTAAAATATAACAGAAGAAACTATAATATAAATTGTCAGCCATTTCCATCATCAGTGGAACATCTGTTATGTAAGCATTTCAGTCATCTAAGCAACATACAAATATATACATATGTGCATTTAAACCATAACAAAAGTCCAAAAGTAGCAGAAACAAAGACAGAAATGCGATAGAAGTCTGAAACACCTGGTGTGTAAATCCAGTTATTCCCAAAGCCTGTTTTATACCTTGCCGACAACTTTACTTACAAAACAACAATGCAAACGGATATATTTTTATGTTCAGTATTTGTACAAGATTTACAAGAAATGGCTTCCATGAATTTGTCTACCTACTCAGTAAAAACCAATGTACCAGATATAGGACAGAACTATTCACTTAGCTTTTAAATAAGGCTTGAGATAAAACTGCAAATTCGACAACACAGACAAAACGATAACGATCAACACTGATGTGACACAACTGCACTGCAATAGATTCATGGACAAGCTGCTTAACTATAGGCACAGATTCAAATGAGTGGAGTCAGAATATCTAGAAATAAAAGGGGCTTAAGTAAAAAGTCATCATCCACCTGCTACCACATAACAACTAAATATCTGACTTCACTGTTCTTTATTGTATGTCATATAGAGTTCATCTTATTTTTAATATCCACTATCCATATAGTTTTGTTCATTTTATGTGAAGTCCGAATTTAGTGCTGAATTTAATGTGCCAAAGTGTCTTCATGGGTGAGAAAAGCTACAGAGGAAGAAATATATGTTGTCTATGCCTATAGAGCTGAAGGGTTAAAAACACAGGTGTTTTAGCTCCTCAGCGCTGCTAGCCTGGACTGCATCTCCTCGATATTTTCTTCTTCTTCTTCCCCTTCTGAGGCTGCCGTGGCTCCAATTGGCACTGGATCAGGCAGGGCATCTGTGACTTTGCTGGGAGCTTTCCCAAGTGCACCTGTTATTAAAAAAAAGCAATAGTTTCATCTTTGGTTCATGTCATGAGTGCATAATGATGAAATGCTTTGAGCCGTAGGAAGTGAGATGAAATAGCCTTTTTTTAAAAAAAACAAACAACAAAAAGAATTTACCAACTTTTTAGGTTTTATGAAATGAACTTTATATACTGTCCATATTTCATTAAACTGATATAATATTAATATACCAACTTACTGAAGTACTAAAAGTAAATACAATTATTATTAAAGTATGTTTTATTACAATTTCATGTCTAATAAATGTGCTACCTGCCTTTTCTCTGTAATATTTTGTGTAATTTACTAGCAATTTCAGGGTGAAAATAGGCTAGTTTTTTTTTATTAGTGCAGGTGGTAATCATAAAGCCACGAGAAGAATCAAAATAAGTATCTTTTCCAGAAGCTGACGTAAATACATAACACTGACATTCACACTAAGATAACTCATTAAATATTTAACTATACAAAAAGTTATATATAACCTGAATGTACATAACTACTCAGAAAAACAGTTGTTTCAGTGAAGAACCATCAAAAATGAACCATCACACAGTGAATTCAGGGAATTTCAAAATCTTTTTCACTTCCAAAAGTGTAAATGTAACAGTATTTTACCGTACAATTTCCTGAAATTTTCCATTGGACTTATTAGTTTCCCACTGTATGTAATGAGGTAACTTCCTTTAACCCAACTGTATTTACATCTTTTATAATCATTTTTGATAGTGTGGGTGATAATTAAGTGGTTTCTTACCGGCTGTAATCTCAAAGAGGATCTTGTCCACCTCAGCCTCCGCTGCTTCCTCCATTTCCTCCTCATCATCCATCCCTTCCAGTGTATCCTCCAGCATCTCCTCTATGATTCCAGCCTGTGGAGTGTGAGGGCTCCACGTTAGAGATGTTACATGTGCTCTTCATGACTTTTCAATGCAGAATATTAGAAGAAGTGTTTATGTACGTACCTTCATCATCTCTTTTGAGAGTTCTCTCATGGTGGCTTGAATCTCTGGGATTTTAACCAGGCTGTGCATGGCCTTCATGACCTCTGTGCTCTTCTGCAAAGCGCCAGCCACTCTTAATACAGCTGGAATGGGAAGCCAATGAACGAATGCATGAGTGGCTATACATACCCAAAGCATAACACGTCCAAAAGAGACTTGAAATTATGTTCTTTTCATCACATTGATTCCTTTTTTTCCTTAAACGTACTTCTGATTGCAGCCAATTCAATTCAAGAATCAAAAAGGTTTTTCTGGGCAGTGACGAGTGTTCAAACTTCACATGCTTTTTTTTGTCTATTTAATGAATCCATGTCATCTGTCAATGCACATCTGTTGGGTCTCCAAATACAAACTAAACTCACACAGCTGATTTTTCATACTGAGCAGCACAGAGTTCATCTGAGCTTTGGAGGCATACAGCTTGTTGATGGCTTTCTTTGAGTGAATCATCTCTTTGGCGAGGATGATGCAGACATCTTTCTGTCCCTTCTTTGCAGCATCTTTGATCGACCTCTTCACCTTCTCCTCCTCTCTTTGGATATCTTTGGAAAAATTTAATATATACACACAATCAGAACTTCTGTTAAATACAGTTACCGAACTGAGCAATGCAATTACAAGAGACTGCATGTCAAACTGGTGTCTTAGGACCTCACCTCGAATCTGTCTGTCAATAACTCTCATTTCTTTCCTGATTTTGAGAGACCACTCGTTGATCTGTGGGAAAGAGATGAAGAAAGTTAGAGACCAGCTGCCTGTTGTGACTGGATTTGACCAACAGGCGTGTAAAATCATTATGGTTTTCCAAAACAACCCACGTGCACACCACGGGATTAGAGCAAAACTTTTTAAAGCGCTTCGTTTAAAGTGACATTCCGTCATATAACGCTAGCATGTTACCAACAAGTATTGCAAACGAGATATTTATAGGCCTGCTATTATTTACAATGGGACATTTAATATAAACCGTTAACTCCCGTTTCACTTAACGTACAAGGTCCTTCGGTGGTTTCTCTTGTGTTTTCCCAAAAAGGCCCATTTTGAGCTTGTAATTAGATAGTTGAACAGCGAGGAGCGCAATCAAAATAGTACATTACAAGTCCACTTCCTGATTCCAGCCTCTTCTTCTTCTTCTTCTTTTAGAGTTTAACTGGCGGTTGGCAGACCAACTTAAGGTGCATTTACCGCCACCTACCGGATATGAGTGTGGTCGTCGAGAATAGTCAGAGGGAATTATTCACCTATGCGCATTCCTATGATATAAATATTTACATATTAAATTCGGTAGAACAACCCCGTATTTTTGAGAAACCTCATAACTTGATTTTTAACACTTTTAGATACATCTCCTAATAGATTAACTAAAGTAAGCGCTTTCCCTTCTTTATATAGGACTGATGTTAAACAACTACGCTCTTCCATGTAATTATTACACTCTATTAGGACATGTTCAGCTGTTTCTGGCTGTCCGCAATAATCACAAACTCCTGTCTGATGTTTCCCTATACGGAACAAAGATCTATTGAGACCTGAATGGCCAATCCTTAAACGTGTCAACACTGCCTCTTCTCTCCGACTTCCATCCCTAGATCTACCCCCTCCCACATTTCTTTGCACACAGTAAAGATGTCTGCCAGTGTCATTACTATCCCACTGCTCTTGCCACATCCCAATCACTTTTTCCTGAATAATAGATTTTCCTTCAGCTTTGCACATAGGGACATTGATGTTAACCACATCCAATTTCAAGGCCTGTTTAGCTAGAATATCCACCTCTTCATTTCCATCAACACCTACATGGGCAGGGACCCAAACAAACTGAACACAAACATTCTCACTATGCAGCTGAAACAACATATGGTATATTTTGTATAATAGATCTAGTCTGCATGACTTTCCAGTTTTTATGCTCAATAATGCAGCTTGACTGTCCGAGGCAACTACTGCTCTGTTTATGCCCCCAATACAACTCATAAGCAACCAATTAAGAGCTAAAACAATGGCAGTGAGTTCCACAGTATACACTGAAAGATAGTCAGATGTTCTTCTTTTAATTTTGATGTTATACTGTGGAATACTCACTGCCGCTCCTGTTCTGCCATTGTTGGGATCTTTAGACCCATCAGTATACAGTACAAGGTGTTCTTTAAACTGCTCAAAATAATTTTGAACAACAAGCCATTCTGGGGTACCGCTACTTTCCTTTTTCAATGCCAGTTGTAGCTGCAAGTCCACTACTGGCATAACAAACATCCATGGAGGTATAGATGAACATGGTACAGTCGAACTGAACTTAAATTGCATCAGGCCTACATTCTGGGCTTTAATATCTCCGATCCACCCAAAGCTATAGTAGTTAGACTTCTGATGTTCCCAACAATCCTGCAACACAGCTTTTGCTGGGTGAACACAGCTATGACCCTGGAGATTGACCCAGTACGCATACATTAGCTTAACTCTCCTTAACCGCATCGGAAGTTCTCCAGACTCAACCTGCAAAGCAGCAACAGGAGACGTTCTAAAAGCTCCACAGCAAATACGCAACCCTTGTGATTGTTCTCTGTCCAACCTAATTAAGTGACTTTCAGCTGCTCCCATATATGATAAACAGCCATAATCAAGTGAAGACCTCATGAGAGACTGATAAATCCTCAACAATGCTCCTCTTGCAGCTCCCCAGTTCTGACCAGACAAACACCTCAACAAATTATTAACTTTTTTACACTTACTTTGAACATACTCTATATGCTGCTTCCAGGTAAGTTTCTCGTCAAATATAACTCCCAAAAACCTCACAACACTCACCTGTTCCAACTTTTGTTCATAAAGTTTTAATGTAATGTCTTTATGTCGTCTTGAAAAACAAATAACTTGAGTTTTAGTAACAGACATTCTGAAGCCCCACTTATTAGCCCATTCCTCCACCACCACAATTGCATCCTGCATCTTCTTTCCCAGGTACTTTAGATTACGTCCCCGCACCCAAAGGGCTCCATCATCTGCATATAAAGACTTGCCTATACTTCCGTCAATTCTATCAAAAATGTCATTTATCATTATGTTAAAAAGTACTGGACTGCAGACGCTCCCTTGCGGTGTACCGTTCTCTACAGCATATGTACTAGAATATGCCGTGCCAACTCTAACCTCAATTTCTCTTCCAAATAAAAAATCCAGTACCCAATTATAAAGCTTACCTCCAATACCAAGTTTCTCAAACTTCATCAACAATCCCTCCTTCCACAACATATCGTAAGCTTTCTCTATATCAAAGAGGACAGCAACCACTATTTCTTTGTTTGTCTGGGCTTTTCTCACTTCTGACTCCAAACATAAAATTGCATCCATCGTATTTCTTCCCTTACGAAAACCACTTTGAAAAGGACAGAACAAGTTTTTACTTTCCATATAATATGTCAGCCTATCTGTTACTATTCTCTCCATCGTTTTCCCTAACTGTGAGGTAAGCGCAATGGGCCTGTAATTAGAAGGGTCAGTTGCACTCTTACCAGGCTTCAGCACTGGCACTATAACTGCCTGTTTCCACCCACCAGGAATCCTTCCTGTTTCCCAAACCAGATTGAAAAGCTTCAGGACAACATTAAGAGATCTGTCAGTTAAATGTCCAAGCATAGAGTAGCAAATACCATCCTTGCCAGGTGTAGATTGTTTCACATTATAGACAGCCTTCTTCAATTCAAAAATTGAAAAAGGCATATCAAGATCCCGACTTGTGATTCTTTTCCGAACAATAACTCCTGGATTTTCAGCTAAAGCCTCCTCTCTACAGCACTTTACAGTATCTGACAATTTCTCAGAACTGTGTACTTTAACTAAAGTCTCCACCAACAACTCTGCTTTTTCTTTATTACTAACAGCAGTCTGCCCATTACAAAGCAAAACAGGCATAGAATGATTCCTTTTTACACCATTCATTTTCCTAACAACTCCCCATACATCTGACAACTTAGTTTCTCTCCCAATAGTATTACAATATTCCCTCCAGAAAGCCTTTTTTGCAGCTCTAACAGTCCTTCTAACAACAGCCTGTGCTCTCTTATACTGGACTAAAGCCTTAAGTGTATGATTCTTCCTTACCTGCTTAAATGCCTTACTTCTCTGTTTAATTGCAGCACTACACTGCTCATTCCACCATGGTACAGACTTTTTAACTCCTCTTCCACCAGTCTTTGGGATTGAAACCTCAGCCACCTGAAGAATATTAGACACAAATTCAGAGTTAAATAATTCCACATCCTTCAAACACCTTTCATCTAATTCACCACACTTCCTCTCAGCTAAAACTTGAAATAATTCCCAGTTGGCTTTATCTAACCTCCATCTCGGTACCCGCACTTCGTCTTCTTTAATTACATCAATTCCAACTGTTACAATTATAGGGAAGTGATCACTACCCATAGGTAATTCACTTAACACCTCCCATGATGTAATACCTGCCATTCCACTCGATATAAATGTTAAATCCAAATAACTCTCTGTGTTTCTACAACAATCATATCTTGTACCTCTACCATCATTAATGCAAACAAGCGAATTCAATTCAAGGAACTCCTCAATAATCACACCATTTGCATCTGTATTCAGGCTTCCCCATAATACATTATAAGAATTAAAATCACCGCACCACACTATCTTTCCTTGACTCTGCCCACTTACAGCACCTAGGTCCTCAATACTCAACCTCTTACTAGGATTATAAAAATTAACCACTGAAACTTGATCATTACCTATCCAGATTTTAACAACTACTGATTCATATTCCTGCCCCATATTTTCAACTTTATACCTCAGACCATCTTGAACAAATGTTGCTACTCCCCCACCTTGTCTATCCTTCCTATCATTTCTTATTGCTGTGTAACCTTGAATAATAAAATCTAACTGAGGTTTGAGCCATGTCTCCTGAATACATATTATATGGGGCCTATCTTCCAAATCAGAGATGTACTTCTTAAACTCTTGACCATTACTAATGAGACTTCTTGCATTCCACTGGAGGATAATTATCATGAGACAGACGGTACACCACTCCATGTTTGAGGTTGGGATGAAAATTGACTCTCATTTAATCTCTCTTCCACTAATTCCCAGCTAGTATTTTTAAAACCGAGGTACTTCTGCGCTGCTTTTACAATTATTTGAATTTTTTCCGTCTTCCTTTCAGCTTGAGCAGTACAATTAATAATCTCTACCATGAACAAAACAAAGTTATCTTTTCTCATGAGAAGAGTATCTTCTTTGATCTTACTGCATCCTTGACAAGCTGAACTACATGCCTCTACAGCCATTGTTTTGTTCACCTGTACAATTGGCTGAGCAGGTACTTTCCTAGCCGCTTCCGCAAATGAGACCCCAGTTTGGATTTTAACCTTCTGTACTTCTTCAGCTCTTTTGCTAACTGTACATCCCCTATAAGCTGAGCTATGCTCACCTCCACAGTTACAACATTTCAAGGCAGCTCCTTCCTCACACTTCCCATATTCATGATCCCCGGCACATCTCCCACACCTCTGCTTCCCCTTACATACTGCTGCGACATGTCCAAACTTTTGACATTTAAAACATCGAAGTGGTGGAGGGATAAACGGCCTAACACCATAACTCATGTAACCAACACAGACTTTATCTGGTAGAACCCTCTCTTCAAACTTCAACATGACTGAAAAACTATCACTCCTTTCCCCATTTCTGTTCATTTTTAGTCGTCTAACTTCTACAACCTTCCCTCCCGATACATTGGATTTAATTTCTTCGACTGGGACTTCAGGTGGAATGCCTGTAATGACCCCACGCAAATACTTTCCACTGTCAAGCAATTTTCCACTTACATTTTCACCCAAAACTTTACTCAAACTGAGTGCTCTCTCTTTGTGTTTGGCATCATTACAGATGATTAACAAAGACCCGTCCCGCAAGACTTTTGCACATTTCACTTTTCCAACCAGTGTGTTAATCTCTTTTGTAAGCTTAACCGGATTCAACTTACTAAACGACTCGCCCTCTTTAACCAATTTCACAACTACTTTAAACTCCGTTGCTACTTCTACTTCTCCTGCACTGTGTACCTCAGCTTTATCAGACTGAGACGATTCAGTTAACTTTCTAGTCTTTTTACGTTTTCGCCTAACTTTCTGAGTATGCCATATACCATCTTTTTCATTTTCCCCGCCACCGGCACCTACTTCCATTCCGATTTCACTTCCTGAAACATCACTTCCCTCTGCCATCTCTCCGACCATTCCCCCGGCTGCCGTTCTTTCACCAGCAAGCGACGACAACGGCTAATCGAGTCTAAATGGCGGCGTCTCCCATCTGATTCCAGCCTCTCGACGTGACAAAATAGGTGATTTCCGGTGTACTTTTCATAATAAAAGTACGGCTTGCTATGTGTGTTATGTCGAAATAGACAAACAGCATACAAAATAGATAATTTAAATGGTTTAAATCAAATATTAAGTGTATAATTAAATAATATATTTTTTTTCATACATAAAACATTCATTTATAAATACCATAGGCTAATAGGACAGTGATGTGAACAGTAAACATCAATTTGCAAGCTGAATACTTTTAAAGCTCATTTATTCTTTCTATTCATTCACTTTGTGTTATGTCTCATTGTGTGTGGCTCATTGGAAAATGCTTTGGACACAAGAGTGCAGAGCGCCCTTTGATAGAGAGACTTGTGAACTCTCTCCAGGCTTTGAACATTTGAAATGATCATCTGATTCTTACACGCATGAATTGTGATGAGGCACAGCTAAGCTGAAAAACAAAAAATCACTTCTGATAATAAGCATATTTAATAACAGATATTAACGAATTCATTTCAACCCGTAATGTAAAACACATCATAGAAAATAATCAAATAAAAATTGATTAATAAACCAACTGAGCAACGCATTTTTTTATTATAATCTCCTCTCAGTTATAGTTGTGTATCTTCGATTATAAAATTGACAGTGTTAAATATACCCTTTTATGTGCGTAGCCTATATGTATGTATGCATTTATTTGAATAACCAAAAAATAAACCCATTTGGCAACGCCTTCCTTTAAAGGGGTCATATGATGCAATTAAAATTTTTCCTTTCTCTTCAGAGTGTTACAAGCTCTTGGTGTATAAAGAAGATCTGTGAAGTTGCAAAGACTAAAGTCTCAAATCCAAAGAGATATTCTTTATAAAATTTAAGGCTTGTCCACACACCCCTAAATTGCCTCGTTTAACACGCCCCCACATCTTTACGTCACTATTTGGGAAATTTGCATAATGTCACCCAAATGTTCACGGAAAGAAAGAAGGCACCTTTTATTCTCGCTGTTGCCGCCGCCGCCATGTCATGGAGTTGCTGTGTGTTTCGTTGTGAAAGTGAAACTACTTTGTTTGGCCTTTCAAAAGAGGATAAGACTAGAAATTAGTTGAGTTGAATTTCAACACTGTTCCAGAACAGTCCAACCCAAATATTCAGATGTGTGCAGCACTTTTTATGGAGGATGAGGACTGTTTCCTGAACCAGTAGCCTGCAGTTCGTCTGTGGCACAATGGCTATTTCTATGAAGTTGGGCATTTCAAACGTTGTAAGGACAGTCTGGCGCTTCTGACTCACAGCCTGTAAGTATGTTTATTATATTTAAATAATTTGCCAATGATGATTCAAACCTGAGTTTTGAGCAGTTTGCAGTAGTGCCAGTTGTTTATTGTTTCTCAGATCACAAATGCAAACATGGTTTTATGTTTAAGCAGCGCTGGGAGACAGCATAGTATGTAAAGGGGTGTAACATTTCCGTAACATGCTTGAGACATTTGGCCATTCAGAACACACTGGATAGCTGGCCAATCAGAGCACACCTCGCTTTTTCAGACCGATGAGTTTAGTAAAAATCTACGTGTTTCAGAAGTGACATGACATTCAATTTACGTGACATTCAGCCAAGTATGTTGACCCATACTCAGAATTCGTGCTCTGCATTTAACCCATCCGAAGTGCACACACCCGGAGCAGTGGGCAGCCATTTATGCTGTGGCGCCCGGGGAGCAGTTGGGGGTTCAGTGCCTTGCTCAAGGGCACCTCAGTCGTGGTATTGAGGGTGGAGAGAGCACTGTACACGCACCTCCCCCACCTACAATTCCTGCCGGCCCGAGACTTGAAATCACAACCTTTTGATTGTGAGTCCAACTCTCTAACCATTAGGCCACGACTTCAAAATATACAAAATAATGTTCTTTTTAGATGTCATATGACCCCTTTAATATTAAAAATAATAATTTCCCCTCAGTTTATAGTCAGGTATTTTCAATCATAAAGTTGACAGTGTTAAAGATTTACTTTATTTATTAATTTGCCACCAAATAATAAACCCATTTGGCTACGCCTTTAACATAAAAATAATAATCTCCTATCAGCTGCAGTCTGATAAAGACGGAGGGGCAAATTAAATAATAATTATTATTAATATAATTCCTGTGTATTTATGTATTTATTTTCATCCGCACATCGAGTGATAGACCCCTGACTTTCTCATTTGTCGTTGAACTGCACGGTCATTCCCAGTGACGTAAAAATGCGAGCTTCTTTCGCCAGGTTCTAGATTTTTCGTCGTTATCTGAGATGCTGCGCCAATCGAACTGCTGGTTAGCGTCCAGTAGCCAATCAGAACCGTCCGTGGGCGGGGCTTGCCTGATTCCTAGTCTTTTGACGAATGGGCAGGTTTACCCATATTACCGGTTGACAATATCAGCGGAGGCTGCAAGGATGCAGTAGAATCATTCTCTGCTAGGATTAGAGAGGAAGAATTATCTATAAAAAGCCCGACTCTTCTAGCCACTCAGGCACATAACTGTAGAATAGGGGTGTTGTGTTCTCACCCAGCTGCACTGTTAAAACTGGACCGGAGGTGTTAAGAATAAAGAAATAAGGACTGAACATGTCTGTGGTGGGGATTGATGTGGGTTTCCAGAACTGTTACATCGCTGTTGCCAGGAGCGGCGGCATTGAAACCATTGCAAACGAATACAGTGACAGATGCACTCCGTGAGTATAGCATTGCCATCCCTGTAAAATGATGCTGTGTGTTGTTACGCAACGTTTGCTGTTGCCTAGCTGGCCATGTTCCCGATCCAGTGCATTTTGCTCCTGCGACTTTGTCCGACGGTTGCCAAGCCTCAGTGCATCTCCATTTTGCATGAAATCCCGAGCGTTAACCAAGTGCTATCAGTTTTAACTTACGAGTCTTATCAGTGTCTGCTACGCCCTGAAACGTGTCTCAGACCAATGCTAAAGTAGGCTTATTTGTGCTTTTATTTAATCAAATTATCTGATTATCACGAGAACGCCGATGTCCTTATTTGATAATAAAGTGAACACGAGACACACGGCGTAATTCCCAGCTGTCCTTCACACATCCAGTCGCTTGTGGAGTGGATAAGAATGAATGACTGTTTGTGTGTGTTCACTGCACGTGAACGATATGATCTGACACCCTTCATGGGGTGAATCCACGAGACTGGATGCAGTAGAAGCAGGTTGCTCGGTCGACAAATCCACACTCTCGCGTTTGGGCGCGGCAGCACATACAATCAAAAAAAAAAAAAAAGGTGTAAAACTAGATATTTTGTTGGACATGTTGCACGGACAATTGGTCTGAGAGGAAATCAGAACTGAGCTGTTGTAGGGGGTCACTGCGGTGCTCACTCAAATCGAATTATGTTGCTAGCGCATCCTCAGTTTCTCCTGCAGCACTTTCTTCTGAGGAACACAAAAGAATATATTTTGGAGAATGTTTATAACCAACTGGTTTTGGCCACCATTGACATCCTTTATGTTCCACAGATGAAAGAAATTCGCAAAGCTTTAAAAAGACGAGGGTGATTAAATGGTGGCTGAATTATATTTTAAGATCTTTTTTAAAATGTATTTTACCTGTTAGAATTTAAACAAGTCCACAATTGTAAAGGAAATGTTTGGGACAGCTTAATCTAAATGAATCCAAACAAGTTTAATATTTACATTTTCATAATTCTAGTGGTTATAAAATGCAGTAGTTGCTTTGCTGCCTCTTATATGAAATTATATTGAAGGCCTCTAGTTGCTAGCTGTCTTGATATGCATTTTTAAACCTCAAAAGCTCATTTCACACCATTACATGTTATGCGAGTCAGAAAAGACTTGTGATAAGCACTAGCGAAGACGCTGTCCAAGGTGCTGATCCAAACCCTGCACATCTACGTTCTATAATGCATCATTTTGGAAATAAAATATGGAGGGTGTCGTCACAATGTGTCGTACATTTATGAACATGTCATCTTTTCCAACAGAGCATGCATTTCTCTGGCCTCTAAAAATCGGACCATTGGCAATGCTGCTAAAAGTCAGGTACGAAATGCAGTTCATTTCATGCTTTCTAATTTATCAACATTTTAATTGTTTGCTAATCATAAAACTAGGTGGGATATTAACTAATAAACATGCTCCCTACAGATCATAACTAACTTTAAAAACACAGTTCACGGCTTTAAGAAGTTTCATGGTCGAGCGTTCGATGACCAATTTGTTCAAGGGGAAAAGTCCAAGTTGCCTTACAGCCTTCACAAACTGGACAATGGCAGCACTGGACTAAAGGTGATATACTGTGTTTTGCCATCACTTTGAAATTTTTTTGCCATTGTAGATCACAGTGCCAAAATTTAAGTTGTTCTGGACAAAAAACATGCAAAACATGCATAGACAGAACATGAATAGTTGTGTGCATATTAAATGATTCAGGAATCCGGTGTTCTCAAGAACACTGCAAAAAGCAATGGTGTTAAACGTCTTGAATGTTGGAGATTGTGTTACATTTGCATGGTCATAGGTTCGTTATCTGAACGAGGATAAGGTGTTTACCATCGAGCAGATGACTGCCATGTTGCTCACCAAGCTGAAAGAAACTTCTGAGCACGCCTTGAAGAAGCCTGTGGTGGACTGTGTGATATCTGTGAGTGCTTCTAAATCATTGAACCTAGTGTATTTCCAGTAGTGCTCTTGACATGGCTGTCATTTCTTTGACACCTTTGGCTTTTCTCTAGGTCCCCAGCTTCTTTACGGATGTAGAAAGGAGATCTCTGATGGATGCAACTCAGATTGCTGGGCTGAACTGTTTGAGGCTGATTAATGACACAACAGCAGGTCAGCAAAATTAAGCTGTTGATTTTGTATTTTTATGTTGTCATTATCTAACTAAACAGAAAAAAGATAACCTAAAAATGGTAGCATCCAAATGATCTGGTTTAATAAAAAAATATTATTTAACATCCATGAGTCAACCTAAATTGATTTATACCAACACAACTAATGTTTATGCATTAAATCAGGTAGAAATAACTCTTTAGAGGGATGTTTTTTCTTTAGTAGAAAGATTTTTGCTGAAACTGTGGTCCTTGGCGATTCTTAAATATCAAATGGCTACCATCACGTGAGTCAAAAAAAAAAAAAAAAAACATATACATCAAACATAAAATGAATACCTTTGTCTAGTGATGATATATTATGGTCCTATGACGCAAAATGATCAGTCTGTTCAAGAAATACAACATAATTACTTATGTTACATAAATACGTTTTTTAAAAAAATAATTCTTTTGAACTGGTTCTAGCTGAATCAGTTTGCCAAATCAGACTGAACTTTTTGAATGCAGCATAGATCGAAAAGTTACTCAATCAGTACTCACTTTCCGATATTTTCCATAATGAGCCAAAATACCAAAATAATATGGTCCTATGATGCCGGTTTTTGCCAACTCGTTCAGTGCTTAAGTTCCTCCAACAGTAATGGCACTGAGGAAACTGAGGAGACTTGGGCCCAAGACGAGCTGCTTATACGAGCAAGTGTGAACCGAGAGCTTAAATGAAGAGGTGAAATTAAAGTTTTCATGGTTTCTCCTGGATTATGTAAATAGGTGAGCAGAGAGTGAGTAAATTAACAACAAACATTCGTTTTCAGGTGAACTATCCCTTTAGGTTAACAAAAGTGAGGTACCAGTTTTTACAGTTTGCATGTTGTTGAAAAACTAACTACACAAATCAAATTTTTAACTACATAAAACAGGCTGCATGACTATTATGGAGATTCACTGTAAAAGTTGATTATTGTACATGTGTTAGGGGTTTTAACATGATATTAACTCTTCATGACTAAATAAAATAGATACACATTATATATAATAGGTATACATACTCTTTCTCTCTCTCTCTTGTTATTGCTTTCATGACAATAAGTACCTCTTCTTAGGTTGCCAATCCCCTGATCTAGCTAAATGTGTGAGGGTGTTGTAGAAGCAGAATTAATGCGTGATGACTGACAAAAATATGATTCATGAATCAAGTGATAACAGTTTCTTTCTCTTGTGTAATGATGTTTTCTTAGTCATTTTCAGCATCTTCGACAGAGTAACTGTTTGCAGTAATAATGCCGTTGGCCAGTGCAACTAAACAGTTGATTGTGTTATGCAAAAGTGGTTTTAATAACTGTATAGAGTGTTTTTTACTTCTAATTTCTCCTTCAGCCATCCTTTCATA
The DNA here is from genome assembly GCF_963082965.1 of Carassius carassius. Taxonomy (NCBI): domain Eukaryota; kingdom Metazoa; phylum Chordata; class Actinopteri; order Cypriniformes; family Cyprinidae; genus Carassius; species Carassius carassius. The sequence goes on from NC_081786.1 coordinate 22,533,678, forward strand.
AAAATTTTTTCAAGCAGGATATAAGCGACTACAGAAAATAAGTAATCATAAATAGGCTATTTAATGTTCATAGTAACTCAGTAATTTGAAACCAGCCAAAGTTGTTAAGGAATAATGTATCAGCTGGTGATTATCATAAAAAAGTTAAATATTATCATAAAAGGGAATAAATAGAAATTGTGACCACAAATTCTTAATCAAAGAATCATTTCGTGCCCAAATGGACTGTGTTCCAGTAGCGAAGTCAGAAAACCAAGATGGATATGTCCATTGTTAGCAATACCAGTCGATTAAGAATACATAAAAAGTGGTATTTTGTACATATAGTACAATAAAACTGTGTGCACCACTGAGTTTATTGAGAAACCGCCTAACTTAAGTGTTAATAAACAACATGTTGATGCCACTAACAGACACATTCGATTCTGAATTTGGAGTTGATGAAGATTCTGAGTCGGAATTCTTGGCTTGGGAGGGTGTTCCATTTAAAAAATTTCCTACGAGGTTTTATTAATTCACTTGTTTAGTGAAATTTAACCAAAAGCCACTTATCCACAGCAATTTAACCAAAAAGTTAATGAATTAGAACAAAGTGACCAGTAGTTCTATTTTGTTCCCTTGTTTTGGTTAAATCATGGCCCCTCATTGTAATTGCTAAATCGTGGCGACGTTGTGCTAATTAGTTCCCTGAATTTTTTTTTTATTATGACCACGTGAAGACCTTTATTTGGCTTCTATTGATGCTAATAGTACAATAGATGTACAGAATGGTTGTTTAAAATGTTAATTGGATATTTTGACGAATGAATTTTTGAAGTACTTTCACCTCTGTCTATTATTACAGTCCACAAGGCCTTTTCACACGCTGTTATTTTTTGGTATTCTTGTTGCAGTGGCCTTGGCCTACGGCATCTATAAACAGGACTTGCCAAACCCAGAGGAGAAACCCCGTAATGTTGTGTTTGTTGACATTGGGCACTCATCTTATCAAGTCTCTGTTGCTTCCTTTAACAAGGGAAAATTGAAGGTCTGTGTTGTTCTTATCTTTTCATGGGATATGTTTACTTCAAATAATTATGTTTAATCCTTCACAAAGCTGTTATCAAATGCATTATAAAACCCTTCTTTCTTTCAGGTGTTGGCTACAGCATTTGACCCATATTTGGGCGGACGCAACTTTGATGAAATGCTTGTGGAATATTTCTGCGAAGACTTCAAAAACCGTTTCAAACTCAATGTTAAAGACAACCCAAGAGCTCTTCTAAGACTCTATCAGGAGTGTGAGAAACTGAAGAAACTCATGAGTGCAAACTCTTCTGATCTCCCTCTAAACATCGAGTGCTTCATGAATGACATTGATGTCCATGGGAAAATGAACAGGTAGTTCAATTATTTTGTTTTAGTTTTTATGTTTTCCCCCAAAATTAGCATAGAGTTTAGACTACTGAAGTACTTTTACCTCAATGTTCACATAACCTCTGTCGTAAATACTAGAATTGTTACTGGCTGTTATAAGTAGGTGCAAAGGGATGGGAAATGAAATATGTGCAAATGAAGCATTTCGGGCTTAATAGAAAATAGTTGGATTGATGGTTTGAGCAGAAACATGTCATTGTGATTGGACACAGGCCTCAGTTTGAAGAGATGTGTGCTCATCTCTTGATGAGAGTGGAGGCGCCTCTCAAATCGGCCATGGAACAATCAAGTAAGCAGCAGCCGATGGCCCAGTTCACCAATGAATCAGTCACCACAGATGTACAATCTAAATCCATTGCTAATTTGCATTCGTCCTGGTACAGAGCTTAGCAGAGACGAGATCTATGCCATTGAGGTGGTGGGCGGAGCCACCAGAATCCCGGTCATAAAGGAGAGAATCTCAAAGTTCTTCGGGAAAGACATCAGCACCACACTGAACGCAGACGAGGCTGTAGCACGCGGATGTGCCTTACAGGTAAAACAGACTCTTAAAGGTGACATATCGTGAAAATCTGACCTTTTCAGTGCTATAATCGGGTCCACAGTCCATCCACCAACCCAGAAAACTTGAAAAAGAACAACCCAGTAATTTGTTTTCGGTAAACCTTTCTCTGCAAACTCAGTTTTCGCTCCCCCCGTAATGTAGAAAGGATGTGGGGAGCACCAGTTCATTTTAGGGCTGGGGGATATGACGTTATAATCGTATATCAACGATGTCTCATAAGTATCACAATGTGGATGTCAGCAGTCAGGTAACAGATGATTATCAACATTATCAGGAAAATATTTGATAATTGATAAACCTTGTAAGTTTATGCTAGTCACCGTACAGGTCTTTTTGCATGCAAGAATGAAATAATTTAGTAGGAGGGTTGAGAATCAAAAAGCTAGGCCTATTCCAATTTTGGAAATCAGATGCGTAAGGTCAGGAATCAAATTTCTTGTTATAAAATTACATTTTGATTCTTCTTCTCGATTTCTGTATGCGCATTTATTGTGATTTCAAAAGATTCAGGTGCAAGAAGACGAAATAGAACTCATTTCTGCTCTCGCGCGCTGTTTTCTGCGCTATGCACACACACACACACACACACACACACACACACACACACACACACACACACAAAATGCTCGCACAAAAGCCGCCTCTATACGCGAACACTGGACTGAGCTCTCTTTCTTGCATTCTTACACATTCGAATGGACAAATACACAAAGAATAATATCAAAATATTCCATAAATACAATCGGTAATGTCTTAAGTGAACGTAAAGAGTTGAGAAAGAAAACAAGGGTGTATTGGATCCATGCATTGACAGCAGCCGTTGCCGCCAGTCATTAAAATGTTAAACAAAGAACAAAATAAACCAAAATCCCCCACTGATCTTGGTTGAATCACTTTTGTAGCCTCAGTTTATATTTTATTTACTACTGTAATGGCAATGTGCATCTGTGTATTCGATTATTTTGGAGTTGTGTTCCAATATAATTTATCCTTATTTAGGGCATAGGCCTATTCTATTTTGATCTGCAGTTTAATAAAAGTTAAACAGAAAAAAAGACAAAAAGCAGCACTGCATGCATTTCTGAATATTTATTTAAACAGACTGTATAATGATGAAAAACCACAAGTATGACAGGTATAATTAAAAGATGCATCCTTCGGCGCACATTTCCATGTAATATTTTTTACAGATTTTTAAAAGAGTGTATAATATAATTATGGTTAATTAAGCTGAGATATAGCACTATAAACTCTTAATTCATTTGCAACAAAACTATAAAGTACACTAACCAGAACTGTGTTCTGCTTCCATTCAAAATAGGAATTTTCAAAATAACATATAGCAATAACAATATAACAAATGATCTGTGGGGTATTTTGAGCTGAAATTTTAAATATAAATTTGACACATTCTGGGGACACCTGAAACCCACTTTATGTTACATATTGTTAAAAGGGGCATAATAGGTCTCTTTTGAAGACATAAAATTCATAAATCCCTATCAAAAAAGACCATAATCTGAACAAATCAATCAATAGCACGCCTTGATAACAGGCATTATAGATGTCAGCACAGAAACAGCAGAGGTGTGAGAGTGTGATACAGAACAGTTGAACAATACTTGTGCCAGTTCCCCGGGGAGTCTGAAGAGTCTGTGGAAGAGGTGTAGAAACAAGATTAAATCTGTGTGATGCATGCTTGGATTGCCATGCAACGCTGTCTCTGACTCCATACACTCATACCCTATTTAGACAGCTAAAACTCCATTTGTTTGTATATCATAAATGCTAATTCTTTTTCTGTGTGTGTGTGTGGTTAGTGTGCAATCCTGTCTCCAGCCTTCAAAGTCAGAGAGTTCTCCATTACAGACGCTGTTCCCTTCCCGATTACGCTTCGCTGGAAGTCTCTGACAGATGAAAGTGTCGGGTAAGAGCCTTCATATTCAAACCCTTATACTGTCTGAATCCAGGGCAAGGTATCTGAATTAAGCATATTGTGTTCCACTAATTCTTTTTACAAAGTGATTATTTGTTGTGCTCACAAAGCAAAGCATAACTTAAAATACAGGATTTTAACAAACCACCAGCCTCAAGAATCAGTGAATATCTCAATGAATGATGCATCCAATCATGTGGCTTATTACATTTCTTGGCAATCACAATTTGATTTGCACCTGGTGGGCCATAAAAAGACTTACATGGCAGAAGGGACCCAAGCCATCTAGGCATGAGAAAATAATACAGACCAACAGACAAACACCTAGCAACCAACCATATCATCGTAGCAGATGAATATTAAAATGTGCTGTAAACCACAAGAAAGCAGCCACGCACTGTAGCAATGAAACAATTCAGCAGTGTGGCAGCATTACTTACATTTTAGTCAGGAAATTCAGTATTTATAGTATAGTAGTCAGTATTTATTTGCATATCTGGGGTAATTTATATACTGTATCTTATATTGTCTTAATAAAAACCTTAACAATAAATGTTTCTATCTAATATTTATTTATATTATTTTTTTGCAGTGATATGTATTATTTACACTGAAAAAAATTGTAACCTACAAATTTAAGTAAAAAACAAACAAAAACAAAACAACAACAAAAAACCCACCACTGATTCATTACTTTTGCATCAGTGAATTAATACATTATTTTATACCATCAACATTTGTATGGGTTAAATCTGGCAGAAATTACGAATTGACAGTTGCAGGTTGCCACTTTGTACAGTGTAGTATTATAATGCTGTAATGCTTAATATTTGAAACACAATACATTAAATATTAAATTAAATATTAAATTAAGTATTAATAATTTAATAAAAAAGATCATTAAAATGAATGAAATAAAAATAAATGAATGAATGAATAAATGTATTTAGAATGTTTTATCAAGAATTTGAATGTCTTTAAAAGTTTTTATTTTGAGCTAGAAAAAGTTGAAACAAATAAGGAAAAAGGTAAATAATTGGTACATCATTTTTGATTGGTAATTGCTGCAACTTGCACACGTGGGTGACAGGTTGCTTGGGGGAGATATTTAAACTTGTCTGATTGAAGATTATGAGGGCACATGAATTATAAAAAACAACAACAACAATAACAGAAAACAACATTGTTCATAAATATTCCACAAAAGAAATACAAACTGTTATTTTTGATTCTATTGTGACTCGTCTTCAGGGAATGTGAGGTGTACAGTAAGAACCATGCAGCACCTTTCTCCAAAGCCATCACCTTCCACAAGAAGGAACCTTTTGACCTGGAAGCATTCTATAGTTCTCCACATGAGCTGCCCTATCCGGATAGCAGAATAGGTGGGTATTATTGTGTGACATCTTCAGTACCATGTTGATTACATTCTGTAATTGCATTCTTAAACTTTTTAGACTTTATTTAAACTTCTTTAGGAATCAGTATGGAATGATTCATTAGTATGGAATGATATTGCGGACTTTATTCAAAAGGCATTGCAAATTGTATTTGCAATTGCGTTTTCAATTTGTGGACGCATAAAATGTGACATAATCCAAACGCAAATGCAAATCGCGCATTACCGTTTTCATTTTCGATTAAGTGAACGCACAGTGTCTGCCAAATTTAAAATGGAAATGCAAAGTCCGTTTGCAATTGTGTTTCCCATATCTTACGAGATATGAGCCTGTCATATTTAAATAGCAATATTAATTACCACATTTGCCTTTTCACTCTCTCTGCACTGTGCATGTAAACTGCCAAAACTCAAATGGAATCGCAATTCCTTTTGCATTTGAATTTCCAACGTCTACACGGAAACCTTTCAATCAAGTGACAGGGGTGGGGCCATTTTATTGGGCGTGTTTGCATTGGGAAGTGAAGATCGTACTAAAATGTACCATGTTTTTACTAGGGTAAATATGAGTTAACGATAGTGTTTATAATTAAGTCACAGTAGCCACAAATGTACAGTTGTCTGAGACGTTATGAAATGTTCTTTAACATCATGAACCATAAAATGTAGTCAGTGTTCTGCTATTGTTTATTTTCATAATAGGTAAACACAGGTCACAAGTTAACACGGTCACATTTCCTTGATTCAGTAGCTGCACGTTGTACAGCCGCGAGTCCTGTCTTGAATCTAGAGATCTGGTGCTGATTCAGTGTAGCTTGGTAGCTCAGTGGTTAGTGACTGTCATCTCTCACGGCATACTGTCTTTTAGCGCGTGTTCGAAAACCCGGGCCAACACAGACGTTCTTTATTTTTTTGTTTATCCTTCTAACTTCAGCCGCTGATTTCGGACTTGCATCCTCAGTAGTTCTGACTTTGTGCATTCGACTCGGGAGTGTGATGTCTGCGAGGACGCAGGTCCGGTAATTCTGCAAACAGCAGTGTACCTGATAACATGTCAGCTCGCCTTGACTACTGCAATTTTCCTCACTGTATGATCGCCCGTTTGGCGGCTGAAGTTAGTAGGATAAACAAAAAAAATAAAGAACGTCTGTGTTGGCCCGGGTTTCGAACACGCGCTAAAAGACAGTATGCCGTGAGAGATGACAGTCACTAACCACTGAGCTACCAAGCTACACTAAATCAGCACCTGTAGATTCTCTAGATTCAAGACAGGACTCGCGGCTGTACAACGTGCAGCTACTGAATCAAGGAAATGTGACCGTGTTAACTTGTGGCCTGTGTTTACCTATTATGAAAATAAACAATAGCAGAACACTGACTACATTTTATGGTTCATGATGTTAAAGAACATTTCATAACGTCTCAGACAACTGTACATTTGTGGCTACTGTGACTTAATTATAAACACTATCGTTAACTCATATTTACCCTAGTAAAAACATGGTACATTTTAGTACGATCGTCACTTCCCAATGCAAACACGCCCAATAAAATGGCCCCACCCCTGTCACGTTGGAAATTCAAATGTAAAAGGTATTGCGATTCCATTTGAGTTTTGGCAGTTTACATGCACAGTGCAGAGAGAGTGAAAAGGCAAATGTGGTAATTAATATTGCTATTTAAATATGACAGGCTCACAGCTCGTAAGATATGGGAAACACAATTGCAAATGGACTTTGCATTTCCATTTTAAATTTGGCAGACACTGTGCGTTCACTTAATCGAAAATGAAAACGGTAATGCGGATTATGTCACATTTTATGCGTCCACAAATTGAAAACGCAATTGCAAATACAATTTGCAATTCCTTTTGAATAAAGTCCGCAATATCATTCCATACATTAGCTCTAGCCTAATTTACGAACAAAATGAGAACTAATCACTCTGGTGCGAAGCATAGGGGACCCTTAAATAGTCGTTCATGGCCTCATTTGATTAAGAATGCCCTCAGCATTGTGATTCATTGTGTCCGAGCACCTGTTATATCTTTAACACACTAACTGAAGTGGGTTAGTGTCGGGCCTAATCTCAGGGGAGTGTCACACAGGTGTCAAAATACACCTGCCAGCCAGGTAATTAGGATTGAGACATGACGTCCCCAAAGCTCTCATTCCCTTCACATCATACACCCTCTTCATTCTGAGTGTGTGAGGGCCTAATACACTCCCCATATGGCAGGGTCAGAAATGAACTTTTCCTTTGTGGGGCAATATTTTCCCCAAACCTATTTCCATTTTGTTTTTTTTTAAGTGCAGGTGTTTGTTTATTTAGGAAATACATGTAAAATAACAGATTTTTGTTTCTATAAAACATTTAATAACAATTTTTATACAGGTTTTTACACTTTATTGAAATTAGGATATTTACCTTAATTTTAATTTTTTTGTTTGGCAGCTGTAGCTACCAGTCATTTGACCATTTTGTATGACTTATATTATTCAGTTGAATATTATTAGTTATTAGGATTTTTTCAACACGTTTCCTTAGTTTCCACATTTCACTTTAATCACTACAGTCATGATAGATGTAGTTTAATTGTGCAGGGACAATTTTTCCCCCCATATTGAATTTGGTGGGCATTTTTGTTAACATTTAACATTTAATCATTAAGCATTCACTTTTATCCAAAGCAACTTACAAATGAGAATCAGACCAATCAGACCAACGAGAGGACAACAACAGTATACAAGTGCCATGTCAAGTCTCAGTTATTCTAGCACAGAACACGTAGCTATGTATTTTTAAAAATTTTTTTCAAGAATAGAATAAAATAGAATAGAAAATAACAGGTAAGTGCTAGTATTAGTTGGTCAAGTGCTGGCGAAAGAGATGTGTCTTTAGATATTTTTTGAAAATGAGTAAAGACTCAGTTGTTCGAATTGAGATTGGGAGGTCATTTCACCAGCTGGGCACAGTCCAGAAAAAGGTCAGTGAGAGTGATTTTGAACTTCTTTGGGATGGCACCACAAGGTGTCGTTCATTTGCAGAACGCAAGCTTCTGGAGGGCACATAAGATTTAACCAGTGAGTTTAGGTAAGTTGGTGCCGTGCCAGTGGTTGTCTTGTAGGCTAGCATCTGTACCTTGAATTTGATGCGAGCGGCTACTGGTAGTCAGTGTAACCTGATGAGGAGAGGAGTAACGTGAGCTTTTTTTGGCTCATTGAAGACAACCCATGCTGCTGCATTCTGGATCAATTGCAGAGGCTTGACAGTACATGCAGGAAGGCCCACCAGGAGAGCATTACAATAGTCCAGTCTGGAGAGAACAAGAGCTTGGACAAGAAGTTGGGTTGCTTGCTCTGACAGGAAGGGTCTAATCGTCCTAATGTTGTATAAGGCAAATCTGCAGGACCGGGTCGTTGTAGCAATATGGTCTGTGAAACTTAACTGATGATCCATCACAACTCCTAGGTTTCTGGCTGTCCTGGAAGAAGTTATGGTTGACGAGCCCAGCTGTATAGAGTAGCTGTGATGAAACGATGGGTTAGCTGGAACCACAAGCAGTTTTGTTTTAGTAAGTTTGAGCTGAAGGTGATGGTCCTTCATCCAGCTAGAAATGTCACTCAGACAGGCTGCAATGTGAGTAGCTACCGTCGGGTCATCTGGTTGGAATGAGAAGTAGAAGTAGAGTTGAGTGTCATCAGCATAGCAGTGATACGAAAAGCCATGCTTCTGAATGACAGATCCTAATGACATCATGTACTGTACAACCCGAATTCCGGAAAAGTTGGGACGTTTTTTAAATTGTAATAAAATGAAAACTAAAGTAATTTCAAATCACATGAGCCAATATTTTATTCACAATAGAACATAGATAACGTAGCAAATGTTTAAACTGAGAAATTTTACACTTTTATCCACTTAATTAGCTCATTTAAAATTTAATGCCTGCTACAGGTCTCAAAAAAGTTGGCACGGGGGCAACAAATGGCTAAAAAAGCAAGCAGTTTTGAAAAGATTCAGCTGGGAGAACATCTAGTGATTAATTAGGTTAATTGATATCATGTCTGTAACATGATTAGCTATAAAAGCTTTGTCTTAGAGAAGCAGAGTCTCTCAGAAGTAAAGATGGGCAGAGGCTCTCCAATCTGTGAAAGACTGCGTAAAAAAATTGTGGAAAACTTTAAAAACAATGTTCCTCAACGTCAAATTGCAAAGGCTTTGCAAATCTCATCATCTACAGTGCAGAACATCATCAAAAGATTCAGAGAAACTGGAGAAATCTCTGTGCGTAAGGGACAAGGCCGGAGACCTTTATTGGATGCCCATGGTCTTCGGGTTCTCAGACGACACTGCATCACTCATCGGCATGATTGTGTCAATGACATTACTAAATGGGCCCAGGAATACTTTCAGAAACCACTGTCGGTAAACACAATCCGCCGTGCCATCAGCAGATGCCAACTAAAGCTCTATCATGCAAAAAGGAAGCCATATGTGAACATGGTCCAGAAGCGCCGTCGTGTCCTGTGGGCCAAGGCTCATTTAAAATGAACTATTTCAAAGTGGAATAGTGTTTTATGGTCAGACGAGTCCAAATTTGACATTCTTGTTGAAAATCACGGACGCCGTGTCCTCCGGGCTAAAGAGGAGGGAGACCTTCCAGCATGTTATCAGCATTCAGTTCAAAAGCCAGCATCTCTGATGGTATGGGGGTGCATAAGTGCATACGGTATGGGCAGCTTGCATGTTTTGGAAGGCTCTGTGAATGCTGAAAGGTATATAAAGGTTTTAGAGCAACATATGCTTCCCTCCAAACAACGTCTATTTCAGGAAAGGCCTTGTTTATTTCAGCAGGACAATGCAAAACCACATACTGCAGCTATAACAACAGCATGGCTTCGTCGTAGAAGAGTCCGGGTGCTAACCTGGCCTGCCTGCAGTCCAGATCTTTCACCTATAGAGAACATTTGGCGCATCATTAAACGAAAAATACGTCAAAGACGACCACGAACTCTTCAGCAGCTGGAAATCTATATAAGGCAAGAATGGGACCAAATTCCAACAGCAAAACTCCAGCAACTCATAGCCTCAATGCCCAGACGTCTTCAAACTGTTTTGAAAAGAAAAGGAGATGCTAACCCATGGTAAACATGCCCCGTCCCAACTATTTTGAGACCTGTAGCAGAAATCAAAATTGAAATGAGCTCATTTTGTGCATAAAATTGTAAACTTTCTCAGTTTAAACATTTGCTATGTTATCTATGTTCTATTGTGAATAAAATATTGGCTCATGTGATTTGAAAATCTTTTAGTTTTCATTTTATTAAAATGTAAAAAATGTCCCAACTTTTCCGGAATTCGGGTTGTAGATGGAGAAGGGAAGTGGTCCAAGTACTGAGTCTTGAGGAACCCCAGTAGCAAGAAGTTGTGACTTAGAAACCTCACCCCTCCAGGACACCCTGAAGGAGATACCCGAGAGGTAGGACTTCAACCACAGGAGTGCGTTTCTAGAGATGCCCATCTTTCTGAGGGTGGACAAGAATCTGGTGGTTAACTGTGTCAAAAGCAGCCGGCAGATCATTTTGGTGGCATTTTTGCATGTGGCTCAATCAAAAGAAAGTTCTAAAAGTATTACTGTCTGATTCTGATTAGCATGCTTTTCCTCTTGCGGTCAGGCCATTTCACCATACAGAATGTCATGGCACAGCCTGATGGGGACAGTTCAAAGGTCAAGGTGAAAGTGCGTGTGAACATGCATGGCATCTTCAGTGTATCCAGTGCCTCTCTGATAGAGAAACAGAAAGGAGAGGCAGAAGAGGTGCAGATGGACACAGAACCGACTGTACAGAATGAGGGCAGGCCTGAGGAACAGGTAGGTGACACTGATTGGCAAAATGTATTCATTCTTTAGATAAATAAGTTTAATTTAAAATGAATCTAATTCTGGGTTTGTGGAATTTTGCCATTCCATTGATGATGAGACTGCCAAGAGAAATATTTAAATGATTAGTTCAACCAAAAATGCTAATTTTGTCAACTTCTTGTTGTTCCAAACCTGAATGACTTTCTTTGTTCTTGAAACATGAGTAGATACACAGGCACAGCATTAGGGTTCTAACCAGGAGAGTGTTTTTACTCTTTGTCACTAATTTAAGCTCACTGCGTTTGGCACTGAAAATGACACCTCTGTCCTAGAAGAGGAGGACTATCATTCTTACTTTAGGGGTTACTTTATTTAGCTTACAAGGGTTCTGACATGCCATCAACAGCTGTAATTTGGCACAGCAGTTTTTAAACTAGGCCAAAATCTAAAATATCTTTATATGCTGGAAGGTAAGTTACTGGTCGGGTACAATTATAACATCAATCAATCATTACACACACTGTGCACTGTATTAAACTAATGCAAGATGTAACACATGTAGGCATAATTTATATCTTTCTAAAAAGTAGACATTTGGCATTTGAATTTATTTTTTATTTTTCATGAGAAGCCTAAAATCATTGTTCCCAAATAACTGATTGTGTATGTATTTAGAAAAAAATCTAATACACTACCATTTCAAATATTGGTTGGTATTGATTTTTTATGTTTTTGAAAGCATCTAAGGCTCATTAAGGTTGCATTTATTTGATAAAAAAGACTGTAAAAACAGTAATGTTGAGGAATGTTATTACAATTTAAAATAACTGTATAGATAATTTTATAAAACTGTAAAATCTAATTTATTCCTTTGACGGCAAAGCTGAATTATTATTTATATAATGTTATTGTTATGGAAATAATTCTTATTCTTATTAAATATCCAAGTATGCAATACAATACAGATTATTGCACAAGGCTATGCAAACTAATGACACATAATACATGAAGCCATGGCTTTATTTGTTTGTTTTGTGAATGCGACAGAAGGATGCCTGTATTGCAGTGATTTATATGGCTCTTAGCCTTAGCTGTTCAATGGTCCTTGTTTATGAAGAATATTTAAAACAAGCAAATACATTCAACACTTGTGACCTTTTAAAAATGAATTTTTGTGGACAGTGAAGCTGCAGGATCAGATCACTCATGCTGTGTTTACACTTTTGTTAATAGAATAAAATGCAGGTGGACCAGGAAGGCCAAGGAGAACAGCTCGCTGAAGAGGAACAGATGAATAACTCTGGTAGTAAGGTACAATTTTTCCTTGACATATATGTAAATTAGTCTATCTATCTATCTATCTATCTATCTATCTATCTATCTATCTATCTATCTATCTATCTATCTATCTATCTATCTATCTATCTATCTATCTGTCTGTCTGTCTGTCTGTCTGTCTGTCTGTCTGTCTGTCTGTCTGTCTGTCTGTCTATCTATCTATCTATCTATCTATCTGTGTTTCTTGATAACTGTGTATATTATCTTTTCAATTTTCTTATTTTCTTAAAGGATGGTGATAAACAAGATCAAGGTGCCAGCAGTAGCAAAGCGAAGTCAAAAGTGAAGAGTGTTGATCTGCCAATTCTGGCCAAAACCACCAGACAGCTGGATAGAGATGTGCTCAACAAATTTGTAGAATATGAAGTAAGTCATAATTCACTTTCAGTCTGTCAGTTCCCCGGAGAACATGTGGAGTGTTGTGAACTTGCGATTAATTTAACTCAGCTCAGTTCAAAGCAACACTCTTTTTCCAACCAGTGCATTTTTAATTCTCATCACAAATTGGAGCCCCATTTTTTGTACTTTAAGCTGAATTCATTTTGTTTATATGTACTCACTATATCTGTCTCTTGGTAGCTACTGTTTATAACACTTGCCAGCTGAACCAACTGTATCTTGTACTGTGCATGTTGCTAAACTCATATGAGGGATTTAGCGTTTGCCCTAAATATATATGACAGAGCTTAATTCAGACCTCAGGGAAAAGATATTAGTAGATCATTTCGTCAGTGATGCGACAGCACTGCTCTAGGCATTAGAATCATGTCCTACACTTACTAGTTCAGCTTTTAGCTTTAAAAAAACACACAGTGTGTAATCTCACTCATTAAAACTCTTTAAACGAGGCAGAATTTTGGCATTACAGCTTTATGCTATTGTATTTTTGTTAGTCTACAAAGAATCATGAATTGACAAAATTTCTTAATTCTGTACGCTCTTGGTCTTTTTGTGCACAATTCATCTGTGCTTGTGATTCCAAGGCAGAAAATGTTTCTCTCTGTCTTTTTTATTAAAAAAACGAAACTTGTCTAATGTCACCTAGTCCAAAACTGACAGATATTGATAAGGTTATTGCATACATACATATACACATTTACACATTGCATATACACATTTTTTCATTATGAAATTGCAATTTATAACATTTAAAAATGTATTGACTTTAAATGTAATATTGAATAACAGTACAGTTAAATTATAATTGAAATATTATTATAACAAAGCCCACTTTCTAAAAATGTTCTCAAGTGTAATCTCACAAGTTACAGTTTTTAAAAAAATATACTTTTAAGATGTGCACATTCAATAAAGTTCAGCACAGTTATTTTTCACAAGGGTATGTTTGATGTCTCATTTATAATCTGAATATTAGGTTATAGTTTATGCGAATTGTCCTTGTTACAGTGTAATTTCATATGTAAATACTGGGTAATAGTTCAAATGTACTTACTGTAGAGTTGGGATTAGGGTTTGATTTAGGGTTAGTTGCATGTAATTATGCATAATTTAATGTTATTACTATAGGAAGTACATGTAATATGCAACAAAGATACTGTAAAATAAAGTGTGACCCTGGATAATCTTAGCGTTTGAGAAATTTTTGTGACTTAATAGTGTAAAAAGTTACAATGATCCAGTTTATAAATATATATTCACTGCATTCTCTCTTACAGAAAAAAATGATCATACAGGACAAACTGGAGAAGGAGAGAAACGATGCTAAAAATGCTGTGGAGGAGTATGTTTACGACCTGCGAGACAAACTGTGTGGCATCTTTGAGAAATATGTCACTGAAGATGTGAGCAGAAAATCTCTTATGTTATGTGGAGCTGTTGTTCTCAGTCAGGACACTTGGGAGCTTATGCTTTGTTTTCTGTATAATCTACCCCAGTTCTGCAGTCCACAGAATCATTTTATACTTGGAAAAGTACTTAGCTAACAAAATGGAGCTCAGGTAAGACTTACTACGTATGTGTGTTGATGTTCTTCCTTTGCAGGAAAGTAACCGACTCACCATAATGCTCGAGGACACAGAGAACTGGCTGTATGAAGAAGGAGAAGACCAGGAGAAAGAAATCTATCAGGACAAACTGTCTGAACTCAAAGTGGGTGCTTTAGTGTTCGGGTCATGCATGTTTAAAACCTTTGAATGAATATGCACTTGTATCTTGAAAGTGCATCTTTAAAAACAGTACTTGCAGAAACGTATACTTCATATAAGTGTATGTAAAGAGAGTACACTTCATGAATGTTTCTTATACTACAATATATTTTCATTTATTTGCAATTAACATCCAGTTAAGTGTATGAATATCTTACATTGGTTTTGCCCTTAAGTATATTGCCTTAAAGGAACAGTTCACCCAAAAATGAAAATTCTGTAATAATTACTCACCCTCATGTTGTTCCAAACCCATAAGACCTTTGTTCATCTAAGGAACACAAATGAAGATATTTTTGATCAAATCCGAGAGCTTTCTGACCCTGCATAGACAGAAATGGTCCATCCACAGTCAAGGCCTGAAAGGTAATAGAAATAGTCCATGTGACATCAGTGGTTGACTTTCATTTTATGAAGCTATGAGAATACTTTTTATGTGTGAAGAAAACAAAAACAACGACTTCTCTTCCATATTTGTCATTTGCACACGCATATGTGGGACTGTCGTGAGCATGCATCGAAGATTGACACGCAACAGAAGAAACTGTTGAATAAAGTCGTTGTTTTTGTTTTCTTTGAGCACAACAAATTTCCATTTTTGGGTGAACTATCCTTTTAAATTACACTAGTCTTGAAAAAAGTAGTCTGTAATAAGGCTGATTAATCCCTTGAAATTGTTATTAAATTGTGATTAAATATGATTATCACTATTTATATTAAAAGAATGAATGATGTTTTGAATAGTTGTTATGCCATTGATTGATGTCAACTATACATTGCTTTGGGGTTCTTTTTTAACATAAAAATGTAAAAATATGCATGGTATTATAATGTTATACTAAAACTAAAATTAAAACAATGGTAAAAAGTCCCTTAAACTGTATAAAGAAAAAACATCTTAAGCATGCAAAATAATGCAACTAGACTTTTTCTTGAAATTGCTTCTAATTGTGTCACCTATAATTGCAATAACTATAGAAATTCAAATTAAAAGTTATTTAAAAGTATGCTAAAGTGTGTTTCTTTTGGGTCAGTTCGTTAAATGAAAAACTCATTTGCATGAAATGTTTTACAGCAGGGTGTTTGTCTTTGTCTTTTGTAGAAGTTTGGTGAGCCTATTGAAGAGCGGTATAGAGAGCATGAGGGTCGACCCAGAGCGTTTGAGGAGCTAGGCAAGAAAATTCAGCTGTTTATGAAGGCGGTGGATGTCTATAAACAGAAGGTAAGCTGCAGTGCTTGATGGCACAGTTGATATTAATGTAGCGTTTTGATACTGAATAGTTCTCTTAATAGAAAATGTTTTTCCGACTAGAAAGCACAGTTCTTGCCTTTTGTGGTTTTATTTGGGATTACTTCTTTGCACAGATCTTCTGGCCTACTTACTTTGATAGCATACACTTTTACACACAATCTACAAGTTATTTAATGTCTCCCACTATTTTAGGGGTAAAACATTCACTTTACAAAAAGATGTTTCGAGTGTTTGCATTTGTATCAGTTTCTTTGGTCATTTATGTTGTTATTACAAGGTGACATCTTTGTCAGATTATTTGTGTTTGTAAAAGCAATATTAAGCAATGTTCAGATTGGCTTATTTCTTCTTAAGAACATTTTACATTAATTAGAATTGATCATATATTAATGATCGTCATTGATATTGATGCACTTAAAGATAATATTATGTTAAGCACTGAAAATGATTTTCCTGAAATGCGTTAAATGGTTTGACCAGCAGGACGAGCGCTACCAGCACTTGAGCGCTGAGGAGATGGGTGTTGTTGAGAAAAGTGTGAGGGAAGCTTCAGGGTGGATGAATTCAAAGATGAACGCCCAGAGCAAACTCAGAGTCGCTCAAGACCCAGCAGTCCAAGTAGCAGAGATCATTCAGAAGATTCAGGTTTGTGCACTTTTACAGTAAAACTACAGTCAATGCATGTTACAATTACATCCGTCATTAGAATGATCACACCAGGTGTTTTTAAATAAATAATGAATAAGAGTGGATCTCACAAAATCACGTCCAAGCTACATTTTTAAAAAAAGGCATATTTTGCATGAAGAAAAAGCTAGCATTTTAAACATTTTCAAAATTACTTTATTGTTATTATCACTGATGATTATGTCTCTTTTGCCATTGTTCTGAATCATGACCGCAAGTTTAATATGCAATAATTAAATTAATTTAAACACTTACAGTATATATTTGTTATTTGCCCTGGAGGGGCGTGATTGGGAGGAACGGCCCCCCTGATCTGAACCCGAGCGGTGTTCAGTTATTGGACTTCTGTGCTAGTTACAGCTTGTCCATAACGAACACCATGTTCAAGCATAAGGGTGTCCATCAGTACACGTGGCACCAGGACACCCTAGGCCGTAGGTCGATGATTGACTTTGTGGTCGTTTCATCCGACCTCCGGCCGTATGTCTTGGACACTCGGGTGAAGAGAGGGGCGGAGCTGTCAACCGATCACCACCTGGTGGTGAGTTGGATCCGATGGCGGGGGAGGAAGCTGGACAGACTCGGCAGACCCAAACGTACTGTGAGGGTCTGCTGGGAACGTTTGGCCGAGTCTCCTGTCAGAGAGATCTTCAACTCCCACCTCCGGCAGAGCTTCGACCGGATCCCGAGGGAGGCTGGAGATATTGAGTCCGAGTGGACCATGTTCTCCACCTCCATTGTCGAAGCGGCCGCTCGGAGCTGTGGCCGTAAGGTTTCCGGTGCCTGTCGAGGCGGCAATCCCCGAACCCGGTGGTGGACACCGGAAGTAAGGGATGCCGTCAAGCTGAAGAAGGAGTCCTATCGGGCCTGGTTGGCTTGTGGGACTCCAGAGGCAGCTGACAGGTACCGGCAGGCCAAGCGGACTACAGCCCGGGTGGTTGTGGAGGCAAAAACTCGGGCCTGGGAGGAGTTCGGTGAGGCCATGGAGAAGGACTATCGGTCAGCCTCGAAGAGATTCTGGCAAACCGTCCGGCGCCTCAGGAGAGGGAAGCAGTGCCCTACCAACGCTGTTTACAGTAGAGGTGGGGAGCTGTTGACCTCAACTGGGGATGTCGTTGGACGGTGGAAGGAATACTTCGAGGATCTCCTCAATCCCGCTGTCACGTCTTCCATTGAGGAAGCAGAGGCTGAGGGCTCAGATGTGGACTCGTCCATAACCCAAGCTGAAGTCACCGAGGTAGTCAAGAAACTCCTCGGTGGCAAGGCACCGGGGGTGGATGAGATCCGCCCTGAGTACCTCAAGTCTCTGGATGTTGTGGGGCTGTCTTGGCTGACACGCCTCTGCAGCATCGCGTGGCAGTCGGGGACGGTGCCTCTGGGATGGCAGACCGGGGTGGTGGTCCCTCTTTTTAAGAAGGGGGACCGGAGGGTGTGTTCCAACTACAGGGGGATCACACTTCTCAGCCTCCCTGGGAAAGTCTATGCCAGGGTACTGGAGAGGAGAATCCGGCCGATAGTAGAACCTCGGATTCAGGAGGAACAGTGTGGTTTTCGTCCAGGCCGTGGAACACTGGACCAGCTCTATACCCTCTACAGGGTGCTGGAGGGTTCATGGGAGTATGCCCAACCAGTCCACATGTGCTTTGTGGATTTGGAGAAGGCATTCGACTGTGTCCCTCGCGGCGGCCTGTGGAGGGTTCTCCGGGAGTATGGGGTCCGGGGCCCTTTGATAAGGGCTATCCGGTCCCTGTACGAACGGAGCAGGAGCTTGGTTCGTATTGCCAGCTGTAAGTCAGACTTGTTCCCGGTGCGTGTTGGACTCCGGCAGGGCTGCCCTTTGTCGCCGGTTCTGTTCATGATTTTTATGGACAGAATTTCTAGGCGCAGCCAGGGGCCGGAGGGGGTCAGGTTTGGTGACAACACGATTTCGTCTCTGCTCTTTGCGGATGATGTTGTCGTGTTGGCCTCATCAGGCCAGGACCTTCAGCATGCACTGGGACGGTTTGCAGCCGAGTGTGAAGCGGCTGGGATGAGAATCAGCACCTCCAAATCCGAGGCCATGGTCCTCAGTCGGAAAAGGGTGGCTTGCCTACTTCAGGTTGGTGGAGAGTTCCTGCCTCAAGTGGAGGAGTTTAAGTATCTTGGGGTCTTGTTCACGAGTGAGGGAAGGATGGAACGGGAGATTGACAGACGGATCGGTACAGCTTCTGCAGTAATGCGGTCGATGTACTGGTCTGTCGTGGTGAAGAAAGAGCTGAGCCGCAAGGCGAAGCTCTCGATTTACCGGTCAATCTACGTTCCTACTCTCACCTATGGTCATGAGCTTTGGGTCATGACCGAAAGGACAAGATCCCGGATACAGGCGGCCGAAATGTGCTTTCTCCGCAGGGTGGCTGGGCGATCCCTTAGAGATAGGGTGAGAAGCTCAGTCACCCGGGAGGAGCTCAGAGTAGAGCCGCTGCTCCTCCACATCGAGAGGGGTCAGCTGAGGTGGCTCGGGCATCTGTTCCGGATGCCTCCTGGACGCCTTCCCGGGAAGGTGTTCCGGGCACATCCCACTGGGAGGAGACCCCGGGGGAGACCTAGGACACGCTGGAGAGACTATGTCTCCCGGCTGGCCTGGGAACGCCTCGGTGTCCCCCCAGAAGAGCTGGAGGAAGTGTCTAGGGAGAGGGAAGTCTGGGGTTCTCTGCTTAGACTGCTGCCCCCGCGACCCGGCCCCGGATAAGCGGTAGAAGATGGATGGATGGATGGACAGTATATATTTTTTCATGAGATATTTAACATTATGGCTATGAAAATGTGTGGGGAAAATGTTTTATTTTTACTTTTACTTTATTTTTCCTAATATGTGTAAATATTTTTGCATTAAAGCAATGAGAATGAGATTTTTTAAATATATATTTTTTCATTTTAATAAAAACATTTTGGTGAATTTTTTTTTGTTTGTTTGGTTAAATTTGCATGAATAAAGGGCAGCAAAACAAAAACAACCTTGATGTATAAATTCTCAAAACGAACTAAAGTTAATTACATTTTATAGCATCCTTAAGATATCAGCACACAAGTAAGACTTTTATTTTGACAGACTCTGTCTAGTTATATGTTGTAATATAATTAAATTAAATATTTGTTGTGTATTTATTTTGCATTAAAGTATTTTGCATTAAAGTAATGAGAATAATTTAAAAATAATATTTTGCATTAATTTTTTTTACATTATGGTAATGACAATATGCTATGACAATATGTTACTGTTTGACAGCACACTACTGCATCATTTAATAAAAAGTGATTTACCGTATATAAACATGAATCCATCTGTTTTGTGTTGAAATGCAGGAATTAGAGGATGTTTGCAATCCTGTCCTCAATCGACCCAAACCCAGAACTGAGGAGCCCATAGAAGAGGGAGACCAAAACAACGGGGCACACAATGGCCCCGCAGCACAGCAAGGTGCCGACAGCAAAGGCAACCAGCAGACGAAGCCTCCGCCTGGAGAGATGGAGGTGGACTGAGCTCTTCCACACTCAACCAACCATCCGTTCTGCTGCCATTCTCACTTAAGCCACAATTAAACCTTGTCGACTTACACTGAACCAGTAGCTGGAACCATTCTCTCTGTGTCCACCACTCAGTTGGCTGTATTTGTGCATCTGTTTGTTGAAGTCTGCTCCTCTGTTGGTTTTCTCTTGTACCTAGTAAAGGACTGGATCAGACTGTCCTTCGAATGTTACTGCTGTATTGGAAATGCAGTCCGCGATTAGACGACCATGATAGGATCATATAGAATAGATGTAGTTCATGACAATAGATTCTTAACAAAAAGCTTTCCCTAGAACAATGTGATGCATTCTGGGAGACCCGAACTTATGGGAACATGAATCAAAATACTGTTTAATCATTCGATAAGATTGAGGGAAAACAAGCAAATATGTATGCAATACATATAAATATATGGTTTATATTTGTATTTAATATACACATTTCCAAAAGATGTGTTGTCTAGAGCCTGTAAATATTATTTTAGTAATTTGAATTGATGGGTGCTTAGATATAGGGACATGGTCCTGTTGTTGACATCGCAATGCTTTCAGCTCCGAAATGTCATATGAAAGTAGAATGTACTGAGCCGGTCATTACATTTTTTTCCCAGTTTTCATGCAGTCTCATATCAAGTCTTGAGGTTTGATGATCACAAATAATAAAACATGCCTTTATGACTGAATGTGTTGGTTGCCATTTAAATTATTGTGCCAGTGCCAGAAATTTGATTTGATGTAATTCTATAGACACAAAATCTATACAAGAACAGGAGGGCTTGTAGAAGTGTTTATATGACTTTTATTTTCTTATTTAAATTGGATTTATTTTGTAAATATGGTGCAATTTTTCATAAAAATACATTACATTAATTTAAGTAATCAATAAGTCACAAGACATTTTTTAATTGATGCGCCTCAACAATTAAACACAAGGTTTCCCAAACTGGGATAAGTGCAGTGGAAATGGAGGGGGTTCTGAGTTCATGTAAAGCTAATATTAATATATAAAAATGTAAAATAAATGCTTATACATAAATGAATAATTTTACATAACTGGAAAAAAAAAGAAAAAGAAAAAGAAAAAAGGACTTACTGAAAAGGCCAACAATACACTATATGGGTCAAAATTATTGATTTTTCTTTTGTGCTGAAAATCATTAGGAGAATAAGCAAAGATCATGTTCCATGAAGATATTTTGTAAATTTCTCACCGTAAATATATAAAAACTTGTTTTTTGATAAGTAAGATTCACTGCTAATAACTTCCTATTTAGATTTTTTTGCACCCTCAGATTCCAGATTTTCATCTCTGAAAAATTTGCATCTCTGCCAAATATTGTCAGATCCTAACAAAGCTTATTTATTCAGCTTTCAGATGATGTGAATTATTCTTGAAATATAAAGTATAGGTTTTCAACATTGATAATAATACTACTACTAATAATAAAAGAATCGGCTTAAAACACATCTCTTCCATCTTTATTTGATCATCTAACTGTAGCACTCTATTCTAATTCTATTCTTTAAAAACCTTGTCCCTTTTAGACTTGCACATTTACTGCTTGTTTTCTTAAAAAAACATTTCTAATCTTTTCCTAATTTGTATTCTGTCTGTTTTTTTTTCTTTTTAATTATTATACAATTAACAAAAGCAATAAAAGGCCTCTAACACTAGCTTGCTCTATTCTTTTTTCTAGTTTATGTTTTCTTTTTATAGCACTTGCATATCATTGCTCTTTTGATAATTTTGATTGCTTCCATTGTCCTCATTTGTAAGTCGCTTTGGCTAAAAGCGTCTGCTGAGCTAAATGACAAAAGTTTTATTGTATAAGTACTGAAAACTTGATATAATCATAGTAAACATCGACTTTTACTTTGACAGACTCTGGCTGGTTCTGTAATCTGATCACCGATTGGTCAGTTTGCGCAGCGACGTCGCTCACGTCATCACGCGTGCTACGGGCGGACTTTTTCAAAATGGAGGAAAGGCAAACATTTTGGAGAGGAATACAAATATACCGATTAATTGCATTTTTATACATCATGTTCAAGTCAATCCATCTCACATTTACGGAAAAATAAGGATAGGTTGAAAAGAACTACCGAATCTTCGTTCTGAAGAGGTTATGAAGTG
Organism: Carassius carassius; assembly: GCF_963082965.1. Taxonomy (NCBI): domain Eukaryota; kingdom Metazoa; phylum Chordata; class Actinopteri; order Cypriniformes; family Cyprinidae; genus Carassius; species Carassius carassius. The sequence goes on from NC_081786.1 coordinate 22,555,982, forward strand.
AAAATGAGTGTTTCAATCGGTGACAAGATTGAGGTAAGAAGCGCGGCCGCTTGCAGCCCTAAAGACTATTTAACTCAATTCTGAGGTTCTGTGTATATTTTAAGTCCCCCAAAACAGCTAAAAGATTCCCTTGTACGTCTTTACTTAGGTTTGTTTTACGTTACGTTTCGTTCTTTCAAGTTTTGGACACATTGAAACATAATGTTAAACAAAGACGAAACTTCAATTGATAATGTTAAAGCAGCCAGTCGTTCTGGAGCTCGCTTCTGTTCTTCGCTCCGCGGTTTAACGTTGTTGAGTGCATCAGAAGTGTTTTGGGAGTTGAGCGTGGAGACGGTTGCTAGGCGACGCGCGTCAGCGTCGGTTGTCAGGTCGAGTCGCGGGAGGAGAGCGGGAGAGTGACGAGCAGATGTCAGGTAACGAGCGACGCGTCAACAGAGACCGCACACTGTCGCCTTCATCCGTGATCGAAACACCATGTTGACAGCGATTCATTCATTCCTGCTAGATTTGACTACAAAAGCGAATGATCCACATGAGGACCGAGTTTTGTCTTCATCTGTGGATCTCAGAATCGAGGTAGGAGACTTAATTCTGAGATTCAGTGGCGAAGAGACTCTCAGGGGACAAGATCAAGCTCTAATCTCCCTCTGTGTGTTGTTCTGCCATCTAATGCACGCACTTATTTTGTGTTTCAGGACTTCAAGGTTCTCACCTTGTTGGGTAAAGGCTCTTTTGCATGCGTGTACAGAGCAAAATCTGTAAACACAGGCTTGGAGGTGGCAATCAAAATGGTAAGAGTACACTGTGCGGTTTAATTAACCTCTAGTGCCAGGGTTGTGGTGGTGCAGCATCTGTTCAGAACCGTTCACTGTGCCCCATGTGTATTTGCAGATTGACAAGAAGGCCATGCACAAAGCTGGCATGGTGCAGAGAGTCATAAATGAGGTGGAGATCCAGTGTCGGTTAAAGCATCCGGCTGTTCTTGAGGTGAGTCCTAGAGCTTCATCACAGACTCACTGCGGTTCAACTAATGCTTGTGTAATGTCGTGTACAATGAGTCGGATCCGTTGTAATGACAGTTTGTTTTACTTTTAAATGTAAAAGAAGAATTGTATAGTTCTATACAGGTCATTAAAATTCTAAAATGTCACATAAAATGCTGGAAAATTGTATATAGTGGTATTATTTTGCTTATTTCATTAGCTATAGTCGTGGTTTTCAGCCTTTTTGACTGTAAGGCCCCATTATCCACATAAATTGTTCCATAAATTACTTTTTAGGATGAACTTTTTTTAGAGCTGATTGTTTTTTAAGTTTTCCAGTCTTTTTAACCAATGAATTTGCATGACTTTTCCAGCTGTTGCTGTAGTAGTTTCCATGTTTCACTGTATCAATATCAAATCAATTTGACCGTGATTTAATCCCGGATGATTGTAATCACTATAAATTCGTTTGTCTTGGAAACACTAGCGCGTCTCCGACATTCTCGAGGCCGGACATCCGGGACTTTTACTCCCATAATGCACTGCGCGCGCATAGCAACCGCGGCGAAGGGTAAAACAAACAAGCGCTCGCCATTAAGCAACACGAAGCGGAAGACAAACGAGCGCAGAGCTGTCGAGAAAACTGCCGAGACTCATGCCTAAAAACTGTTGTGTTGTTAGTTGCACAAACAACAGCGTAAAGAATAACAAAATAATACCACTGCAGAGATGGCCACTCAATTTTCTGTTGCTATGTTATGACATTGCTATGCATAATGTTCGGCAGCTCTACACTGATAAGCAACAATGAAATGCACTAGTTGTGTGGGGAATAAGATACGTTTCTGCAGTTAGTCTATTTTTGCTTTTTTGAAAAAACTGTGTCCCTCACTGACACTGTACAAGCTGTGCCACTAACAGACTGAGCTCATTACAGCCATTGTGTAACACAGTGCTTTTGAATAAACATCTTTTTTTTTTTTTTCTAAATGAACATAGTTAATGTAATCGATGCTTGATGGGTATTTAAACATGACTGCAAGTGTAGGACACATGGTATGTACACATGGTGTTCACACCAGGGGATTTGATGAGGTAATTGTATATGTCTGGATACTCGAGCCTGGGCCATGTCTTTGGGTTGTTCTCCCAGGACTCAGCTGGATGTCGATAGGGACAAGATTGTAACGTTAAACCTACAAGCGACAGCTTTCTGTGGTACCTGGTCAATGCAGGCGCAAGTAGACTTTCTATATATTGATAAGACATTCTGTAATAGAAGAAAGAAGATCTGTATTTGTATAGCTGCTAGCGCCTTTCACATACATGTAACGTTAGCTAACGTTAGTCACAAAGCGCTTTACATGAGTGTTTTATTACATTCACTTCACTTCTCACCACCGACATACATTCGCATACACAGATATCATTCATCATTAATACAAAGTAGTCCGTTAGTATCCATAACTGACATAATCCACAACAAAACTTCTGTGAATAGATACCTTTTTGATTTTCCTCGGGCTTTGCCTTGATTGCCTTCGGTTTGTTTTACCCTTCAAACACGGCGGCGACTTGTTGCTATGCAGGTCACATGATTTGTGACGTAACGCCGACCAAGAGAATAGTGATAACACTCGTTGCCTTCTCTAGTGCAGCTTAACCAGGTCTCATCCCATTCGTCGGTTTTTGTGATATCACAAATCCCGGAAAATATGCGTTGTATTTCCAACGAGTCATTTGTCGTAGTTTTTGAAAAGTTTTTTTATGATCAAACAGCAACATTACAGACTAAAGTTGAAAAAGTGAAAAAGCATAATAGGACCCTTTTGATGATTTTGTGCCATATAATGTAAAAATCACTTTTATAAGGTGTTTGAACAGAGTTGTGTGGCCGCAGTGTGTGAAAACAACCGGCCTATAATGGTAAGAATCCACCCACTCACGGTTTTATACTTCTAATAAATCATAATCAGTCTCTCTACACGAGCAGTTCCAGATTTCTCACTTCTATGACGTCATATTCAGGAGAAGTCCCACCCATTTGTGACAGTCTTTGCCTTTTTAGCATTTACACAGCCCTGAGTGAGAAACTGGTCCGTCATTACTGTTTTCTTGCTGTAGCTGCTGGAGGTAAAATGTCAGCACAAAAGAGCCATTAAAAGTGTTGTGTTGGGATGCATCAACGAACATAGGAGTCTCCATAGACTCTGGGGACATCAGAGAACAATTTTAAATATTGTATCAATGCATTCTGTGGACCTTTAAAGAATATATATGTTTTTTTACTCACAATTTCTACCTGATAAAATGTTTTAGGGCTTGGCATGACTACAAACATTTTTATTAATCTGAAAATGTTAATAAAAAAAATAAATTATTTAAAATTATAAATGTATATATCAATGATATATACATTTTATATATATATATAGTACTTCTATGTTTTTTAAACACACAAGTATTATTTATAATAAAATGTATAAATGAGATAAAATAAGATTAATAAAAATAATGAATTATTCGATAAATAAAAATGATATTCGAATTTCGCAAAAAAAAAAAAAAAGTTTACAATAAAACCTAATTTGGTCACTTTCTGTGATTCTCCGCGGCATATTTGAAGGTGTATGCAAGCAAAAAATTAATGAATGAATGATTAAGGGGCCATTCACATATCGCGCCTAAGGCGTGGAAAAGGCTATGCGCTCCGCTTTCTCCTTCTTTCCAAAGCGCTCGGGCAGAAGCGCTCCTGAGGCGACGCGTTCTCTCAATGAAGACGTGGAAATTTCAGCAAAGGATAAATGGATTTGCAGCACAAAAAAAATCGCTTTCAGTAGCTCTGCTACTAAATTTATTTCAAAATGGCAATCCATATACAGCTATGATCAGCTGTTCCTTCATCTTGGCTGAGCTTTCAACGTTGTTACGGGAAAGGATGAAGCTGAATGTTTAGTTCTTGTCACATGACCTGCGGTGCCCTTGCGGCATTCTGAAAGTTGAGATGTTTTTAACTCGATGCAGTGCGGACGCGCCTGGAAAAAACGGGACCGCGTCGCACCGCGTGCGCATCGCCACCGCGTCGCTTCCATTATGAGCGCGCATACCGCGCGCCTACATTGGAAATAACGAACTTGAGCGCGCAAAAGACGCGATATGTGAACGCCCCCTAAAAGAACTGCGGTCTTCTACAGTACTTCAAATATGCCGTGGAGAATCACAGAAAGTGATCCAAGAACATTGTTGCAGCGTCTCTCGGCACAAACATCTCATGTTTCTCGATGAAAACATGAGAGAAGTAAGAAAAAAAAACTTTTTTGAACATTATCAGAACATTTCCCTTGATGCGAGTGGTGCGGATGCAGTCGCCACGATGAAGAGGATGCAATGCCCACTCGTCGGAAAAGGCTGAGCCAGTTCTCCAGCGATTATTACAGAGAGTCCAGCCGAGACGAGTGGGAACAGTTCTTGCTGGAGCCATGTATTCCACCAGATGAGGATCCCATTCAGTGGTGAAACGAAAACACGAAGCGCTTCACAAAACTTTTTCGCTTAGCGTATTCGCGTTATTTGTGAGTCCCGCCAACGTCTGTGCCGTCAGAGCATGTTTTCTCCGCGGTCGGCCTTATTGTTAACAGACTAAGGAGCCGACTTTCCCCCGATCGTGTTTACATGCCCATTTCTTAACAAGAACATTTGAAACAATAGAAAAAAAGCAAAAAAGATTTGCTGACAGTTTAAAAGTTAAGTGTAAACTACATTCTGTACAATAGCCTAATTGCTGCAGGCTGCTTTACGTTTTTTCTTTGTTCACTTTTTTTTTTTTGCTTTTAATCTGTACTTTTGTTTGTTTGCACGCATTGTTAAAGGTTTTCAGCTACAAAACACGATGTGTAATGTTCAAGCTTATTGTAAGCTTGTTCAAAATGACGAAAACAAACGTTGCTGAAAAATAAAGTCTGACTCATTGAACTTAATTTAAATAAACGAATATTCGAATATGATATATAATCTATATAATTTTTTGTGAGCTCAAATATTCGAATGTGATATTTATGTTTTAGCCGTTTTATATGTTGAGAATTAGTGGTTTAGAAATAGAACAATATCAGTCTTTGTGAGGATCTTATTGAAGACATTAGAACACTTATAATTATTTAAAATTAAAATTAAATTAAATTAATGCATTTAGCAGACGCTTTTATCCAAAGCGACTTACAGTCCATTCAGGCTATCAGTTTTCACCTATCATGTGTTCCCGGGGAATCAAACCCCCAAAATGGCACTTGATAGCGCAATGCTCTACCAATTGTATAATAAAATTATTCCATTGTCCTCATTTGTAAGTCGCTTTGAATAAAAGCTTGACTTTGTTTCTACTAGCAGCACTGCAATACTCTCATATCGTTATGGATTGAAGAAAGAACTAGATGCAGCATGTGCATAACTTATGCAGCAATTGTGGAATATGATATTATTGTGCATATTATGAATTTTGCAGTATTTGAAGGAATCCGCCACCCTGAAGGATTTTCATTCAAAAAGTAGATATTGGCTAATCCTCTTATTTTCTCTTTCCTGACTCCCTGAAGCTATACAATTACTTTGAGGACAGTAATTATGTGTACCTGGTTCTGGAGATGTGTCACAATGGGGAGATGAGCCGCTACCTGAAGGAGAAGAAGAAACCTTTCACCGAGGAAGAGGGTGAGTTACTCCCTTTTGAACAATCGATTATTAATATATTAAAATAATCAAAACTGCAAAAAATCAATACATTTTGTTTTAAATTGAAGGACGGTTAAAAAAAGCTTTGCCATAATTACAGCCAAAGATATTGCTCTGTCTTGCCTTTAAATACTCATTTCAGGTTTTATTTAGATTTTTGTGTATCAACAGCAAGGCACTTAATGGATCAGATTGTGAAGGGAATGCTGTACCTCCACACTCATGGGATCATGCACAGGGACCTGACCTTGTCCAACATCCTGCTCACCACCAGCATGAACATTAAAATCGCAGACTTTGGTTTGGCGACGCAGCTCAAGCTTCCCAGTGAGAAGCACTTCACCATGTGTGGCACTCCAAACTACATTTCACCTGAGGTGGCTACACGCAGCGCTCACGGCCTGGAGTCAGACGTTTGGTCCCTGGGCTGCATGTTCTACGCCTTCCTCACGGGCAGACCTCCCTTTGACACGGACACTGTGAAACACACCCTCAATAAGGTGGTTCTGGGAGAATATCAGATGCCCACTCACATATCAGCTGAAGCTCAGGACCTGATTCAGCAGCTCTTGCAAAAGAACCCGGCCCTCAGGCCAAGTCTCTCCACAGTGCTGGACCACCCTTTTATGACTCAAACGGGGCCCACCACAAGCAAAGACTCTGGGAGCAGTGACGGGGGGTCCATAGACAGCGGCATAGCCACCATATCCACAGCCTCCAACGCCACCAATAGCAGCAGCAGCAGCCGGCTACAGAGAAAAACAAGGCAGGTGATTGGACAGCCCTTGCCCAATCGCTTGGCGCCGATCCCCAGCCACTCCCATCATTCCACCAGCTCCAGTTTCAAAAGTGGGCAAGATTGGCAGCCACATTTGCAAGATGATTTATCACGGATGGGTATTAGTAGAGTTCCCACGGGTGCTGACAGCGGAAGGCCTCATTCTCGCTACTTGAGACGGGCTCATTCATCAGATCGATCTGGTGCTGGGTTCAGCAACACTCCACAGGAGGCGGAGCTGGAGAGATGCCACTCGGAAGAGATGCTTCCAGGGTCCAGACGATTATTTCCATCAACCTCCAGCTACAGAAACATGCCCCATGGCTACTCTGCACATGGGCTCCTGCCTTCTCCACCTGTAAAACAGCCGGCAAAGTAAGAGGCGGTGTGATACCATCAAAATGAATACAGTTTACTAATGAATTGAGTGCAGTTGGCATATTTGCATTTCAGCATTATTACATTATAAATAAGTATTTTTTTTGTAATTAGAGTTTTTGTGTTTATTCTTCCTCAGTCTGGGATCATCTTTCTCTACATCCACCCATTCACTGAGACCACAAATGTCCGATTCTCAATCGCAGGCCTGGTTCAGCAGTGATGGTAATATTCCCATCTAAATTCTGAGCTGTTCTATAGAACACAATGACTTCAAACAAAATATACTATAGTTATTTTATTTCAGCCAGTTGCCCAGAAAACACTTCTAATTTTCATTTAGTTTAACTTGCTCTAAAATGTGTACTAAAGCATCTAAAACTAAAACTGAAATAAATAAATCACTTTTTAATAATACCACAAAACTAATAAAATGAAATAAAAAGATTGTAAAAAGTTACAAAACAGTAACTAAAATTAACAGGAAATATAAAAAAAACTTCAGTAGATATTGTGGCCATAAATTAAGTATGCATGACTTTGTTATTAGTGGTATTAAAGTGGTATTTTAATTGTTTGATTATTAGTTTCCTTATTTAAAGGGTTAGTTCACCCGAGAATGAAAATGTCCATCTTCTACTCACCCTCGAAGCATCCTAGGCAGTGGCGGCTCCAGACAATTTTGATTGGGGGGCATTTCAAGGGGGGTCTCATGAAAACCAACAAAAAATACAGTGGACACCGCTAATAACTGCATATTACTGCTACTAAACAACAAAAACAACACAGCATATCAACTACTTTGTTTTTAATTAATTAATCAATTGCAGTTTGCAAACAATATGCTCAAACTTTTAAGGGTTGTTTCACCCAAAAATTGTAATTGTGTCATTAATATCTCACCCTCATGTTGTTCCAAACCAGTAAGACCTCCGTTTATTTTTGTGTAACGATATCAACCTTCATATTCATCCGGAAGAAGGAGGCGGGAACCGGCGGACAATCAAAAACATTTTAATAACAAAATAAACACAAAACAGCGCACCAGCCCCTCACGGACGACTGGTGCGCATAAAATAAAAACCAAAACACAACTAAAAGCCCAGGCCTGGTCCTCTCTCGTCCTTCACTGTCGTCGCTCCAGTTTTATATCCTTCCATCTCCTCCATGGGCCTCGAGACCGGTGGGACGAACAGGTGTAGTTCATCTCCAATCACTCCCCCGGCCTCGCTCCCATGTCCCTCGGCCCCGCCCCACTCGTCACATACCCCCATCGCCCCTCGCAGGCCGGGGGGTACTCCCGAGACTGCGCTCTACTCCCCCCCCCCCCTCCCTCCGGGGGGGCCGCTCCCGGGGACCTGCGGGAACCTGGGGGTAGGACAGGCGAGGCGAGAGAAAAGGAGATGGAAGGAGGAGCGACAGAGACGAGAGAGGGGAGAGAGGAAAAAAAAATAAAAAAATTCCAGTTCCCAGACGCACCGCTGCTCGGCCCTCCACCAGCTGGGTGATCTCCTCCGCGGTGCCTGGCGGTGGCACTGGACGGCCCTCGGCGGACGGCACGACACTCCTCCGCCGCCCGGTGGACGGCGACGGCTCCTCCGGTTTTGGGCAGCCGGCAGGAGTCCCCCGTTCCCTGCTCCTCCCCGTTCCGGCGGAGGCAGCAGGCTCCGGCCACCTGGCGAACGGCGCCGACTCCTCCGCTCCCTCACGGACGGCAGCCGTCTCTCCACATCGTGGGCGGCCGGTAGCGAGCTCGCCCGTCCCCGGCAACTCACTCCAGTCCACCGCCTCGAGCGTCCATGGCGGCACACTCCTCGCCAGCTCGATGGCACCGCGGATTCACCACAGCGGCGAGGGATCTTCAGCAGCGCGTCCCTCCTTCTCCCGGGCTTCGGCACCACTGTAACGATATCAACCTTCATATTCATCCGGAAGAAGGAGGCGGGAACCGGCGGACAATCAAAAACATTTTAATAACAAAATAAACACAAAACAGCGCACCAGCCCCTCACGGACGACTGGTGCGCATAAAATAAAAACCAAAACACAACTAAAAGCCCAGGCCTGGTCCTCTCTCGTCCTTCACTGTCGTCGCTCCAGTTTTATATCCTTCCATCTCCTCCATGGGCCTCGAGACCGGTGGGACGAACAGGTGTAGTTCATCTCCAATCACTCCCCCGGCCTCGCTCCCATGTCCCTCGGCCCCGCCCCACTCGTCACATTTTGGAACACAGTTTAAGATATTTTAGATTTAGTCCGAGAGCTCTCAGTCCCTCCATTGAAGCTGTGTGTACGGTCTACTGTCCATGTCCAGAAAGGTAAGAAAAACATCATCAATGTAGTCCATGTGACATCAGAGGGTCAGTTAGAACTTGTTGAAGCATCGAAAATACATTTTGGTCCAAAAATAGCAAAAACTATGACTTTATTCAGCATTGTCTTCTCTTCAGTGTCTGTTGTGAGAGAATTCAAAACAAAGCAGCTTGTGATATCCGGATCGCGAACAAATCATTCGAAGTAACCGGATCTTCTTGAACGAGTTCACCAAATCGTTTTAAACGGTTCGCGTCTCCTATACGCATTAATCCACAAATGACTTAAGCGGTTAACTTTTTTTAACGTGGCTTACACTCCCTCTGAGCAGGGCCGTGAAGAGACCTTTGGAAGGGCAGGTGCTCAAAGTATAAAAGGGGGACATGGAACAAGGCTTTAAATGGCGCTGTTCAAAATATCAATACAGCAATATATCGTGATGCATTCCTTGCTGATTTGCATATCAATATGGATGATTATGTATTGATACAGCAGCAAATGCTTTGATGCAGTTTTGAAAGAAACAATAGAGAAGACAATTTTAAGTTTAAAATAATAATAGTTCTGGGATTAGAAACTGAAATGTCTTAAATTGTCCCAACCTGATGGCTTTATCTTCTCTGTTCTACAGAATAATTAAGAACAGCGGTTATAGTTAAAACTATAGAAAACACTTGTGCCTCTACATTTCCCTCTTTCTCACCAGCCTCTGTCTCCTGGCTTGCTGTTCCCTGCTCCCTTTCTGTCACTTGTGCCTCTACATTTCCCTCTTTTTCTTCCTCTATCTCCATCTCCTCATTTCATCTATTACTTTCCACTCTCTGTCCATCTAGGAACAAGGCTCAATTTACTATTTCAGCATTAATCTATTATTTTAACCATCACTACTACTCTTGCACCTGATCAATAAGTCCACCTTAAATATTGATACAAAACATTAAAAAACTGATACACTGGAATTTAGTGATTAATATTATTATTACTGTTGTAGTTGTCTAAAATTGAACACCTTTGCAATGTAAACAAATGACAGGCTACATTTGTTATTCATATCCTTCACACTGCACTTTGATGTCAGATCAGGTATATTATGCATTTTTTATTGACATTGATATTTTTATTTTTATAATATTATGATTGGGCGTGGGCAGGCATTCACAAAAGGGAATGTTATTACAAAAAAATTCGGGAAAATTTCACTTTGACAAAAGGGCACTTAAGGGGCAAAGGAGCAGGTGCTCAAGTGAACCGGTTCTTTAGGACAGTTCGATCAAATAAACCAGTTGAAAAAAAAATGGTTCACCGGTTCTTTTGCGCTCGATGTAATGTCATTGGCGATGACTGCCCTTCATTCAAGCCTTCGGTTTACCTGCGCTCATAACATTAGCACAGAATCAGTTCGGTTCAGACGCTCTGTGTCAGTCTGCTTCACACTGAATCACACATGCGCAGTATCATCAGCTCCTCGGTTCTCGAATCGGACGCGTCCGACAGAAACGCTTCTCGGTTCAGTGTACGAATAAATGTCGAAATAATTATTATTTATTATTGTTCTGCGTAGTTTGAAGAGAAACATTTAATCTTTTTTTGGCAGGGTCTTGAGACCGCCCAAGACCCCCCCTGGCACCGCCGGTGATCCTAGGTGTCATGTTTAAATATATACAAACATAAATGAGATTTTAAGAGTAAAAAGATACTAACTTACATATTGATTTTATTCAAAGCTTTTATTTAGCTTCATAAGGCTTGAAAATATAATTCTTAAAACATATATATTGCGTTTATGGTTGTATGGAAAACATCACTTTTTTTGCTGAATGGAAGAAAGAAATTCATACAGGTTCAGAAGGACATCAGTGAAGGATGCTAGAATGTTTTTGTTTTTGGGTGAAGTATCTCTTTTTTTAAAACTTATTTGAAAAGTTTTCCATATTGAGACTCCATATTTAAACCTCAAAACATCTGTACTTCTAGGAGCGTTCAATAGGCCGACGGACCTGAGCAGTCACAGCAGCAGTGGCAGTGTTCACTCTGGACGAGGGCCGGTCGGGACACAAACCTCCTGCAGTGACAAGCCCAGCGGCCGTCACTCTCAGCAGCAACCAAACCTTTTCCCCCACAACAATCCAGGGCCCTGCAGGGAAGATGGGTTTGGATCAGGACACGTGTCAGAATCTCAGGCCTACTCAGACACACAGTTTCTGGGTCCACCCTTCTCCAAAGGCAAAGCAAACGTAGAGAAGGAGAAAGTGTGCCCTAAGAAGAACTTCCCTCCACTCTGTGCTGCCAGGCTTAAGCCTATTAAACAAAAGACCAAAAGCGCTGTGGTGAGTGAAGCCATTTATGTCTTTCTTAGTGAAACCATACGCCCTGCTTGTGCTGGGCCTTGTAAGTTATATGCTAGAGTTGTTGGTTTAGTACATGATGTAACAGGGTGTGTATTTCCTCTTTAGGTCAGTATCCTGGATTCTGGAGAGGTGTGTATGGAGCTGCTGAAGGGACAAGGAGCTCAGGAGAGAGTCAAAGAAGTACTTAGGATTTCCTGTGATGGATCTATGGTGAGGGACTAAAAACTCAATAATTATTTTAATGCAATTGATGTTCTGATTTCTGGGGCAGTAAGAATATTATTCAGCAAAGATCCATTAAATTGATCAAAAGTGCCTGTAAGGACAAGTATAATGTTATAATGTAAGATTTCTATGTCAAATAAATTGTTCTTTTAAACTTTCTATCTATCATCAAAGAATCCTGGAAAACTTGTAAACAGTCTCCACCAAAAAATATGGTGCACAATTGTTTTTAACATTAATAATAAGACATGTTTTAGTATTAGAATGATATCTGAATATATAAGAAATCTTTTATACTCACCAAGGGTGCATTCATTTGATCGAAAATAAATTTTATTTTAAAAATGACCTTTTCAGCAGCCGTTACTCCAGACTACGGTGTCACATGATCCTTCAGAAATCATTCGTATATGCTGATTTGCTGCCCAAGAAACATTTCTATGAATGGTTATTATCAATGTTGTTTATCAAATAATTTTATTTTCAGAACATTTTTGTAATTCATCTATTTGGATCACAAAGCAGATTTGCATATTGCATTTATTATTGTTGTTGCATGAATAATAAGAAGGGCAAAAAAAAAAAAAGAATGCATATTTTGTTTTACTATTGTAGCCTAATGATTACAAATTCTATAGAGATTTGACAGTCTCTAATTCATATGCTCTTTTTGTTATCAACTGTGGTGTTAGGTTACAGTGTATCAGCCCAATGAAGGGAAAGGCTTCCCTGTGCTGGACCACCCCCCCTCACCACCTGAAGACATTCTCATCTGCAGCTATGAGGACTTACCAGGTACAGCAGCACACAAAACTGTTTGGAAGTGTGATGTGTTTCAAATGCACATTATTATTATTCAACACCGTTTCTCAGCTAACTCTATTAACAATGGAAAGCATTGCATTAAACTAGCTTGCATTTACTGCAGAAAAATACTGGAAGAAATATCAGTATGCCACCAAGTTTGTCCAGCTGGTGAAATCAAAGACCCCTAAAGTCACACTGTACACAAAATTTGCCAAGTGCATGCTGATGGAGAACAATCCTAATGCAGACCTGGAGGTGTGCTTCTATGATGGTGAGCGGCACAGAAGATTCAGCGTGTAGTGCAGCGTGTAGCCGATTTAGGCCTCAAGAACCTTTTGTTTTCATCCTTTAGGTGCAAAAACCCATAAGACGAGCGAGCAGGTGCGTGTGGTGGAGAAGAACGGGAAGTCGTATACGGTGAAGGGTGACGTTGGGCTGAGCGGACTGAATCCTGAGTGCAGACTCTACATGGAGCTCTCTGAGGAGGTACTGCATCCGTGCATCATGTTTTCATCTTTTTGATAGGTGCACATGCTTGCATGTTCATGTTATGGTACATTCAGGTCAGGTGGTGCATTGCTCTTCCTGCTGTTATAATGCTAACCAAGATTCAAGCTTGCTGTTTGGTGTTTTTCTCAGGGGCATCGAATGTGTCTGTCTTTGGAAGCGGCAATCACTGCCGAGGAGCAGAGAAGTGCTAAAAACACTCCATTCTTTCCCATCACTATCGGCAGGTGAGGCTTCAAATCTGTCACCACCAGAGCTAAAAACCCTCTTGGTTGAGATCAAAAGTAATGCATGAAGTCCGTTTCTCATTCACCATTTAATTCCTCACCAGGAGACTCACTAATCCAGCCTTTTCAGCTTCTCAGCCTCCGAGTACGTCTGAGTCTTGCTCAGCAGCACCTGCAGAGGTGGCTCAGGTGTGCCTCAGTCCGCCCCGGCCACCCCACATCACACCATCAGTACGTCATGCATGGACATTATCCCAATGCACATCAGTTCTAGGATTTCAGAGTGCATCCCACTTTCATTCAGTATCCTCTGTCTTTCCCTCTAGATGATTTCCTATGCGGGATCGGACTTCACCACAGCTAGTGTGGCTAAAGGCAGCTCACCCCAATCAGGCAAAGGTGAACGCACCGTTAACACAGGAAGGGCTCTCAAGTCCATTTTTGTGCCTAACATTGGCTGGGCCTCTCAGGTAAAGTGTTTGACTGGATAAGTTTAGAATTATTCTTTTTTTTAATATAGTTAAATAATTCTAATTAAAAATTTGTGTGTGTAATATATATGTGACCCTGGACCACAAAACCTATATAAGGGTCAATTTTCAGAAATTATTATATATATATATATATACATGTATGTATGTATGTAATAGTAGTAGCATTTAAGTGTGTTAAGTGTTCATCTATTTCTATTTTTAGTTAACTACTGGGGAGGTATGGGTTCAGTTTAATGATGGATCACAGCTGATGGTTCAAGCTGGTGTCTCTTGCATCACTTTTACTTCCCCTGATGGACACATCACCAGGTAAAGCTTGTTATTAGGAAACAAATATTAAACTGCATTTGCAATGTATTGAACTTCTGTACTGCATAATCCAATGGCACATATTTTGTTTAATTGCAAAACAAAGCCAAAGACATTTATAAAGACTGAAATTGAGGTCTGTTTGTGATTTTATGATATGTTTAATAATGAATGCTGGCAAGAGATACTGTTCTGAATTCTTGTGTTTTTTGTTTCCTCTCAGGTATAAAGAGAATGAGAAGTTACCAGAGCTGGTCAAGGAGAAGCTCCACTGTCTCTCCAGCATCCTGGGCCTCCTCGCCAGCCCTGCTGTCAGACGCTGATGAGCACTAAACACACACATAAACCTGTTCATATGACCTGAGCATCGCTGTCCGGAGCACTTCTGCTTTTTTACGTCATATTCTCTTGAATGTGCTTTGTAAATACATTTTTTTAACATTTGTACATATAGTCCCAAAGATTATGAAAATTATATATTTTTATGATGTACATAATGGGCTTCCTTGTCTTCGTGTTGTGTATTAAGTTTGTGCGTAGTGCCTTTATTTGTGTGTACCAGTTCGACTCAGCACTTCAATGAAATGTTAGCTATACAAGCATTAAACATCTGCTTCCTGGTGTATTATTGCTTTTTTGTGTCTTGTGTGTTTATACAAAGCACATGTAGGCAGGATTTATCATATCAGCATATCAGCTGGTTACTGACAATGACAATGCAAACTGACAAGATATTGTAGTCTTTCACGCTACAATCTAGAGGTGTATATAAGATGTATATATAAATATATTTCAGTGTCCTGTTGCAATGCAAAAAAATCTCAACCTTTTTTATTATTGTTTTTTGAAAAGTACATTTGTGACACTTGTAGTTATATCATGGTAGTGCATTTCTAAAAAAAATACATTGTAGTACATTTGAGTTAATTTATCAAATAATGTTTAAATATTAAATAAGTAAATTCGTTCAACATTTGTAATTGTAAATTTCTATTTATTATCCAGACACCGAAACACAAGAACTCCATTCGTTTTAGGATCTTAAGATAAACCAATAAACAGGAAAATGTAAATATTTTGTATACAATAAATACAACACCTGTTTGTCAACTTTTATATAAGACACTTTGAACAAATGTTTTCCATTCCGCCGCGCTGGCGCCCCCTTGCGGCACAATTCACAGCGGCACAGACCTGTCAATACATGCATTAGGAGGAACAGACAGACACGCGCGCGATCCGGACTGAACTGAGCCCAGCCCCACCTCAGGAGGAGGCTGTGCTCGCTCTCTAGGGGTCTGGATTGAGAGCAGACCGCATTCGATCCATCTGATCATCACCAGAGCGTCTTTAATTCTCAGTCTCAGCGACAGACACACAGCAACACGAGTCATGGAGACCAGACTGCCCTCCAGCTAGCTTACTGCTATCCGCTCGGATCCCGAAAACATGCGCTAGACAGGTATTTACCCTGCTGCATCTGCTCTTTCTGTGTGTCCACAGGGGAGAAAACACGACTTGAAGATTCCTGACATCCATCAGTGAGACTTGAGATGATCTGAATCTGGAAGTAGGTGGAGTGTTAGCTTGTTCGCGCTGCTGTTGAATGGGTTGTTTATGGCGGATTTCACGAGTCCATTCCGGGGTCTCTAATATTGCTTTCTGTTTTCAGAAATTAACAGAATATGTATGAAGGGCAGATTCAACTGTATTTCTTTTCTAAAACAATGATACAGTGAGAATAAGACTTAAACTAGAAGGGAATCATGGGCTGTGTCTTAAATACTAGCGAGCTGCCTTCCTGGACAGCACTGGTGGGCACCAGGGCGCTTTCTAACGATCGGAAAGTTTGAACTCCCTCTTGAGCATCGAATCTTCGAATCACAGTCGACCTGGTGTGTGATTCATCAAATGGTCGAATCTTCCGTTTTGTCGATTATTCGACTGGAACCTTTAAACTTGCATTTGATGCATTGACTTATTTTTAGACTGAAGCTCCATTTCAATGTTTAAACTCCCATGATAAATAACATGCTCGAATTAATTTTTAAATGCTTGTTGTGAATGGAATTTTTGCTAATGCTTGTTATGACTCAGTTTTTATTTTTAACTTGCAAATGCTGCATTGAATGTTTAAATAGAAAGTTCGAACTTGCATAGACTTTGATTCATGGATGTTGGACTTTAATGTCTGGATTTGCAATGGCAAATTATGAATGGAATTCTTAAAAATCTAAATTTTAAACTCTCAGATGATCGAATTTGTTTCATAAAATGCTTAAATAAAATATTTCAAATTCACATAAAGAGGCATTGTGTTTGAATAAAATCTTAAAACTTAAAATATGATGCATCTAATGTTCAAACTGAACTTTAACCATTATAATCAGCTTGAAATCTCTTTTACAGTTTACATTTGAAATGGGTATAATGCATTGTGTTGTAAGATCAAAAGTTTTTTTTAACTTGCATGTTGCGTAATTTTTTTAAAATCAAATTTTGTATTAAACCTGTATGTTCCATCTAATATTTACATCAAACTCGCATGTTATGAATCTAATTTTGAAATCTAAAGTTTTAACTCGCAAATGTTGCAGCAACGTTTTTGAATCATGCTCTGAATTCACCTATGATTCTTTGAAGATTGCATTGATTTTTTTAAACTGAAACTTTACACTTGAATATGATACTTTGAATGTTTGAATCAAAAATTTTGAATTCGCACATAATGCACTGGATGTTCGAATGACGGTTCATCCAAACATGAAATTGTGTCATCATTTTGCAGCCCCTCATGTCGCTCCAAGTTTCTCTCCTCTGTTGACCACAAAAGAAGATATTTTGAAGAATGTTTGTAACCAAGTGGTTGACGGTACCCATTGATTTCCATAGTATGAAAAAAGCACTATGGAAGTCAATAGCAACCAGCAACTGTGAGGTTACCCGTATTCTTCTTTTATGTGT
The DNA here is from genome assembly GCF_963082965.1 of Carassius carassius. Lineage (NCBI taxonomy): Eukaryota > Metazoa > Chordata > Actinopteri > Cypriniformes > Cyprinidae > Carassius > Carassius carassius. Next base: position 22,573,046 of record NC_081786.1, read on the forward strand.
CTGTGTTTAATAACAATGAAAAATTATGCATCCAAATTCAGACTGAACTTTCGCATTTTTGCACATTTGCATTAGCTTTTTTAATGATTCAGATGTCTGAAACAGAATATATAGTGCATTGTTTTGCATGATCAAAAGGAGTTTTTGAACTTGACTTTGATGCATTACACTTTTGAATTAAACCTTTGATTCCCATGAGCTGAATGTTTTAATGGCACATTAACTTTTATATGACTCATCTGATGTTTAAAAATCAGTTCAGCTAGGAAGTTGACTAGGTCAAAGCCATGGAGATTCACAGCCCAACCTGAGCACTTGTTTGGACGGAGCCTGTTTTTTACATTTACAGACACATTTGAGCCGGTTTATTGTTCAGTGCCATTTTTTTTTTGAATGTTTGTAATTCTAGGTTCTGATAATAATCTCTGTTGGCTTTGGTTCGACAGGGTTTTATACGAAGACTGTTTTCTGTTTTCACTGGAGTGACACTGCTGTCACATCTGGCATCAGTAGCTGAAGATGCAGACTTTCCTGAGAGGCAGACGAGTGGGCTACTGGCTCAGCGAGAAGAAGATGAAGAAACTCAATTTCCTGGCTTTTGCAGAGATGTGCAGGTGAGAGTCGACCATAGATCCATCGGCCTGCATCTCATCCTGCATGTGTTTTTATGTAAGAGCACAGCAGGTGCCTGTTGCTGTTGGGCATTCGCCGCACTTGTGGTCAGTGGTTCATCCAAAGCAGCTGTTTTCTCTGCCTGCTTTTGTTCCTGACGGATCGGTGGATCGAGTTGTTTGAATTAAAAGGTGTAACGGGCTTGCTCATACAGAGTCATGTTTTCTTCATTGTGCGTGTTAAAATGTACTTTGAACTGTGAGAAAACTGTTGAGAAAGACCCAGGAAGGTTGCTTGAGGTTGTGTAATACAGTGCTGCAGAGAGATACATATTAAGAGACTGGTTTTTGTAGAAGTGTCTCATAAGCAGAAATGGTTGTTTAGGTTGACAGGCTGTGCATCTGATTTAAAGAAGTTATCAAATTCTATGACTCTTGCAATGAATTAAAAACTTAGAGCTGCACGTAAAAAAAAAAAAAACCCTTAGTTCCAATTGTTTTCTTCTTGCTTGGAAAATGTTGCTTTATATTCATCCATTTATGATTTTTATTTATCATAAATAACATCCGAAAGCTACTTTGTTAAATCCTAAAAGGTAAGATGTTTAATATTTATAAAACTTAATTATTATAATATTTGTTACAAGTAATTCATATTACTACTACAGTATTGTCTTCCATGTCAGATTACTGGGTTGCCAGATAGTTACCAGCAGACCACCAATGATGGTTAATATTGATAGATTCACTAATTATTAAACTAAACTAGCTACAAATGTTGTTAAACCAAATGCATTCCACCCATGAATAACCTTTTAAAGTGTAAATAGATTAATTATTAATCATTTTAAACATTATTTAAAAAAGGTAAATGTATTGAATTTGTTGTATTAGAAGGCAACACCCCAAGCATTCTTAAGAAAATATTTAACTGCTTATGTGTTTTGTTTTAGTTTTTTTAGGACAAAGCTATATGTAGGTGCCAGAATATCATCTGCCACTGAGAACAACTTAGCAACCGAACAGGACAACTTAGCAACCGAACAGGACAACTTAGCAACCGAACAGCAATTCTCGGGCAACCACTTTCAACACCCTAACATTGTCAGCATGTATTTTCTCCCTCAGAACATAAAAATAAAAAATGTATTCTAAAGTGGTTTTATTTGTTTTCTGTCCTGTTCGCATTGCAAAACGTCAAGGGTAGTTTTCCTGTTTAAAAACAGAGCATGCTATCAAATATTTGCAGTATTTCCTTAAAACCTGTGTTTTGTCCTGCTCTGGATGTGTTTTGGCTAAAGCATCTCTGCTATCCAAATTTGATACCCTTGAATGATTATCCATGGTGTGTATAGGTGACTAATCTTGGCCTGGCTGTGTGTTAACACTGTGCCAGCACTTTTATTCACTATGACTTTGCAGTCAGGCAGATTGGCTTACTCATCATTGAAGGGCCCTGGATTATTAGCCAGCAGTCAGAGAGAGAGAGAGAGAGAGAGTGAGAGTTGGCAGAGCAAAGCACTCTTGGAGGCCATGCACTTGAGTGTTGTGTTTGTATGGGCCACGTAACCGGAGAAAACCGAACTGCTGGTCTGGCAAAGGGTTAAGGTTACACACAGAGCTTTGTGTGCATTGTAAATGTGTGTGTGTGTGTGTGTGTGGATGGTCTTTCGTGTTGTTATGCATTGCTCATTGTGACCCACTGTCACTGTCTCCAGCTGAATGAACAATTGTGTAGTGTGTGAAGCCAGCATTGCATTGGATTTCCTTAGTGGCTGTGACTGTGTGAGGAATTGTGTGACTGAGCTGGAGAAAGTGAAGGAAAGCGGGAATACAACAATGCGATCACTGTAAGCGGTCAACTCTGTCAGCCAGGCAACAAAGAGTGACATGTTTTTGCATGTTACACTCATTAGTACTGTTTTAAACTCCAAACTTGTTTGACTTTGAACACTGAGGAAATTTTCAAGACTTTTCTCTCCTGTTACAATGACTCATGCTGTTCTCATCAAATTAACACATTTTCTGAGCTGACAATATGATGTTAAACCTATGAAAATGGTTTTAAAAGTAAATGGCACCATACTTTCATCATGTTTTCTCTTGTCAGTGTTTAAGATAAAATGCAACGCATACACACTGCCGGACTCAAAACAAGCACTTTACAAGAGTTTATTGCTGTTACTGTGGCAAGTTTGTTTAATTAATTCAGTCCATCTTTTTACCTTATTTTAACATGGATTTCTACGGAGACCGGAACACAACAGCATCCAGGCAGGAAAAAGGTGGCTAGGCTTTGGTGACATCTTAGCTACTGACCATGAGCTTGGTGGAGGGACATTCTAGGGGTGCACGATAAATATCGGCCGATAATTAATGCGCATCTCGTCAGTAAAGCCGGTTCTCTAATCAGCTGTAAATTCCATCAGGTGCGTGATTTCACATAGATCAGCTGTTACTACACAGAGCCGGTGTTAACTGACAAGCTGCGCCAATCCACGCTGAACGTGATGGAACTTAGCGCTGATTAGAAAACCGGCTTAACTGACGAGATGCGCATTAATTATCGGCCGATATATATCGTGCACCCCTAATTCTCATAATGAGAACATTTGATTGGACGGAAATCTGTTTAGTGCAACATGAGTCATATGCGTTTTAGATTGATTTTCTGAAAGAGGATTTCAAATACTGATAAAAAAAGAGATGGGCACAATAACATCAAGTAATATCGGCAGAGTAATATCATCACTCCTGAAAACTTTCCCTGATGATATTACTGTGCCGAAGTCGAAGTGCTGCGAAGTGCTCTTATAGTTATAATTTTTTATCCGCTTTGAAAATGTATTGAAAATAAATACAATATAACAGACACAAATTAAATAAACTGCTTTTATAAAATACATTTTCAGGTACAGAAATGTAATTATCAAATGTAAAATAACACTGCATAGTATTTACTGTATAGATTAAATATAGATTATTCCTTATAAAAGTTATTCCGTCAATTTTATTTCTTTGACAGAAGTTTTCTTTTTATTCTGCTTTCACTTTAAGAAGGAAAGCACAGAAACGCTGATACACATGCGTTTTTATTTCTCAACTGTTTACGTTAAGACATAGGCCTAACCGACTGTGTTTTAAGATTTTCACCAAGGTGCACATGTTGATGTAATTTGATCTATTTGATCATCCATGCACAAAAAAAGCAGAAGAGAGCTCAATTAACTATTAGCGCTCTGTTGATGCAGCTGTTGCTATGCATGCACTTTGGATGTGTGTGCATTTCACTACGCACTGAAAATTGTTAGACGTTTAAACAATGGATCATTACACCCCTAATTGTCATATCACCTAGACCTACTCAAGAGAATGGCTCAAGCTATTTCACTGCCAACAGTAAAGATTAACTCCTGAAAATGCTGATATTTAGCTGTTAAAGGGCTCTATGGAGAATACAGAAACCCTGGCGATTTAGCAAAACTGGTGGTCGTTAAGTGAGCTGTGGTTAGTAACTTATGCTCTTACACACACTCCATAGTAGGCTTAATGCGAGCGAGTAATGGCTTGTGGGATTCACCGACATCATATTGACAGATGAGTTTCATTAAAGTTACACTGTAATGACCGTTTCACTTGGATATTCCCTTGGAGTTCTTCAAATAATGTTGTGGCCTAATGGTTAGAGAGTTGGACTCGTAATCCAAAGGTTGCAAGTTCGAGTCTCAGGCCGGCAGGAATTGTAGGTGTGGGGTGTGAATGTACAGCACTCTCTCCACATTGAATACCACGACTGAGGTGTCCTTGAGCAAGGCACTGAACGCCCAACTGCTCCCCGGGCGCCGCAGCATAAATGGCTGCCCACTGCTCCGTGTGTGTGTGTGTGTACTTTGAATGGGTTAAATGCAGAGCATGAATTCCGAATATGTCACGTCACTTTCACTTAATAATTAAATTATAAATTAAATTGTTTATGCATTTAGCAGACACTTTTATCCACTTACAGTGCATTCAGGCTAACATTTTTTACCTAACATTATTATTAATTAGTCTCTAGGTTTACATTTTTTAAGCTTAGTTACATGCTGCTCAGACACTGGCAATAATATTTATTTTAATTTAATACTTGAAGAATTTCAGTTTGTCTATAGAAACGAGTAGCTAACTTTTGCCTAGCAAGCTAACTTCATTAGACATACAGCGCCGTTGCCCTTTGGGCACCCCATGTTCGCATCCTGACTCAAGGAGCTTTCCCTAAGTCCCCCCCCCCCCCCCCCCCGACTCAAGGACCTTTCCCTAAGTCCCCCCCCCCCCCCCCCCCATCACTATCTGACATGCAATATGTCAAAAGAGAGAACAAAACGCATTTTATTCCATTTAATACATTCTGTTTTAACATCAACTGAATGTGGGTAAGTTTAATAAAGACGCAACATTGTGAACAGAAAGCTGAGAAAATTGTGTTTCTGTAAAAGACTACACCCGCATCAGATTCATATCAATGATGAAAACACAGATGCAATAGATTGCTTCTTCAACACCCCAAAGCTTCACACTAGTTTACCACTTCCTGCGTCGGTAACATTAGGCAGTTTTGATTTATATGCTGTTTGAAACTAGGCTGATCATGGAGATCTTTCATAGTCCAATTTTTATTCTTTTAATATTTTAATATTTTTTAAAGAATTTTTATTCTTTATTCTTTTCAGCTACTAATGCAATACGAAGAAACTTATGAACATCATATGAGATAATGTCATCTATGCAATGTTGTAATTAGGATTTTGCAAAGATGAAGATGTGCTGCAAGATGGTTCAAGTGGAGAGGGCATGCTCTTATGTTTGCCTACCAGGGCATGCTGACACTGGCACTGTGCAGATGAAGGATTAGGTATAAAGTTTTTATTCATAGAGAGGTGTAGGGGTGAGTGATATACTGTTTATGTTTAAAGGTGGGGTAAGTGATTTCTGGTAGCCAATGTTGATATTTCAAATTACCTAAACAACCACGCCCCTACCCAAAAGAGTCTCGCCCCTATTTTGATAGCTCCTCCCCACACATACGCACACATCCCAGGCAACGATTATGGAGGAATCTCAGGGATGTGATTCTTCCGGAAAAATCCGGAAATCCGGCTTTTCCGACCTGAAAATGATGCTCTCGTAAATCAAGCAAAAAAAAAAAAAAGTGCGGGGGTGGGGGGAGGTGGATGTCGGGGTGTAGGCGGTTGCGATGGGTCGGGTATTGGTAAACATAATGATCGCTCACCGTTGTCAACGTTTTTTGTGCGCCTTTGAATCATCTCGTCATGTCACTCCGCAAGTAGTCCAATAATTTGTCACGATTGAAGTTCAAAGTGTACGCGCACCATTCTGAATGCGCACACACCCAACCATCTACTCACGTGAACAGCTTCAGTTGACTGACGAAGACCGTGAACACGGGTGATTCATGTAAGCAAATCCAATATATTGTCTTTCATTTTTATATGCAGGTCTAGTAAAATTTGACCAATCAATTGATCACTTTTGTCATATTCCATAAGATTAATGTTAAACGATTCTGGGCTACCTTAGCAAAGTAACGCCATGTTGGTTATTGCTTACTTCTAGCTAGAAAGTTTAGCAGTTTCTACAAGGCTCGAAATTGCCAACATTTTTGTCGCATATGCTCCTGAAATTGAATCTGTGCGACCTAAAAATATATTTGGGAGTAACGTTATATGCGCGGAGCATATGAGCATATCTGTCCACTAATGACTCGTCCGATTTTCAAACTAATGACTCCTTTGAACCAATTCACTTTAATGAATGCTTAAATCTGATCTGGGTCAAGTTTCCCGATAACAATGTATCTTAGCTCTAAAGAGCGCTGTAGCAAAGTTCGTTGGTTGGAAGGAAGAGGACAAAGGGGTCGGCGGGACTGCTGACAGTTTTATTATAAAATAAAAAGAACTCAAAAGTTACAAACACCCAAACGGTGACTCTTATTCTGACAGCGCTAGTTCCGGGTTACTCTTTCCGGTTTCCGTTTTCGTTTCCGGCCTGGGTCAGCAGTCCGTCTCTCTCTCGCTTGCTTCCGATTCTCCTGGCGTTTTAAACTCTCTCCACGCCAATTACTAGAACAAGAAACAGGTGATGATAATTTCTGCCCAAACCACTCACTTACCGCTCGTCTCCTGATTCTCTCTCCTGCTGCAGACTTCGCTAAACCACGCCCCCCCTGCCACAAGCGCTCTCAATGTGCAAGGTTATAATTTTCGCCGCAATTCCACACGCTTTTCCCAAAAACTTTACTTGACATGAACGCGTTCTACATGCTACTTAAGAGTCGCTGTCCATTCGCGAAATTCGTGCTGGAATATAACCTATGGAATCGTATTCTGAACGTTCAACCTAATAATCGTCTTCTGTTGTGAATTAGCAATCATAGAAGTCTATAATAAAGCACTGACAAAATGGCTGAACAAAAACACAAGAAAAGATACCTTTCAAAAATATAGAGGCAAATAAAGATGTTATTTTTAATCTATGTAAAGGACACCATAGAAATAAGGAAAAACAAAACATCTGGGAGGACAAGAAATGCCCAATAAATGGCTAGTTTTCGTACACGTCAGCAGCAAGTTATCGACAGATTTTTTGGATTTCATCCCTATTTTGCCCAGTCTTTGAAGCATATTTCCCACATTACTCCTTTTTCAGATTTTTTTGTTCAATCATTTAATTTAGATGTGTATTTAAATTTTAAAAGTTAAAGTGCACCGTATAGTTTCCTGCTTTTTTGTCCTTTGTCGATCACACCTATGAATCTGCTTTGCAAGTCGGCCGAGGGTATGATGCCATCAATAAGCGAAAGCAATGTGTGTTTATGTGATAATAATACAGGTCTAATGTGTTTTGGTAGTACTGTGCTTTTACAGTTCATATATATGTTTTAACAGCATATATTAATTCTGTAAAACATAGCAAAACCAATGTTACTCACCTATTGAGAAGAAACAAAGCTACTTCAGTGTCCGATCGCTGGCATTCCTGCTCCTTGAGTTCACTCCAGCACTGGAAAGCTAATCCGATATTTACACAGGTCCTGCTTCTTGCCTTATTGTAAGCCTTCTTTTGATCTGCAGATGTTTTCCTCTTTTTTTTTTTTTTACTTTTTTTTTTTTTATCTGCCATCTCTATCTTTCTGTCGTCACTTAACTTGACTAATGTCCGTCCTGTGCACTGAGCGCTCTCTCGTCCCCATCATGAATAGACATGCCCCTTACTGCTGATTGGCTACAAGTTTGTTTTGGTACTCTGCCCGACTCAGTTTTCTAAAGTGTTTAAAAAAAAAAAAACATACACCACCTTTAACCGATAGAAACCGGTAGAGATTGTGGACTATCGCCTTCACGTTGCTGTGTGCCATGGTCACTTAGTTTTTTTTATTTGCACTAGTTTTTAAGCATTTTGGTTTAAAAGCGATTGATTGAGCCACGGGAGCCTGTTAACTCAAAAAAGGCACAGTGCTTTCTGTAATTGGATCAGATGAAGGTCGGGTCATGTTCACACCTTAATTCTTTTATTTTAGATTTTCTTTTATTTCACTCCTTCTTTTAGAACCAGACCGAGACCACCTCTTGCAGTTGTGACTTTATAACATAAAGAGCTATAGTCGAAATTCAAAACTGCAGTTGTAAAAAAATAGTATTTTTTCCACAGAATTGTAACTCACAATTGCGAGTTTATATTTCTCAATTCTTAGAATTTCTATTTGTATAGTTCTATATATCGCAATTCTGACTTTATAACATGCAACTGGGAGTTTCTATCATGCAGTTCTCAGAAAAGTCAGAATTGCAAGGTGTAAATTCACAGTTGTGGGAAGAAAGTCAGAATTCTGAGATAAAAAGCCACAATTTTTTTTTTATTCAGTGGCAGAAATTAGCTTCAGAAATGTAATTTGTTTAAAAAATTATTAGTTGTCCCTACTCAAGCTAATTATTTTGAGCATTAATGTTTACGGTGTTTTTTGTTATATAATACAAAGTTACTAAACTTGTTATTAGGAGGGCTGCTATTAAGTTTCTATCACCATGATAAAAGCTTTAAAATTTATTGCAAATTTGATATGGTCTCATCTCTAGTTGCTAGGACATTGGTTAGTGGTTAAACGGATTGTAGTTGATCCGTGATTCTTACGGACCAAGCCCCACGGTTCGGCACACATGTGATCCACAGATTAATTGCAAAATTTAACCATAATAGAGTGAAAGTTAATCAGTTGTACGTCATTACACACGCAAGCGATTTAAACCATTCTAGCAAAACAAAAGGTAAAATGGAACTTGATTAGTTTCTTGTAGTGCTGGGCGGTTTGACCAAAAATTTATATAATGTTTTTTTTTTTCAAAATTATACCGGTTTTCTGCTGGTTAATATTCTTGTTACTCTTTTTCTTGTTTTAAACCTAGCCAAAAACCCATATGACTGCGTTTCATTGTCAATCCATGTTCATTTTTCCCATGAACAATGCGTTTCCACTTTAATTCAGCACCTGCAGCACAGAAAAAATAGACTCAGTACGTTAACAATCGCTGCACTGCTGCAGACGCACCGCTCCTTAAAATGCACTGATGGACCGCAATCTCGTGCAGCTGGACAGTGTGTGAAACAGGCGTAAGGCCGGCGACACACTGGATGCGTGTCGCAATCGTCTCAGCCGCGCGGCGTGTCAGTTTTTAATTCGGCTCCCATGTTAACAGTTTAGAGCTTGCAGACTGCCTGCGTGAGTCGCGCGGAAAACGCCTGCATGCTAGAAATAGAACCGACGCCTATTTTTACCGCGACACGCGCGCGTGTTGGAAGCGTTTCCAGGCAAAATATAATAGGAAAATGTGTTTTATGTCATTTTTTACAGGAAATACATATGAATACATGATATTTTGATATTTAAAAAGTATATAGGTTGACATAAATTCAGATATAAATGTAATTAAAAAAATAAATAAATTATCGATTTTCAAATATTGCACCTGTCAAACATAATCTATTTAGCCGTCAATACTTTTGACGGTGTCCTTTATCAGTAGGCGTAGGTGTGTAAAAAAAGTTGATATTGTTGTCATGAAGACAAGAGCCTGGTCTGTCAACTGTCTCCCTCTACAGCAGCAGCGCGCCAGACACGCGACGCTCACGCGACGCAGCCAATGTGTCACCGGCCTAAAGGGTCCATCTGAAACAGTGTTGCGCGGCTGCGGCGCAGCATAACGTTCGTTCGTTAACGAAAATATACACCGGTTTTCGGTATGAACTGGTTTACCGCCCTGGAACTAGTTTCTTGCATGCTGTTTTCTATCACAGCCGCACAAACATGAAGCTTGAACACAGAGAGGCGCATTTAACTACTTGCGAACATCGAACTGAACCACCTTTCCTATCTCATTCACTCAATATACTCATAAAATTATGACAAAATACTGATCTCAACAATCATTGTGGCAAATGCAGTCTGTTGTGTTTTAAACGAGAACAGCTGAGAAATTGTGTATCATTAGGCTATATTGGATCTGTGCATCAGGTCTTAAAGGGGCAGCAGCCTAATACCTGTTGCTCTCATTATGCTCATCAAACCACAAAACATGTTTTTGACAAAGATGAATCTATTTTTTAATGTATACAGTAAACTATGCAGTTTCATTTTATACTTAATTATTACATTTCTGAATCTAAATTCTACCAACCTTATTTGTAACATTGTTCTGTTGTATTTATCCATGCTTATAATTTGTGTAGCATATTTGTTCTTATTTTTTACTGGCTGTTCACTTGTCTCTTTAATAATGTTTGAACTTTCTTAGGCTAAGAGTTTTTGCTGTGGTAACATACTTATGGAAAGCAAAGTTGCATAGTTTTTTTTTTTGCTGATCCGAAAAACGATCCGATCCGTGGCTTAAAAACCATACCACTAGCATAAAAACCACTAGCATTGCTAGATGGATACTTACAAGCCCAAATTAAAGTTAACAATTCTTTGATAATCTGGTCCCTAGATATCTCTCATCTGATCATGAAGAAAAGTAATAACATACTTCTCCCTAAGCACTCTACTTGAAGTTTTATAATTGTCCGCAGCACAAACACAGACTTTCTGCCTTCATCTTACAATTAATTGCTACACACTAACCAAGCAACTTTTCAGTTTGTTTGTAACCAGGGCGACAAGAGAAGCATAGCAGCAATGGATGAGTCAGGCCGAAGCAGTTTGTGTTTTTGGTAATCTCAAGTATTTTGCCCGCCAGCATGTGCAAGCGTGTGTGTGTGTGTGTGTGTGTCCCGTCCCGACGGTGATTGGTTGTGATTATTCCCTGCTGACGTAATAAGCAGTCCTCGCTCACAGCTGCAGGGATAAACAGTGGTCTAGAGAAGTCATGATTGTGCTTCCTAAGAAATGAGGTCACGATTTCACACCCCTTCATGTCCTTTACCGAATGTTTATTAATAGATTTGGTTTAATATTGAATAAGCCTGATACAGGATGGACGGATATGTGTTATGTGCTGTTGACATTCAGGGACTAGCTAGATATGCAGCCACTCAAAAACTGCTATTTGTCAGAATTCGACAGGAAGTTCAGGTGCAGTATTGCCTTGCCTATGTAATCAGTTTTGAGGAAGTTGGTGGAGCCATCAAGGTTGGTTGGTGTAGTTTCATGTGCGTTGTAGGTCTTTAACCACATGTGCTAATCTCACCAGTTCCAGGCCTGTGATATGAATTTTCTCACCGAAGCATGGACGTTGTCTCTGAATCACATGCAAGGCTCTGCTTGGACTTAACCCTCATCAGATTTGTTCATTTATTTTTATTTTTTTAACATTTAATCACATCAAGTTCAAATATTTCCAAATTGTATCTATGGATGTACTTCTTTCAAGGACTGATAATAACTTTTATATTGTGGCTAATAACTGTTAAAAGTTGTAAAAAGGTTTGTAAAAAAATAAATAAAAAACAGAAAATTGCTCTAAATTGCTCTAAATTGCTAAAGTAAGTTTAGGCACCACATTATAATGTACAGCTTAAAAAAGATCTTAAAATCTTAATTCTGCCTTTTAATAATTTAAAGCCTAAATAAGAGCAGAAAGCCTTAAATTCATTTTCCAATAAAAATATATTAAACTTTTTTAAATCTATTTACTTTAGATGCAAAATGAAGATAGTTATGTTTGACTGAGAAATTAAACATGAAGGGAGCTTATGTTCAGCCCACCGGCAGACATTTGTTATTTGTTATATATATATATATATATATATATATATATATATATATATATATATGTATATGTATATATATATATATATATATGTATATTGTAAGGGAAACAGGTCAATTTAGCTCAAAGGGAATCATTTAAGATTTTAAAGGGAATTTGAACAGAATCACTGTTTCACGGCTGATCACTGAGACGCCCTGCGATTCACTGAACGAGCCGTTTAACATCAAATCTGCGCTGGATATTAATATCCAAAGTATAGTGAAAACACTATCAATTAGCACAGTAACAAGATCGGCAGTTTAAGAAATTAACTTGTAAGCACAAAACACAAGATACTTCTCTTTTCAGGCTTTATTAGATAAATATAAGACAACTAATCTAGCACATAAACCCACGCACTCACATATTCACACAAGTTGCAGGAAGATCGAAAGTTAGGGAAAGATGAGTTTAAGAGAATGGAAATGTGGAATCCCAAGTTTACAGCAATACGAAAATTGCATAGACATGAACAACCATCAATCACTTAATTAGCCCTCGCATTGAGTTCCTCAATGAGGTTAAAATTATATTAGATACACCAGTACAAATGTTTGGAGGTAGTACTTGCGTCTCCTGTGTAAAGTTGTCGTTGAAGGGGGGTTTTCCAATGTCGCCGATTGGCTGGAAGTTCAGTAGTCGCTGAAGTGACGTCTTGGGAAGCCCGTGGTTGGGCGTTGGCTGAAGACGCAGAGTTGTGTGGCTGGTTGAAGTTGAACGGGCACTCGAGGTCAGACTCTGAGACACGGCGTTACAAAACTTAACTCAGAACACGAAACTCTCAAACGGAAAAGAAAAGAAGTAAAGTTTGACGAGACTAGGTGGTGTTTCTTCTCATCGTGGCTAAGTAGCAGCAGGTGTGCAGGCCGAAGCACACTGGAACCGCGCTCAAAGAACAGCTAACAGTGATGACTAACTGCATGGCTAAAAGCTAAAGCTAGGAAGCAAAGCTAAAAGCTAAAAGCATACTAAAAGCTGGCATGAATGATAGCAAAAGCAAAGCTAAAACTAAAAGCTAAAGCAGACATGACTGAGAGCAAAAGCTAAACGCAAGCTAAGAGCAAAATTTTATGGTGTCCTAAGTATTTAAACTGGCCTGTTGGCCACACCTCAAATGTTGTCTTGACCAATCAGATACGCTGGGACAACGCGTCGAGGTCATCGATGACGTCGACGCAAAAAATACGTCGACACAAAATATGCGCATCGATTCGTCTACCTGTTTTTATTTCTCTAAAAAACGTTTGCAAAATGTTTACCTTATGTGCGCTGAATATACGCGATGGCCGGATCAACATTCTGTCCAACGTTATATAACCAATCCAGGGGTTTTTCTGCATTGATCTTTTTTTTTGGCGGCTGTCAAAGCCTTATTTGATCGGTGAGTGACAGTGACAGAGCGCGTACGAGAGAGAGCCCGGCTGCGCGCGCACTCACAGTCTTCAAACAACACGAGCGCTTCTTGCTCTCTCCCTCCCTTGTGCATATTAATCAAAATCATTAAACACGATAGAAAAAGGGCGAAACACCAAAGTTTCACGCGCGCTCGCGCACTCACAGTCTTCAAACTACACGAGCGCTTCTTGCTCTCTCCCTCCCTTGTGCACATTAACCAAAATCATTAGACAGGATAGAAAAAGGGCAGAACGCCAAAGTTTCACGTGGAGCATTCGGAGATTTTTTTTTCTCCATGACAGGCTGCTGGCTCCCACTGTTAATTTTTTTTTTTTTTTTGTAAAAGCACTCTCTGTATTAGCTTAAAGCCTTCAAGTTTACATTGGTTACTGTATTCTTTCAATTGCTCTAAACAAGTATTTTGGGTGACCTTTTTTATTGAATGCTATTCCAAAAAAAAAAAAAAAAAAAAAAAAAATTAACAGTGGGAGCCAGCAGCCTGTCATGGAGAAAAAAAAATCTCCGAATGCTCCACGTGAAACTTTGGCGTTCCCCCCTTTTTCTATCGTGTCTAATGATTTTGGTTGATATGCACGAGGGAGAGAGAGAGAGAGAAAGAGAGCAAGACAGCGCTCGTGTAGTTTGAAGACTGTGAGTGCGTGAGCGCGCGTGAAACTTTGGTGTTTCTTTTTCTATCGTGTTTAATGATTTTGATTAATATGCACGAGGGAAAGAGAGAGCAAGAAGCGCTCGTGTTGTTTGAAGACTGTGAGTGCGCGCGCACAGCCGGGGCTCTCTCTCGTACGCGCCCTGTCAGGCGCCGCAGTCATTCACATCACTCACCGATCAAAAAGGCTTTGACAGCCGCCAAAAAAAAAGATCAATGCAGAAAAACCCCTGGATTAGTTATATAACGTTGGACAGAATGTTGATCCGGCCATCACGTATATTCAGCGCTCATAAGGTAAACGTTTTGAAAATGTTTTTTAGAGAAATAAAAACAGGTCGACGAATCGATGAGCATATTTTGCGTCGACGTATTTTTTGCGTCGACGTCATCGATGACCTCGATGCGTTGTCCCAGCCCTACCCCACACAGAAAAGTTGATTTGCACTGAGACTTAAATAACTCCTCGATGCGTTGTCCCAGCCCTACCCCACACAGAAAAGTTGATTTGCACTGAGACTTAAATAACTCCTGTTGTTTTCTTACAGAATATTAAATAAGGTCTGAAACTACCTTGTTCAAGGCCCAGAAAAGTAGTAAGGACATAGTTAAAATAGTTATAATAGTTAAAATTATAATAGTTAATGTGAAAGTGGTTCAACAGGAATTTTATGAAGTGACAAGAATACTTTTTTTTTGTGTGCAAAGTAAACAGAAATAAGTAGCTTATTATAAAGTTGAACCACTGATGTCACATGGACTATTTTTTGGGACTCACAGCTGAAAATGACCTACCTACCTTAAAAGTGTAACAGTTCCTGACAACATTGTGCTACACATACAATTTAGGTAACTTTGGAAAGAAGACACTTTAGGCTTTACTTTTCATCATCCAGAGTTGATAAAGCTCAAAAAGATAAAAGATATAGACATTGAAGTGCCTTGAAAAAACAACAACCTGTAAAACACTGAATGTTTTTTTTTCATATACAAATTCATGAAATCAGTCCTTGAGCAATCCAGTAATAGGTTTTAAGTCACGTGTCTTATGAGTTTATATTACAAATCTGAACAAGATACCATGAAAAATGAGATTCTTGCAACCATTTTTCTGAGACTGTTGCTGGTCATACAATCAGTAATCACACGCTGATGGCTGGTCATACAGATAGTAATCATACAGATAGCCTGCCATATAGTCAGTAGTCACACTCTAATGGCCGTTCATAAAGACAGCATTCAAACTGATAGCTTGTCATACAGTCTGAAGCCAAGCGAAGCGTTTGTGTAAGAAAACTTTATAAACCTTAATCTCTAGCTTCCGCTAACTGTCATACATTCGTTCATGAGAGTGGCGTCCAGTGGATGACAGCGGATTAGAATTGTCCATGTTACGTCTCATCACTTCAGAAAGCCTTTATTAATGGGTTAGTTCACCCAAAAATGAAAATTGGCCCATAAATTATTCACCCTCAAGTCATCCTAGGTGTATATGACTTTCTTCTTTCAGACGAATCCAGTCGGAGTTATATTAAAAATAGTCTTTGATCTTTCAAGCTGTTTAATGGCACTCAGCAGGTGTTGCATGCATCAGTCCAAAAAAAAGTTAAATAAAAAGCGCCCATCCAAAAAAAAAAAAAAGTGTCTCGCACGGCTCCGGGGGGGTGAACAAAGTAGCCAATCGATGCGTTTTTGTAAGAAAAATATCCATAGTGAATGAATGGGAAACACTGAGGTCATATTCCGAACTGTCACCTTTTTAACCTCTTGTGAATTTTCAGGTATGGTCTTTTAGTTTTTCTAGAAACACTAGGGTCGATTGAAACATTTGACTAGCGTTTGTTTTGTGACAGTTGCTCCTAGCTGTGCGTTGTCTAGATGTAGAGGTTTTCTATCAGCACAGGCAGGTTGATGGCTCTGATGTACGACGGTTTATAGCTCAAACCTGCCTCGGGTGTCGTTTCACTTCCTACGGCCAGTCAGGGCTCTCTGGATCTCAACTTGGTGTTGCTAGGCAACAGACATTTTTATCCAGGCTTCATTTTTATGTCAGAATTTAATCTTCTATGATAAATATCCTACATTTTAAAAATAAGTTTAATGTTCTATTCTTGTTAAATCCTTTTTTTTTTTTTTTTTTTTTTTTTTTTTGTTAAAACCTGTGGGATGAGCAAATAATGCTTTTTTTTTTTTTTCTTCTTCTTTCAGGAAAAGAGGAATAGAAGTTGTTCAGGTAAGTCTATCTTCAACTAAATTTGTTTCAGGTGTTTATCTAATGTGTGAAATCACAGACTGAAATCACAAACATTATTCTGGAGTCCAGAAATATTTTTTCCCATTCATTATCTCCATAGCCATTTCAGAATAATCTTTAGTGAAGATTTCCTGTGCTGTGTTTTTTATTCAACTTGGAATTTCCAGTCTTTCTTCAAACTTGTTGGAAAAGTTAATGATAAATATTCAGTTCTACACAAAAGAAAATCCATCAGTGACTTGAAGTTCCTACTTTACACAATAATAAAACCTGTTCCAGAGACAGGTGTGTAATGAAAAATGATCCTCTCAGTTGATAATCAGACCAGCAAAACAAATGCTAGCTCTAAGTAACGTAATTTAGTTCAAAATTAAGTTTAGTTTTAGTTCAAAGTTCAAATTAATTTTGTTAAAATTGTCATTCACAGTGCTTCATCAGTCTTGTAGCTTCTTCTTTTTTGTCTGATTTAAAAAAAATAAAATTCTTTCTTCCAGTAAAATGTTGTGATGGACCTTGTAGCTGGCTAGTATATAACACTTTAACAAAGACTTAAAAAAAAATTCCTATGGGAAAAATTCTTCCTGAGCAAAGACCACTGAAAAAGTGAGCGGGCCCTTAATACACTGTATTAAATGTTAAAAATAAAGTTGACTTGTGGCTTCTAGCTTATAGTAAGCCTTAACAACCACTGTGTTCATTATAGGTCTGTCTTAAAAGGTTTATAGGGAGAATGTTTAGTAGTAGTTTACAGTATAAGTAGAAATATGTGTTGGGTATGCAGCTGTTTGCGTATTACAGTGGACAGCTGAACTGAAAATGTGAATGAAAAGCTCAGGGCCTGTTGATAATCTTACTGGCTGTAGCTCTGTTCCTAATTCTTACGAAATTGAGCAGGTGTTTTGTACTGAAAAGTGCTAAACAAAATATTTCTGTCTCTTTTTCTGTTCAGTTTGTTTTTGAAAGTGGAAAATGTGGTTCGCTTGTTTTCATTAGAGAAACTGTTTTGATAGTAAAGCCCAAATTGTTCTCGTTGGTTGCGGCTAAGCATGCTACTGTTAACATTTGAACAATCAACAAACCCAAGGTCTGGTAAGTGTTCCCTTCACTATGAGACCACAGCGAAATCCTTCAAAACGAACATTTTGTTTCTGCAAATGACGACAATAATTACGAACTTTTAAAGATCGTCACAGACTTAGATGTTAAAGTTTATGGAGTCTCACTTCACCTTACAATTGAGCATCATGCTTTTGTTAATTCTCTGAAAACAGTTGTTTGACTTCCTTAACCTAGAGTGCAAAGAGAAATAAATTACAGTGACATGTTATGTAGATAGTTCCTCCAGTAATACCGGTTGGAAAGAACACAATAAGCTGTTGCTGGAACAAAATATTATAGAGGCTTAAGTAACCACCCAGCAGCCAAATAGCAAGAAATCAGTAGTTTAATTGTTGATAGTTTTTAACAGCAAGCATACATTAAATGAATTAAAGTGGCCGTGAGGACATTTAAACCCTGCTAAAAAAAACCCAATAAGCTGTAAAACTATCACAGCAAAAAAAAATGGGTTTCTGTAGTGTGTTTTGGGACGCATTCCATAAGGATTTAGTGGTTTTAACAAGGCACCAATTAAAGGCGACCAAATACAATTAGAAACCCAGAGGGTCAGGGGTCCATAGTCCCATTATAAAAAGTAAAACCATTAAGAATTTTGTGATGGTCTCCTCTATTGTTATTTTTCAGCAGGGAAATGTTACTAAAGAGTTCTATTTAATGTTTTTTTTTTTTTTTTTTTTAAACAGTATTTTTATCAAATAAATGCAGTCATGGTGAGTGTAAGAAAAAAAAACTTTTCATCAACCTCAAATATTTTAACAGTACAGCAATAAAATAGTAGTAAACGATGACAAACTTCAAACTAAATGTTGTAATACATTTAACCACATTAACCTGCACAATGACTTCATCAGGCTCATTTCCTTGCTAAACGCTACTTGATTCATGTTTAATCCTCCAGCTTTGAGGCTGTGAGACTCCATTAGTATGATGAATGTTTCTTGTTCCTCTTAGATGCATTTATCCATGAAGAATCCTCTAGGTTCTTTTTTTTTTCTTTTGACTGATGCATTTGTTTGGGCATGAAGTGACAAATAATTAGTCAAGGCCCTCTATAATGGTTTTCAGCCAATTACTCTGGTCATTTTCATGAGCTCCACATTATTCCCAGAGATACAAACTCTAGGGTACTTATCTTTCTTCACTGTGCTTTTTTTTTTCTTATTTTCTAAAATGGATCCATCAAACATGAACACTGGCTGGGAAGAGTGTCAATATTTCATGAATGAGGGAAGATTAAAGAGCGATGACATCAGCAGGGATAGATTTGCCTCATGAATCTGCTTCTTTCTTCTTTTCAAGACGGTTTTAAGTTATAAAAATGAAAGGTTTTACTATAGATGGAGCAATAAATAATTTTACTGTAGATGTTTATTTGAAAGTCAACCTGATGTTAAAATTAACGCTATTTAAGTCGTAATACCCATTCCCGGTTATATTGTGCGGTATTGATCAGTGCACATTATTCCAAAAAGATGTTCATCTTCTTAATTTTGCATCAGAATTTAACAACTAATCCACTTCCAAAATATTTTTATTTTCAGTTAACATCAGCGAGGTTATTAAAGGCTCAGTTCACCCCCAAAATTCAGAAGTTGTGTTCATCTTCGAAACGCAAATGAAGGTATTTTTAACGAAACCCAAGAGCTTTGAATGTTTATTTGATAAAAATTTGATGCTTCATAAATAGTGTTCGGCTGATATATCGCCAAGGCTGATAAATTGGCAAATTTTTTGCATTTTTGCATTCCGTTTAGCTGATGTGTTCGAGGCGGGAGTTTCATTTTGATGACGCTGACGTTTTGCACCTGAGCAAACAGCGCTTTCATTCTCCCTCTTGTTCGTTGTAATCATTTAATAGTTCTGACTAATACAGACTGAAGTCTGTCTAATAATCAGATAATAATCAGAACTTTTCAATTTAAGTTTATTTGTATATTGCTTTTCTCGATACAAATCGTTGCAAAGCAGCTTTACAGAAAATTACGTTTCTACAATATATTTAGTAGTAGCTTATCAAACTGTTTAACAAAGGAATTAAAATGTATACAAAAAAGTATTATAATAATTGCTTTTATAATATTAGAAATATAAAATTTAGGCGAAGTTGAAAGTGTGCATTTGAACAAATTATTTTCAAAGATTTTCAACTTTTACACCCAGCATCACTCATCAATATCAGATTACAAAACAGTGAACCAATCAGAAAACCCCAAAAGTGGGGTAAGTGTTGCGAGTAGGACTGGGTGATATGGCCAAAAAAATTATCACGATAGTTGATACCGATAATTATCACGATAAATGTAATATCTTTATTTCTTTCAAGTTTAAAGCCAGATTTTTTATCAAAAGTGGGAGCAAATATAATTGGGCTCATTATAATGATAAAAATAAAATCTAAATAGAAAAAAATAATTTCTTAGTTTCTGCATGTTCAAATGAGTGATTGTTTCAAATCAAGAAACAGGTTTGGGTTGCCTGATGATATTAATAATATAACTTTTTTTTTTGTTTCTTAGAAATGCACATTTGATAGTAGCTTGAGTTAGGATGCAGAGGTAAATTTGTGTTCATTATCAAAATGAGTAACATCTATAAAAATCCCATAGAAGCATACATTTAAATCATGATAAACACAGTTAAAACCACACATATAGAACCTCAATACCATGGTAAAAATATACATTTATGGTTTTTAGGTAGCCTATTTGTAAGAAAAACAATAATGTTTGTCTATAAACACTGTATAAATGCACACATGCTAATAGCTTAATCACAAATGCATACTATAATCATATACCATTACTGCTGTAATAAAATTCAATATCCCACATTTCTGCCACAATACCATGGTGCAGTGAGTGTTACTACAGTAAATCCATGGTAAATGATAGCGACGTGTAGATTGAAAAGCCTTCTGACTGTCTTGTTGCGCACAATTTTTCTTTCTTTTCTTTGATCCGAGCGGATAAACGGTCTGTGTGGCGCAATTCAAACGAGTCGTGCTGTTTCGTTCTGCTTTTGGTGCATACACGTTATATCTTCATATCATTTTATTGAGGACAATTATATCGCAATAATTATCGTTATCAAATTCTCACCCAGCCATAGTTGCGAGTTTTTGTTTGCAGTATCAAGTTGGCATGGCATCCGTTTTATTAGACAGCAACATGACGGAGGAGGCATTCTGCGCTGCACTTAAAAAAACAACAACTAACATTTATGAGCGCTGCATCTCACGTTTTTAGACACAGTTATAGTAGCCCCTTAGGTTTCATTCAAAATATCTTAATTTGTATTTGAAATAATGATAGATCTGAAAAAGAAACACTATGATTATGCTCCAAATATTTAACCGCTACCGAATCGGCCTAACCCAGGCAGAAATGCACTTCCTTGTGTTTTTTTTTTCTTCATTTTTCCCTTTGTGGTTCATTAATGGCTTACTTTCAAAGCTGCTGCTGCTGCTTCTAATCATCTCTAGTCCTGATTATTATTACTCTGAATGACAGCTTTAGGACGTAACCGGGCAAAAAGCTCTCCTAAATTCATTTTTGGGTTTTATTCTGCACGTCTCCCTCTGGCAGCCATCTGCGGGCATGAGTCATCGGTGCAGCGCCGGGTCAGTCTCTGACCTCTGCTTGCTCATTTCTGCCATCAGCTCTCAGAATTTTTTAGTTTAGTTTTTTAGAATTTTTTACAACAGGAGGAATCTGACATGCTGTGAATGGGTATAGATTTAAATGTGTTATTTATTTGCTTATACATTTCGTTTGGTTGCGTGTGGTTTCTGGGTGTATAACATAAAAAATAAGCTATGAAAGGCATTTTAAAGCAGAGACAGACATCACAGGTCGGACAGATGTTGGTGTTTTGTCACTTGTGTCTCGGATGGCATAAACTAAAGCATCATGAATAACTGGTTGGTCCTGTATCTCTACACAGACATGAATGGAAAAAAGGAAGTGGCTCTTGGCATCATGTATAAATAACATGACACATGATATTACCATTTGGAGAAGTATTGAAAAACTCAAACCTTGCACATTATTTGCCAGTGACTCGTTTCTGTGAAGAAAATTACTAGAAAAAGAAAACTAAAAAAACTATTTAAAGATAAAAATAAGAAAAAACTGCCAACCTTAGCAATTGATAATTTATTTAATGCAACTCTGTTTGGTTATAATGGACAGTTATAAATAAGATTTATCAATAAAAAAAGAATTGTAAGTACATGTAATTGTAATTTTTTCTTTTTTTTTTAATTTAAATGAAAATGGTTAAATAAATTCCATGTTTCTTCCCATTTTGCCTCAGTTGTACAATGGAGAGCAAAAAAAAATACTGTATCAAATCAATATAATTAATAAATTCATATAATATTTTAGACATTTCTAGTATTTTTCAAACTATAATCGGTATGTATACATTAAATTATACACCTGCTATAAATGTATATATGTATGTTTTTAGTAAGCTATAAATGCAATGAATGCATTAATTTTGCATTAATGAATGCAAAACTATATATAGAAATATTTTTACATATTTTCTACATATTTTACCTATTAATTAACGTATTATTATTATTAGGGCTGTAACGGTTCACAAAATTCACGGTTCGGTTCGATACGATACACTGGTGTCACGGTTCGGTTCGGTACGTTTTAGATACAGCAAAAAGAAAAAAATGGCAGATAAATTTCCTTGATTTTTTTTAAAAACGTTTTATTTATTAAAACTAACAAAGTATGATTTTTTTTTTTTACATTGAACAATGTTGGAGCTATTCTGTACCCATCTTCTATGGTGTTTTCTTAGCAGCATACTGTATAAAACAAAAACAGCTCCTTATAAAAAAAATTAAAATGTTATATTGTTGTAGTAGATATGAACAAATACAAAGATGTAACTCTTTTTATATGGAACTCTATAACTCTTTATATTGAGTGTGTTTTTACTCAATTGGTTCTCTATTTGGGCTTATGTTTTTTGAAACAAAGCAGGAATTACGGTCTGGCTGAAATGGGCTCATATAGGAATATTGTAACAGGGCTCAATTACATTAAGCGTGAGTGTCAGGGGCGTTGCCTGTTACGTCGTTTGGGTTATTGGGCTACCTTGTTGAACGCATAACATTAAATTTCACACACTTTTTTATTTACCAAATGTAATTAATTAGTCCAACGAACTGTTCGGTACATAATGCGTACCGTGTACCGAACCGAAAGCCTCGTACCGAACGGTTCAATATGAATACGCGTATCGTTACACCCCTAATTATTATTATTAATTCAATTCAAGTTTATTTGTATAGCGCTTTTTACAATACAAATCGTTACAAAGCAACTTTACAGAAAATCATGTTTCTACAATATTTAGTAGTAGCTTATGGTGGTGACTGTCAGTTTGTGCACGTTTGACAGGATTTTTAGACAATTAATACAAGACGTAGTCAGCTAGACGATGAACATTATTAATATTATTAATTAATTATTATTATATGATGCAGTCACACATGTAGCAATAATTGTTAGTTCTGTTTGTTGATTCAGGGTTAGCATCATCTGAGGTCCTCTGAGGGTCAGCATCATCTCTTCTCAGGTGTTCTGGATCCAGACTGGAGCTTGTGTAAATCCTAGTTACCACGGGATGTAAATCCCATGGCAAAACATAGAAACAAAATAGAGACATCATTAGCATAGCTGCTGATCCAACAAAGTAAAATTAGTTTAACCCAAGCTAATGAATAAAAATGCACATTTGATCAGATGCAACTACACTCACAATTTAAGAGATACATTATTCGAATGCTTGGCGAAAGAGATGCGTTTTTAATCTAGATTTAAACAGAGAGAGTGTGTCTGAACCCCGAACATTATCAGGAAGGCTATTCCAGAGTTTGGTAGCTAAATGTGAGAAAGCTCTACCTCCTTTAGTGGACTTTGCTATCCTAGGAACTACCAAAAGTCCAGCGTTTTGTGACCTTAGGGTGCGTGATGGGTTGTAGCGTGGTAGAAGGCTAGTTAGGTACGCAGGAGCTAAACCATTTAGGGCCTTATAGGTAAGTAATGATAATTTGTAACTGATACGGAACTTAATAGGTAGCCAGTGCAGAGACTGTAAAATTGGAGTAATATGATCATATTTTCTTGACCTCGTAAGGACTCTAGCTGCTGCATTTTGGACTACCTGTAGCTTGTTTATTGACGAAGCAGGACAACCACCTAGAAGTGCATTACAATAGTCCAGTCTAGAGGTCATGAATGCATGAACTAGCTTTTCTGCATCAGAAACAGATAACATGTTTCGTAGCTTGGCAATGTTTCTAAGATGGAAGAATGCAGTTTTTGTAACATTGGAAATATGATTTTCAAAAGACAAATTGCTGTCTAATATAACACCCAGATTTCTGACTGTAGAGGAAGTAACAGTACATCCGTCTAGTTGCAGATTGTAATCTACAAGATTCTGTGTAGTAATTTTTGGTCCAATAATTAATATCTCTGTCTTATCCGAATTTAATT